>NC_062568.1:105072500-105447500 GCF_022837055.1 Prionailurus viverrinus | reverse complement strand
TGGGGGCAGGATGCTTATCTGGCTGGTTGTGGCATGGCTCCAGCACATGGGTAGCTGAGTGCTCACCCAGCTGGCTGTGTTGTGGGTGTGATTCAGGGGGATGGGAAAGACCTAATTGCACTAGCAAGTTAGAATGAGATTGCCAAAATGGTGTCTGCCAGTGCCAGCATTAGCAAGATAGAGTGAGATTACAAAAATGGTACTTACCAGTGTTTTTGCCTTGTGAGGGAGTCCTAACAGGTTCCTGCTTCTTCAGCATGTTCTTTAAGATTAGTAAGTGTGTCTCCTTCACATATGGTCTAGGTAATTTTCAAAGTTCTTCTTTTGCATTGGGTCCTGGGGCAAATGAATCTGCATATGAGCACTTTAAGGGTGGGCTCTCTTCTTTGGTCCTCCTGGGTGTAATCCTTGTTAGTTTTACATTTTGGGAGCTTATCTCTCTGGTTCAGGATCCAAGGTTCTGCATGCCTGATGTGGAGTACAAGCCCCTCACCCCTCAGGAAAGAATTCTACTTTTTCAAGGTCCCTCCCAACTGAGAGTCACTGTGCTTGGGGTGGGATTTTTGATGAGAGTGTGCTTCTGCATCTCCTACCCTATTGAGGTGGCCTTTTTATCCTTTGTTGTGGAGGTGATGTTTATCTCATTTTCAGGACTTTTTCAGAGGAAAATTTCCATACGTAGCTGTTGATTTGTTGTGTCTATCAGAAAAGCTGAGGTCAGAATCTTTCTGTGCTACCATCTTGAACCTCTTCCCCTATCACTTTTTTCCCCAATCACGCTCATTTTGAAAGAATTTTTGCACCCTATTTATACATTAGTTTGTCCAGTATTTTTCTTCTTTTGTATTGTCCTTGTCAGATATTGGAATTAATAGTCTGATGGCAATGTTTCTTCTTTTTGTATTTATGGAAGGCTGTGTATAATACTGGCTTTATTTCTTTTTTAAAATGTTTTTTAGAGTTTTCTGGCATAGTTATCTTGGCCTACCTTGTGGAAATAGTTTTGTTTAATTTACAGTTTTAGTTTCTTTAATCATTATAGAATTATTCAGATTTTTTATTTCTTGTGTTTTTTTCTAGCAATTTATTAATTTTTAATAGTCTAATTCTAAGAGAAAATTACCTCTATGTTATTCCCACAAGCTTCCTGTCATCCTGCATCATTTTGCTATTTCCTAGAAGTTAGGTGATGTAAAGACATTACCTTAAAGCTGTCATCTATCGTGGGTATCATCACTCACAGCTGCTAGTCTAGAGATAGATTTAAAATAGATAATCAATATATTTGGTTATTGGTTTTGTATTTTCTTTTTTGTTCCAAACTCTGGAATTTTTCTGTCCCTCTCTTTTTTCTATAAGTAGACTTTTATGAAGAATGCCTATAGACAGTTTGGAGTTTTGTTTTCCTCCAGTTCAGAAAAGTTGCTACCCATGATGTTAACTTAGCATTCACAAGTTAACATTCACCTTGATATCTAAGGTCTCCATACATGTTAGGAATTTCGTGGCTATTGAACAAGCAAGACTTGTCTCCTTGCTGGCATGATGCTCAGGTAACAGAGTGCCAATGTGCTTGCTTCCTTATAGCAAAGAATCCAAAGAAGGCAAGAAGCCACTCTTGGCGACTTCACAGATACCAGCTTGCTAGACCAGCAATAGGACCCTCTCCAGTCCCTTTTGCCAATGTTTGTGGACTCAGGATGTGCTGAACAAGAGTTTGATTAGAAAAGGAGCCATATATGTAAGTGATGAATCAATAAATTCTACACCTGAAGCTAATATTACATTGTATGTTAACTAACTGGAATTTAAATTAAAACTTGGAGAAACAAACAGGAAGACAACAAATACCTAAAAAAATAACAATTAAAGTATAAAATATCACTGAATAACTGCAACAAAAGTACTGCTTTGGCAAAAAACAAACAAAAAACCAAAACAAGACACACAAAGAAAGAAAGAAAGAAAGAAAGAAAGAAAAGAAAAGAAAAGAAAAGGAGCCATGTAGTCATGGAGCAGAGAGGTGCTAGGAGCAGAACGCATTCAGTGCCGCAGCTTGGTGGGCTTTAAGACTAGTGAAGAAAGCCCTTCTTCCCTATAGCCCATCGTAGCTGTAAGACACTGTTGAAATGACTTAGTCCAATGCTCTTATTAACAGATGAGGAGACTACTGTCCAGAGACGTGGCATGACTTATCCTTATTTAGGCAGAGAGTGAAGGGGTGTCTAAGACCAGCAGCTCCATCTTCTGGCAACCATGGCTAATTGCTTTCTTCGTCACTTCTTCACTTTGGTCTTTTATTTTCATGTTTAGTAATCTACTCAAATCATTAGCTTTAGGGAGTAGTGCCTCTCTTCCTCATCACGGCAGACTCCCTCTCTTTTGTCCCCTTAACGTTCTTACTCAGGGCAAGAGCCTGACACATTCACTGGGCCATATTTTGTTAGCAATGTGGTCTCCAAGCCTTAATATCAGGAATCATGTCCAATTTCTCTCTTTTGCTCTGTGTGTTGCTTTCATAGGATAGGAGCTACCAGTAAGCCAGACATTCTCTACCAAGCAGGTGGTTAGGTAGGTACATTCAGGGGCCAATTGCCTACCTAACTCTTTTCAGGGATGATTATGAATACGGATTGACAGTTAGTCTTGGAAAGGAAGGAGGAGGCCCTGGAAAATAAGTGTTACTTAACAAATATTTATTGAGTCCCTACACATGTTAGTTATAGAGATTCTATAGTGAAAACACAAGACAGGGTTCCAGACCTCAAGGAGCTAATCTTCTAGTGGGGAAAAGCTGTAAATTTATATATTTACAGTAAATAAATAAATAAATAAACAAATAAATAAGCAAGATATTACAATTGGTGATGAGTCCTGAAAAACATATGAAGTGACATAGTAGAGAGTACCTTGGCAGGTGGGTGGGGGTCTAGCTTACACAGGATGACAAGGGAAGGCCTATGTAGGGAGCTTCCATTTATTCTGGACTCAAAACATTAGGAAGAGCCAGCCATGAGCACAGTTGAGAGAAAAACATTCTTGGCAGAACAGAAAATCCAAAATCTGCACATGGCAAGGAACTTAGATGTTACAGTAATCTCACAGAATGTGGCCAATGTGGGCACAGGATTATGAGTAAGTCTTCGAAGAGTGACATATAAGATGAGGTTTGAATGAGGGAAGGTGTCCTCAGATCTTACAGGGCCTTGTGGGCAATGGTGGGGGAATTGGAGTTTGTTCTAAGGGAATAAAAAGATTTTAATTTGGGGGAGGGTGACAGGATCCAATTTATATATTTTAAAAGATCCCATTGACCAATGGAGCCACCACTGTGCGGCAGAGACTGCTAACTATTCCCCAGTAGTCATCTCTCATTTTTACACAGTAATGCAATTTCTCACCGGTCATGTGGCCACCCAACTAAAGATGACATTCCAGCCTCCCTGGTAATGGGTGTTGCCAAGTGACCAGGTTCTATGCAGTGGAATCTGAGTGGAAATAGCACCTGCAGCTTTGGGGAGTGTTTCTGTTTAAAGGAAGGTTCATGGCTTCCCTTTCTTCTTCTTCCTTCCAAGGGATTGGATGTGGACCTGAGCCTGGGAGCTGCCCTTGAAATGGAAGCTATGTGATGAAGGTGGCAGAACCAGAGGTGGACAGACTAATGAGGTGAGGTACCTCACCAACCTCACCAACCCTTCCCACCCCTAGGTGACTGACCTGGATGTTTTCGTGGGTGAGCAATGAACATCTACTTTGCTTAATCTTTATTAAAATGGGTCTCTATTAACTGGTGAGCACTCCAGTATCCTAGCAGATATGCCTGATCACAGGGGAAGATGGCCTGGGGTACAGTGAGGGCAGAGGGAACTCAGACTCTCCCAGGCATCTAAGGGAGACCCTCAAGAACTGTTATCATTTTCACCATGGTGGTCACTGTCAACATTATTCCCCTCAATATGTGACTTGGAATTTTGTAGGCACTTGGTAAACATTTTGTAAAAAGTTAAGGAATCACCTCTGTTCCCATTCCTGATGTAACTGGAATATTGAAGACACAACTTGATGGGGTATCAATATAAAAAGGTTATATTTTCCCCAAATAGAGAATATTGATTTAAGTAGGGTGAACTTAGTGATTCTTTTTCTTTAGCTTTAGGACCTAGTTCTGTGGTAACAGGGAAAGTCTTTATCAGCAGCCTATTAAATTATTATTGCCATAGTAGTATCATAATCATTAATGATATCAGCCCCATCTTTATAGTCATTAAAATTGTCACTGTTACCATCACTACCACCACCACTGACGTTCCCACTATTACCACAGCCCCATAACCATGGCCATCTCAACAATCATCACCACTACAAACACCATTATTTTCTCCAGTGTCATTTTCATCACCATCTGTAGCAGGTAGTAGTGCTAGCTACTCTAACAAATAGACCACAAAGTGTATGATCGATCAAATACAATAGAAGTTTATTTTTCATTTATATAATTTTCTGGAGCAGGTGTTCTTATTGGCAGGAGACTTCTTCCACACAATGATTTAGAATGGAGGGACTCGGTTTCTGCATGTAGCCAAAGGAAGGGGAAGGATGTGGGTGGCCATACCTGCTCTTTTAAAGCCTTGGGCTGGAAAATGCACACTTCAGTCCTGCTCACATTTCATTGACTGGAACACTGTCATATGGCCGTGCCTGAGCACCACGAGACTGGGATGTGCAGTATAGCTGCAAAATGCAGCAGTTTTTGAGCAAGTGGAAGCAGTCTCTGCCAGGCCATCCTTGCAAGCAGTTTAGTGCATTTTTTTCTGCCTCCAGCCTGTGCTAAACCCTTTCTGTTCTATAACATCAGGACAATATGAGATTTCTATGATCAAAAGCCTTATGAACTAAGTCAGTAGCAATACAAGGCATCATATGTTGGGTTTGATTATTATTCTGGATTGTCAGTATTGTAATTGTTCAGAGTATGCTGAGGTGGTTGAGTTGTATCTTGGAAAAGTGGGTAGAATTTCTTTGCTTCGAGGAAAAGTGGAGTTTGAAGTAGGGAGGGTGCTGTATGCAGAGAA
Organism: Prionailurus viverrinus; assembly: GCF_022837055.1. NCBI lineage: Eukaryota > Metazoa > Chordata > Mammalia > Carnivora > Felidae > Prionailurus > Prionailurus viverrinus. The sequence continues at coordinate 105,442,428 of NC_062568.1, read as the reverse complement.
GTGGCTTGGGCCTGAATGGGCTCAGCTTGAGCAGAGGAGACGGGCCTGGCTGGAGCAAGTGAGTATTGAGGATGGGGAAGAATAAGCTTTGAGCAACTGGGTGGAGCAAAAATGCCAAAGGCCCTTTGTTTATATACCTTTTCAGATCTCTTCAGATGGATAATAAAGTTCTTTGGTTGCACGCAACAGAAATCTACTTTGAACGAAACAAGCAAGCAAACAAACCATTCCCAAATCCCAAAATAGATTGGAAGAGTGAAGGGGCATTCTGGAGAAGTAAAGGGGGCACTAGAGACCAGCTCCTAGGTTTTGGCAGCTGATGGTGGTGGAACCCGAGCTACTGCCAGTAACAACACCCAGCTTCTGTATTTGTCCTCTCAAAATTCATACACTAGGGACAGAGCCTTGCACAGCCTTTCTTGGGTCAGGTATCTTCTGGATCAATCTGCCGTGGTTGGGGAGCTGTTTTACTAGATAGTGCTCTGCCCTCACCTGGCTCCTTACCAAGACACAGTGTGGGGGGCATCAGAGCAGTGGAAGGAAGGTTGTTATCTGCTTTGGAGGTAGTTATTTCTATGTTCAAATCCTAGCTTCTTCAGTGACCAAGGCAGACAGAAGAGTGGGCTAGCTTCTGAGCCTCAATAGTCTTACCTGTAAAATGGATATGAAAGAATAGAAACCATCTGAGGATCAAATGTGAAAATGCATGTAGGGGGCTCCCCATGGTTTTATTTTTTCCTGCTTCTGGTACTCGGCATGTCTGTAGCGATGAGGAGGCAGGGTGACCTGGGAGGAGCAGAGGAAAGCTGGAGAGTCTCAGCTAAGGCTTTCCCTAGCAAGTGATGTCCCCACTGGGCCTGCCTGCAGCTTTGCAGTACGGGAAGGGGTGCTGGCCTCTGGCCAGGGAGAGGACTTGGGGGCCTGCTCTGCAGGGTGCTAGCCATGTTTACAGAAGCTCTGATAGCATCGAGGCTGTGAGCTGTGATGGAGAGGGAAATGTAATTTTCAATTAAGAGTCCTTGCTCATTCCTGCTTACATTACAATGTAATTAAATTTCAGTCAAACGTGGCACAGTGCTGCCAGAGGGAGGGCAGGGAGGTGGGCAGTGGCTCCTCCTCCTCTAGATGTGAGTTTGCCTCAATCCTGAGTGGTCCCAGCTTCCCACCCCTTGGCCTCCCTCAGGACTGTCTGGAGCCAGTGTCCTTACTCAGTAGGCCCAGCTGGCCTCCAAAGGTCATGTGGAGCCACACAAACACAGGGACAGTAGCTCAAAGCTCCCCCGACCCTGAGAATTAAATTAAAATGGCTACTGATGTCAGAACACTCAGCCAGTTGGGGATGCTCTCTCCACTAGCCATTTCCCCAAGAAAACAAGGTGGTGCAGGCATGGGAAAGCCAGTTAGTTTTCGATCAGCTCCCCAGAGGGAGATCCTGGGAGCCCCTCTCTCCCTCTTCTCCCCAGACCTTTAGCTAGCAAGGCTTGGGCTCTGGGCAGATCACCCAAAATCTCCTTTAAAGCAGACAAAGTCATGTGTATGGTGGAGGTGGAAGGGAGGGGATGAGGAGAAACCTGCCTTTGAAAGGCATGTCGATGGGCTCCTGGAGGCTGGCTAGGGCTGAGAAGAGCTGCCCCCAGCTCCTTCCATTCTCAGCAGCAGGAGCGATTTCACATACTCACCAAGAGCCACAGGCTGTTGGAAACAGAAGCAGTTACTTGAGAGTGACCTTGGGTACATCTTTCATATATAGGGGGAGATATTGAGGCCAGAGCAGGCCTGACTTTTGGCTGGTCTCAGAAGTCAAGGACAAAGCAGGACTCTCGCTCCTGGATGCCTCCTGACCTTCCTTCTGCTGTCCTCTGGCTAAAGTCCCATCCTTTCTCCTTTGCTCTCAGTGGAGACAGAGCAGTGCCTCTCCCATTTAGGAATAACAGACTATTTTTTTGATGACAGGGTTGATGACAGGAAACATGCTGAAAACCATGTTTCAGGTTTTCTCTTGCACTTTAAATGGTGCAACGACTTCTTTCCCTCTTACTGCATCCTTGTTGGAGATGGGGGTTGCTGGGCCCTTCTCTCCACAACCCCCATGTTTCCTCTTCAACTTCCTCTCCTGTCTGGGCTGTGGAGAGGTCACAGAGCTGCCCCAAGGACAGACTGGGTGGGGGTGGGGGGCAGATTCACCTCTATTGTGCAGTGTGTTGTGTGTCTGTGGACAAGCCCTTCTTTTCCCTCTCTGGCACCCAGCTTTTTTATTGCTAGCATGGAAGGGGTGTTGGACTAGACCAACCAGCACCTCTGGACGTTTCCTGCATCATGACTCACTTTGCTCGTTCATGAAGCAATTCTCTGTAGACTCTCCTAAAAAAACCCTATAGCACCTCATTTTGTTTGGGTTTAAGGGTTCATGGACTCCCTGAAATTATCCAGTGAAAGATCTATGACTTGAAGGTTGATGGTTCTGAACTTCTGTGGTTTTCAGATTGCCTGAGACAGGGCAGATAGTGTTCACATCCATCTCATTAGGACCCTGCAGGGATCTGCCCTCACCTCCAGTTATCCCACTCTCTCAGCACTAAATACTTTCTTTGGAGTGGGAATTCTGGCTCTTTGCTGTGGGGCTTTGTTAGGTGACTTGATGGTTGTGTCTGGAGTCCACCTCAAGTTATTGAGCTGTCCCCCCACTGTAGCACAGGGTTCATCCATTCTCCCAGGTGAATTTTCTCCTCCCTAGTGGAGATTCAGAGTGGCTGGGTGCCTGCATCATCCCCTCCACCTCCCATTCTCTTCCCACCAGGGTTCTGGCCAAGAGAAGCTGAACACCAAGAGCTGAGTCAGATCGAGCAAAGTGCCCGTGTCACAGAAGACTATGATGGTTCTTCCTTCTGACTCTTTGGAGCTAGGTCTTGGGACCCATCTGACCCTGTCCTGCCCTCTCTGAAAGCACAGGGCAGGGCTGGGGGCCTGGGCTGCCCACAGGTAATTGCAGGGGTTCTGCCTCTTGGTAAAAGTCACCCATCAGGAGACACTGTCCTGCTGGAGAGGTGGGAACAAGTAGAGCTGATTGGGAGAGGCTTTCTTTTCTCATTTCCCATAACATCCCTGGAAGCTACTTCCAGGGCCATTACCCCTACTATTGTCAAGAGATTGAACCAGAGCAAGCTGTGTGGGACACAGCTTTAGCTACAAGGGTGCCTTGGGCCGGCTCAGGACTGGCGCTTACCTGGGAGGGACACTCGTGAACCACACAGCCCCCCTCCGGGGGAAAAACTGCTTGAGTTTGGGTCCAGAAGGGAGGGAGTAAGATCAAATGTGGTGGAGAAGGAGTACTGAGGTTCTGGCTTGGGGGACAAGAGTGAACCCCAGAAGATGGGCTTCTTTACATTAGGTAGATTCAGCAGCTGTAAGCTGTGGAGTTGGGGTTCACACGGCCCTGACTGTAAGTCTTAACTCTGCTACTCACAGCTAGCTGCTGGTGACCTTAGCAAAGCTCGTGCCCTCTCTGGAACTTAGTAGGAAGGCCATGCTTACTTCGCAGGGTTGTTGTAGGAATTAAAGTATTTGTAAAGCAGTGACATGTGGATAACTGCTCTATAAATGTCTGTTATTATTACTTGATGGGTCAGGACAAGAGGTTTAGGAGTGAGGCCTCTTAATCTCAAGTCAGCCAGGTAGGCAGGTAGGAGTACTTACATCTCTAAATGTTATAGTCAACAGAGGGAAAGAGAGTACTTTAAAAAGCATCCGGAAGGAAGCGAAAGCTGGGATTCAGATATATGTGCACCCATATTCCTAACAGATTATATATAATAGCCAAAAGCTTGAAGCAAGCCAGATGTCCATCAATGGATAAATAGATAAACAAAATGTGGTGAACCCATTCAGCCTGAGAGAGGAGGGAAGTTTTCACACGTGTACAATATGGATGAACTTTGAAGACGTTATGCTCAGTGGAATAAGCCAGTCACAAAAGGACAAATACTGTAGGATTCCACTTATGAGGCATCTAGAGTGCCTCATAGAGGCACTGCATAGAGACAGAGAGTGGAAAGGTGGGTGCCAGGGGGCTGGGGGAGGGGCTGGGGAGTTACTGTTTTAATGGGAGGGGAGTTTCGGTGTGGGCAGATGAAGAGTTCTGGAGATGAATGATGGTGATGGTTGCACAGCATTATGAATATACTAGGTACCACTCAAATGTGCTACTGAAAAGGGTTCACATGGTAAATTGTACTTTAGGTATACTTTATCACAGTAAAATAAATCCAGAATTTTCGCTGGGGGGCAGCATTCCCTGTGGGAAGAAGGGCAGGGGCTGACTGAGCCCTCAGCCTCCTGAGTCCCACTCTTTTTCCCTGACTGTCCCCACCCGGCCGTGTGGGGTATCATCCTGGCATGGGAAAAGCCACTGTCTGTTGGCCAAACCCCAGTTGACAGGCTTTCAGATTGATGGCGGTCCCTCCACCGCCAGCCGTGCTTTCCATCTCCCCAGTTTATCAGGAAAAGGCTTCCCGCTGTTCTCTCAAATCCCACTGGCAGCCCTAGTGAGCGCAAGGAGCTTGCTGGTCTGGCAGCTGGGGCTGCTACAGCCGCAGGCCCTTGCCTCCCAGCGAAGTGTTCCTGGCAGGGGGAGGCCTCTGGGGTGGGCTGCCCGTCCAGCACGAGGGAAGGCAGATGGCAGTCTGGAGGCGGGCTGGGCAGGGAGCTCTGCGCAGTGCCGGCTCTACTCAGCAAGGGGGCGATAGAACCCCACTTTTGGCTTTGTGGCCGTGGAGGGCAAGGCAGCCAAGTGCTGGTAGGCTGTGGGGGAGGGAGGCTTGTCAGCGCTTCCGAACTCCCCACACGGCTTGGACACGGCTTCGGAGAGGGGGCGGTCCAGACGTGAGCTGTATGTGACCTTTGTCATCCATGCTTTTGTTTTGGGCACCTGTTTGCTCTGTAACAAACCACCCTGATACGCAGTGGCTTAAAACAGCCCTTGTATTATTTCACAGTTTTGTGAGTTCGTCTGGTTCACCAGGCGTCGGCTGGCTCGGCCGGCTGGGACATTTAAGATGTGGCACATCCCTTGGCCCGCAGTTGGTGCCGGCTGTCCGCTGGGAGTGCAAGTGCGGCTGTTGACTGGAGTTCGCGTCCCTATGTGGCCAGTCCGGGTGGCTGCCCTCCCAGAGGGAGCCTCTGCAGACCAGTGTTCTGAGAGTGAAGAAGTTCCTGCTTTCTCTCCACTTCCTGGGCAGGCACAGCCTTACTGCTGCTGACTTCCAGTTGCATAGTCTCAGGGCCAGTCTGGGTTCAAGGGGAGGAAGACCAATGAGCGTGAGGAAGAACACCTGGCCTTAGTACTTGATGACCCTAGGCTTCAGTCTACTCTTGTCAAATGGAGCCATATACTGTAGTAAGAATTACCACTTGCTTTAAGACTTTAAGAAACCTTTAAAGTCCACAGAGAGTCTTAGGAGCAGACAGCAGGCTGATGGAGCAGCTGAGGCACCAAGGGCAGAGAAGGCTGGGGGCTGTTGTTCAGTGGGCTAGTAGTTGGCTAGAAGAGACTTACTTTTGCCAGAGAAGGGAACACATTATCGAAAGCTTACTATATACCAGGTCATGTACTCTACTTTCATTTTCTCTAATCCTCAGAATAGCCCTGTGAGAGGATAAAATTGCCCTCATTTGGTAGATGATAAAACTGAGATTTTGCTAGTGACTTGTAGGATTCAGCCAGCTAGCAAGGCAGAAAGGTAGGCTCTGAACCCAAAGGTGTCTTTGTCTCTGGAACTGTACTGTGCTCCCCAGACAACAAAATCTTGCTTTGTTTGCAGCTCAAAAATCTTCAGACAAGAAGGACAGGATGACTCTGATGTCCAAGGGGATTTTCAGAGCCATTTATGGCAGGGAGTGGAAGTGAGCAGGGAGCTGGCTGTCCAGGAAGCTTCAGGAAGGAAGGAAGCCAAGTTGACAGTGTGTCCTGGCTAGAGCAGCCTCAGCGGGGGCGAAGCTGAGAACCTGAAGCCATGAGCAACTCTGGGTCCTACCAGGCAATGGAGGAAGATGGATGTCTTATCATTAGTTAGGAGGCAGAAAGAGGGTGCTGAGAACAAACTGAAGGAACTTGTAGGCAGTAGGATAGAACCTGGGAACTTGGAGATAAAAGCCAACCATCCATCCATCCATCCATTTATCCACTCGTGAATTCATTACTGCTTTCAACATCTGAGTCTCTATTATGTGTCTGGCTCTCTTTTGCTTATATAATTATGACGCAGTCCCAGCTCTTGGGAAGCTCAGGTTACCCTGGGGCCGGCAGACTTATCACTAGGGAATGGCATTACTGTGTTGATACTGGGATGAGGTGCACAGAGGAGCCGTTATGGGAGACCAGAGGAAGGACAGAAGACTTTGCAAACCAGAGACCCAGTGGAAGGCAGGGGAACCAAGGTGTATCTGATCTGGGCCTGATTGTGAAGAGGGTGGACCCCAGGCCCAGGAGCTCAGCTTCTGAGACCGAGAGAGCAGCTGTATTTGAAGAGGGGGTGTGTTTCCTCATAGTGACTGGGATGCATAGTGACTGAGATCCCAGAGCCTGTGACATCCCAGAGGAGGCTGTCTGACTTCCCTCCCTCCAGGGGGGACTGGATATGAGGAAGACAGCACCGAATTTGCCACATCAGAGATTTCGGTTCATCTTAAGACATAAGTTGAAAGAGAAGGTTTTCTCCTCTTGATGTGAAAGGAAGATACTTTTATTATGTTGGGAGCATCTATGATACAGACATAGCAGACTGTTTTGATCTTGCAATAGAACTGGTTTATCCTTGCCCTTTACACTAAAATTGTTCTTTGTTTGGGCAAGTGAACCTTGCATAGGACCATTGCCCGGAGCAAGGGGGCGGGGCATTGCCATAGCAGAAGTGGAGAACCAAAAATTCAATTCCCAGGTATGAGGTTTTGGAAGAAATAGGAAGAAATTTGATCAGACAGACACATTTTTTTTTCCCAAGTCCCATTGCCAAAAGACAACCTGTGCTGTCAATTTCATGGTTCTGGATGTTTTCCATGTGTAGGTATTTTTCATAGGACTGTCTACCTGGATGTGTAATATCTCCTCTTGCTCTTTTCTCTTTGTTTAACATTGTAAGTTTTTTTTTTTTTTTTTTTTTTTGGTCATCATGTAATCCTTGTGTTCACTTTGTGATGTAGATAATATTTCCTCCATTCTATTGATGAAAAATTAAGTCTCAAAAAGGTTACATAATCTGTCCAAGATCCAGTGAACCGCAGAATTGAGACTCAAATTCAGGTCTCTGATGCTAAGCCTGAACTCTTTCTGTTTGCTGAGCTGCTTTGTGTAAGAATTGAGACACTTTCATTGGTCTGGTATTTGGAGGCAGATGGATAGAGGTTTGAACCCTCAGGGACTCTTGCTGTGCTCATATCCTGGGGTTGCAAGGGACCAGATATTGATTGATTCCCTGTGTATTTTAAGTGATTCATGGTAAATGGGGTGCTGTTCCTGTAGTTCCAACTTAGCTTGGGAATGTGGTAGCTATTACACCCAGGCTGCCCAGCAGGATTCTTTTTTTGCCTCCGTGTTTGATTAACATACCTGGTTCTCTAGCCTTCTCCAGAACACAGAGATTGGTGTGTGCCCCATACCTGGCCAATCAGAGCACCCCAATTTCCTTGGCCTCATTGATTTGTTCAAGAATATTAAAGTAGTCCATTTGACCAATTAGAGTCTTTCCCCAGGATTTTTCTCCTGTTGACAGCGGAAAGACTGTCTTTTACCTTAGAGTCACAGTGCCTTTGGAGTCACAGTGCTGGAAGAATGGGACTCTGGGCTGCCAGAAGCATCTTCCCATCTTATGGAGGAAGCCCATTTGTTGGAGAGGAAGCTTAAATAGAGGGCCAGGAGATGTCAAGAGAGCTTACTAAAGGACATGATTTGCAGTTGTGTGGAATGCCAGCTACCCTGTTTCCATCCCATCCTTCTCAGTCATATAAGTGAGACCATTTGTGGCCATCATGATTATGCCACCAAAAATATCAAAGAAAGTTGTGAGGGGTTTTTTTTTTTTGTTGTTGTTAAATATATAGGATCCCAAATATAAGGTCAGATTAACAAGAAAGAAGAAATAACACTGAAAATTGTAATATGTGGCTAAATATAAAAGAATGCTTTAAATTTTTTTGTAGAGTGCCTGAGTGGCTCAGTCAGTTAAGAGTCCAACTTTGGCTTAGGTCATGATCTCACGGTTCATGAGTCAAGTCCCAGGTCAGGCTCTGTGCTGACAGCTCAGAGCCTGGAGCCTGCTTCGGATTCTGTGTCTCCTTCTCTGTCCCTCCCCACTTGCACTCTGCCTCGCTCTCTCTCTCACAAAAATAAACAAAATTTTAAAAAAATAAATGATTTTCTTGTAAAGGATTATTGACTGTTTAAAACGATAATGAAAATATTTGATGGGCTTAATAATACATTTAGAATTAAAACATGACAATAAAAGCACAAAGGGCAGAATGGGAGAATAACTGGAACTGTACTGTTATAAAGTTTTTATATTTTGTATGAATGCAGTAATGTTAATTCAAGATGGACTGCTATAAATTGAGGATGCCTATTGTAATCTCTGGAGAAACCACTTGAAATTACAAAGAATTATAGCTAGAATCCAACAGAGCAGATAAATGAAAGGTACAAAATTACTTGAATAATCTAAAAGAAAGCGGGGAAAGTAGAACACAGAAATAAAGTATTAAAGAACAGATGGAAAAAATAGAAAACAAAAACAAGATTGTGGAATTAAACCTAGCCGTGTCAGTAATTACATTAAATGAAAATGACCTATAAATTTGCATGTGTTCTCTGTTGCTGAAAAAACAAATTACCCCTAAACACCAAGGCTTAAAATAAATATTTATTTTTTTCACACTTTCAGCAGATTAAGAATTCAGGAGACTCTTGGCTGGGTGATCATGGCTCAGGATCTCTCATGAAATGACAATCATAATGTTGGCAGTGACTGCAGAGATCTGAAAGCTTGATTGGGGCGGGGGATCTGTTCCAAGATTGTTCACTCACGTGGCAGTTGGCAGGAGACCTTTCCCTCACATGGGCTTTATAGGCTGCTTGAGTTCCCTTATGATACGGCATCTAACTTCCCTCAGAGGGAGAAGAAATTCATGTGAGAGAGCAAGGAAAATGCTGCTGTGCTCTTTAGGACCTAGTCTTGTAAGTTGTAAACTCGCTTCTGTGTTACTCTGTATGTTAGAAATGAGTCACTACATCCCGCCTACGCTCAATTCAAGGGAATTTCCCTCCTAAAGGGAGAAATATCAAAACACTTGTGGACATGTGTTTTTGGTCATTATTGTAGTAAAATATATTCAACATGATGTTTACCATTTTCATCATTTTTAAGCGTACAATTCAGTGGCATTAGATACTTTCACAATGTAGTGCAGCCATCATCAATATCCATTTCCAGATTTTTTCCATCATTCCAAACAGATGTTATGTGTCCAGTAAACAATAATCCCTCATCCCTCTCCCCACTGAGGCCCTTGTTACCTCTATGCTACTTACGTCTCTATGAATGTTATTTTGTGTCCGGCTTATCTCGCTTAGCATGATGTTTAAGGTTCATCCATGTTGTAGTGAGCATCAGAATTTTATTCCTTTTAAGGCTGAAATACTACTCCACTCTTTGTATATAGTACATTTTTGGTAATTCAGTCATTCACAATGGACACTTGCATTGTTTTCACCTTTTAGCTATTCTGAATAATGCAGCTGTGAACGTTGATGTACAAGTTTCTGTTTGAATGCCTATTTTTTGTTCTTCTGGGTCTGTATCTGAAAGTGGAATTCCTGGCTCATGTGATAATTCTGTTTTTAACTTTTTGAGGAACAGACTGTTGTCACAGAAGCAGCACCATTTTATATTCCCACTAACAGTGAACAAGGGTTATAATTTCTCCATACCTTTGCCAACCTTTGTTATTTTTTATTCTTTGTGGTAGTAGACATCCTAGTGGGTGTGAAGTGTGTCCCATTATGGTTTTGATTTAAATTTCAATAATAACTAGTGAGGTTGAACATTTTTTCATATGCTCATGAATATTTGTATATTCTTTGGAGAAATATCTATTCAAGTCCTTTGCCCATTTTGGAATTGGGTTGTTTGTATTGTTGAATTGTACACATTGTTTATATATTCTGGATGGCAATCCCTTAAGCAATATATGGTTTTCAAATATTTTCTTCAATCCCATAGGTTGCTATTTTTGTCAGCTGATAGTCTCTTTTGATGTACAAAAGATTTTAATTTTTGTGAGGTCCTCTTAGTCTAGTTTTAGTTTTGTTGTCTGTGCCTTTGGTGTCATATTCAAGAAATCATTGCCAAATTCAACATGAAGATTTTGCCCAATGCTGTGTTCTAAAAGTTTCATAGGTTTAGCTATTATATGTTTAGGTTTTTGACCCATTTCGAATTAATTTTTGTGTATGGTCTAAGGTAAAAGACAAACTTCACTCATTTGCTTGCAGATATCCAGTTTCCCCAGCACCATTTGTTGAAAAGATTGCTCACTCCCCCTTAACTGGCCATTGTGCTCTAGTCAAAAATCAAATGATCACATATGTAAAGGCTTATTTCTGGGTTCTGTATTCTATTCCATCGGTCTTTATGTCTGTCCTTATGCTAGTATTATCCTGTTTTGATTACTCTAGTTTTACAGTATGTTTTGAAATCAAGAAGTATGAGTTCTCCAATTTTGTTCTTTTTCAAGATCATTTTGGTGATTCATAGCCTCTGGAGATTTACACATGAATGTTTACATGGGTTTTCCTATCTTGGCAAAAAAAAAAAAACAAAAACCATTGGAGTGTTTGCAGGTATTTCATCGAATCTATATATCACTTTTGGTAGTTTTGAAATCATAACAAAGGATGTAAACAAAGGATGACTTTTCATTTATTTATCTCTTCTTTAAGTTTGTTCAGCAATATTTTGTAGTTTTACTATACCAGTCTTTGCTTTCTTGTTTAAATAATAATTTTATTATTTTTGATGCTTTGTAAGTAGAATTTGTTATTTCTATTTTGAATTGTTTATTTACATATATAAATTTCATTTTTTAACACTGCTTTCACTGCATCCCACATGCTTTGACATATTGTTTTAATTTTCATATATATTAAGGTATTTTCTAATTTTCTTTGTGATTTCTCATTCCACTCGTTTTTTTTCAGAAGATGTTTAAAAATTTCCACATAATAGTGAGTTTTTCAATTTTTTCTTTGTTATTGCTTTCTAGTTTCATTCCATTGTGATTAAAGAGATATTTTCTATAATTTTAATCTTTAAAATTTATTGACAATTACTTTGTGGTGGGCATTAAGGAGGGCATTTTTTGGGATGAGCACTGGGTGTCATATGTAAGAGATGAATCACTGGGTTCTACTCCTGAAGCTAAGACTACACTATATGTTAACTAAATTGAATTTAAATAAATTAAAAAAATTGTTTTGTGGCCTAATATATGGTCTAGTCTGGAGAGTGTGCTATATGCACTTGAGAAAAATTTGTATTCTGCTCTTTTTGGGTGGAATGTTCTATAGATGTCTTTTAGGTCTAATTGGTTTATGGCATTGTTCAAGTTGTTGCATTTCCTTGATGACTATTCTTTATTGATATGGTTTATTGTTCTATCCATTCTTTAAGTCGGTATTGAAGTCTCCAACTATTATTGCAGAACTATTTTCCCCTTCAATTCTGTCAGTGTTTGCTTTATATTTTGGGGGCTGTGATGTTTGTGCATATGTTTATCATTGTTATATATTCTTCATGAATATATATGTATATATATTTATCAATATGTAATGTCTTTCTTTGTCTCTTGCAACATTGTTTGACTTAATGTCTATTTTGTCTGATGTTAGTATAGCCACCTTACTCTCTTCAGGTTACTATTTGCATGGAATATCTTTTTCCTTTCTTTCACTTTCAATGTACTTGTATCTGGAAGTCTAAAGTGAGTCTCTTGTAGATAGCATTTAGGCATATCACATAATAAAATCTTTTCTGCCAATTTCTGCCTTTTGATTAGAGATTTAATCCATTTGCATTTAAAATAAATACTGATAAGGAAAAACTTATCCTTTCATTAATTTGTTTTCTGTATGTCTATTGGTGATTTTGTCCCTCATTTCCTTCCTTACCGCCTTATTTTTGGTGTGTTTAGTTAATTTTTTTGTAGTGACATATTTTGATTCCTTTTTAATTTCCTTTTGTATATATTTTATTGATACTTTCTTTGTGGATACCATGGTGATTACATATAATATCTAACTTTATAACTAACTTAAAAACTTATAACTCAACTTCAATTGAATATAAAAACTATGATTCCATCTGTTTTCTTTATGTTATTAATGTTACAAATTACATCTTTAAAGATTATGTGCCTAATATCTGGTTTATTATATTTTTACATATTTATCTTTTTTATTGAATATATTTTACATATTGTATAAATTTAAGGTGTACAATGTGTTGCTTTGATATATATTGTCATTTGATTGCTATTGTAGCAACATTTATTATATTACATAATTATAATACAATATTGTTTTCTATATTCATTATATTGTGCATTAGATGACTATGGCTTACTTACTGCTCATTGCAAATTTGTACCATTAAACAACATATATATATATATTTTTTAAATTTTTTTTTCCAACGTTTATTTATTTTTGGGACAGAGAGAGACAGAGCATGAACGGGGGAGGGGCAGAGAGAGAGGGAGACACAGAATCGGAAGCAGGCTCCAGGCTCTGAGCCGTCAGCCCAGAGCCTGACACGGGGCTCGAACTCACGGACCGCGAGATCGTGACCTGGCTGAAGTCGGACGCTTAACCGACTGCGCCACCCAGGCGCCCCAAACAACATATATTTTTATCTCCCATCATTTTGTAGCCACCATTTTACTTTTTTTTTAAGTTAAAATTTTTAGATTCTACATATAAGCGATATCATATAATACTTATCTTGGTCTGCCTGTCTTATCTCACTTAGCGTAATGTGTTCAAGGTCCATCCATGTTTCAAATGGAAGGATATTTTTCTTTCTCATGGCTGAATAATGTTCCATTGTGTATATATCACATCTTTTTTTAATCCATTCTTCTGTTGATGGGAATTTAGGTTGTTTTCATATTTTGGCTATTATGAATAATGCTGCAATAAACATGGGAGTGCATATATCTTGTTGAAATACTGTTCTCATTTTCTTTGGGCATATACTTAGTGGTGGAATTTCTGGGTCATATGGTAGATCTATTTTTAATTTTTAGGGAAGTCTATGTTGTTTTCCATAGTGGTTGGACCATTGACATGTCATTAACAGTGTATAAGTGTTCCCTTTTCACCACATCTTCACCAGCACCTATTGCCACTTCTTGTGATTTTGATGAGAGACATTCTAATGGGTGTGAGATGATATCTCATTATGGTTTTGATTTGCATTTCCCTAATGACTAATAATGTTGAGTATCTTTTCATGTGCCTGTTGGCCATTTTGATATCTTATTCAGGAAAATATCTACTTAGTTCTGCTACCCATTTTTAATTGGATTTTTTGGTCTGTTTTTAAGTTGTATCAGTTCTTTGTATATTTTAAATATTAACTCCTTATCAGATATATGATTTACAAACTTTTTTTCCCCATTCTTTAGGTTTCCTTTTCACTTGATTAATTGTTCCTTTTGAGGTGCAGAAGCTTTTGATAGTCCCATTTGCTGATTTTTGCTTTTGTTGATTTTGCTTCTGGCATCATGCCAAAATTACCATTGTCAAGATCAATATTGAGGAACCTCATCTCTAAGTTTTCTTCCAGGAGTTTTATGGCATCCAGTCTTATGTTTAAGTCTTGATCTACTTTGAGTTAATTTTTGTGAGATGATCTTAATTTTTTTCCATTGAGTATAATGTTAGCTGTGGGTTTCTTGTATATGGCCTTTATAATGCTGAAGTGTGTTCCTTCCATATCTAATCTGTCAAGGGTTTTTATTATGAAACAATGTTTTATTTTGACAAATGTTTTTTCTACATCTATTGAGATGATCATGACATTTTAATCTTTCATTTAATTGATGTGATGTATTACACTTAATTGATTTGCATATGTTGAACCACCCTTGCATTCCAGAGACAAATCTCACTTGGTAGGTGTATAATCTTTTCAATGTGTTCTTGACTTTTATTTGCTAATAGTTTGTTGAGAATTTTTGCATCTGTATTCATCAGGATACTGTCTATCCTTATCTGGTTTTGGTATAAAGATAATGCTGGCCTTGTAATATTAATTTGCAAGTGTTTCCTATATTTTGGAAGAGTTTAAAGAGTATTAGTGTTAATTCTTCTTTAAGTGTTTGGTAGAATTCACCAGTGAAACATCTGGTCCTGAAGTTTCCTTTCTTTCAGATAACTTATTCTGCCTTTAATCTGATCTTGTCTATTTTCTTTCTTTCTTTCTTTTTTTAATATGAAATTTATTGTCAAATTGGTTTCCATACCCAGTGCTCATCCAAAAAGGTGCCCTCCTCAATGCTTATCACACACTTTCTTTTCTTTCTTTTAAAGAACCCTGAGATGAAGAGGGCTGTCAGCATGGAACTGGATGTGGGGCTCCACCCTATGACCCTGGGGTCATGACCTGAGCCAAAATCAAGAGCTGGATGCTCAACTAACTGAGCCACCCAGAAGCCCCTGATCTTATCTATTTTCAATGCTTTCTAATGCATTATTATGTCATTTATTGACTTCTTCAGCTCCAGAATTTTTTAAATGATTTTAATCTTCTTGGTAAAGTATTCCTTCTGTAAATTAATTTTACTCCTGAGTTCATTGAATTTTTTTTTTTTTGAGTTTTCTTGTAGCTTACTGAATGTCTTCATAATAGCTATTTTAAATCCTCTATCAGTTAGGTTGTGATATTCTGTATCTCTGAGTTCAGTTGCTGGATAATTGTCGTTTTCTTTTCATGATACTGTATTATAATGATTTTTAATAGTTTCTGATGAAATGTTCTTCTGCCTCCACATGTGAAATAGCAAGTACCTTTCTTTATTGAGGTAAAGTTTTGTTTGCTTTGATTCTAGTTGAACAGGTTGGCAATTAGAAGTCTTTGCTTTGTTCTCCAGTAGGTGGCGCTACAGAATAAATTTTTGGTTTCTTTTACAGGAACTGACTTAGCCTTATATTTAGGAGAGCGGGTAAAACAAACAAAAAAAGCTGGCGGCAGACCTGGGCAGTGTGCCAAGCATCTGGGGCTTTGGGTGTGCCCAAAGCTTAGTAAGAGGATCCTGGGGAGGTCCTGAATGGACCTCTTGCTGAACTTACCGAGCAGATAGCAGGAAATGTGTTCTTTCAGATCTTTGTCATCCTTCTTTCCTCAGTCCCCTGCCCCCAATAGAGGTTTCTCCCCAGGAATCTGGGTGCAGCTGCGTGGAACTCTCCAGCTGTAGTCTGTGGGGCCAGGCAGACTCCCACTCATCACTTTCACCCTTTATTCCTTTGCCAGAGGGGTCATCAGTGTCACTGATGCCACTGCCACTGCTGGTGCCACCACTGTGAATCAAAGGATTCACTCCACTATGATGCCATGATGCCTCTCTTCTTTAATTTGTCTTTTAAATCCTGTAGAAAATAAAAAGTGGAGCTACAAACCAAAATTACAATAATATGACAAGTTACTATTTAGTGTGTTGTATTTATTTCAACCTAAAGGACTCCCTTTGGCATTTCTTGAAGAGAAGGTCTAGTGATAATGACCTTTCTCAACACTTGTTTATTTGGGCATGCCTTGATTTCTCCCTCATGTCTGAAGGAAAGTTTTGGTGGATATAGAATTCTTGGCTCACAGGTTTGTTTATCTTTTCCCAGCTCTTTAAATATATCATCCTACTACCCTCTGGCCTTGAAGGTTTGTAATGGAAAATTGATATAACACTGAGAATACATTGTATATCATGAGTCATTTCTCTTTTCCTGCTTGCAAAATTCTCTGTGTCTTTTGACAGTCTGATTATGTGTCTCAATGTGGGCAACTTCAGATTACTTTGAATTTGGTCAGCTTCTTAGATTTGTAGAATCATGTCTTTCATCAAATTTTGGAAGTTTTGGCTTTTGTTTTTTAAAGAATAATATTTATGCCCCCTTCTTGCTTTTTTCCCTTTCTGGGGTTCTTTTTATGTATATGTTGATCTGCTTAATGGTGTTCCATAAATCCTTAATTTCTGCTCACTTTTTAAAACATTCTCTTTTCTGTCTGCTCCTCATTCTTGATAATTTCAATTACTGTATCTTCAAATTTGCTGATTCTCTATTTGCCTCCTTAAATCTGCCATTGAAGCCCTCTAGTGATTTTTTAATTTCAACTATTGCACTTTTCATCATCTCCAGAATTTCTACTTGGTTTCTTCTTATAATCTCTCTTTCTGTTGATATTGTAATTTGTTTATATATTATTTTTATGATTTCCTTCCATTATTTCTGTTTTTGTTTAGCTCCTTAGGCATATGTAATAGTTGTTTTAAAGCTTTTGTGTCTTTTCCTTTCCTATCATTTGTTCTTTTTTTTTTTTTCCTCAATTGTCAAAGGCTGTAGTAGTCCATTTGTTTTGAGTCTTTTCCAAACTACCTTTGTAGACTATTCCTTTTCAAGTGTGATAACTGAAATCTTCCTTCTTTAGCTTGGTTCCAGTGATGTTTTGACAGAGATTTCCTTGAACACTATGAGCTGAAATAAGCAAACAAAAACATGTTAAATCCTTGAAAGAGAGAACAACTACATCTCTCAGTATTTGCAGATAGGCTCTCTGCTAAGCGCTTTTTCCCCTTTAGATAAGCCTTCTCTGAGCCTAGAGATCAGCCCCAGGTGAAAGCTTAAGGCTTTCTCAGGTCTTTTCTGAGTATCCCTCTTTTCTCATATGTGTCTATATACCTTGCTGTTTTTGAATGTCCTAATTTCCTAAAGAGTCTTACCCAGCTTTGTCTCTTGGCCTTTGATGGTCTCTTGTATGTCTCCATCTATAATCTTTTGCCCAAGGAGTGTGTATTTGTAATTCCCTTACTGCTTTTTCTACCAGCATTCTGAATTCTGCAGGACAGAGATGAGCACCGCAAATCAGTCTTTTAGGTATCCTGTAGTCCTGGTGCAACAGAAAAACAGTAATTTATAAATAAGCTTTTCTTTGCTTCTTCTGGTCTGAGATAGGTGAGGGGAAGCTGGGTCCTGCTAATGAAGACCAAGACTGCTCTCACTCCAGGGAGGGAGTAGGGTAAATTTGAATAAAAAAAAAAATCACAAAACTTTTCTACCGTTTTGAAAACATTTCCCTACTCATCCAGTTGGGAATTTGCTTAGTTTCTCTAAACCTTTTAGTGTTCTACAGAGTTCAGATGAAGTTGGATCCGATAGTTTCAAATTTATTTTTTCTTTCTTTTGATGTTCCTCTTGGAGCTATGAGAGCTTGGGGCTTCTGAGTCTGCCACTTTGCTGATGTCCCACCTGTGAACATATTTTAAAATAATTAAAATTCTGTGATTGAAAGACTGTTGAGGGGGACCTGCCTGGGTGGCTCAGTCAGTTAAGCATCCAGCTCTTGATTTAGGCCCAGGTCATGATCTCACTCACGGTTTGTGAGATCAAGCCCTGTGTCAGGCTCCCTGCTGATAGTGTGGAGCCTGTTTGGGATTCTCTCTCTCTCCCTTTCTTTTGACCCCTCCCCTGCTTGCACTTTCTTTATCTCTCAAGATAAATGAATAAACTTAAAAAAAAGACTGTTGAAATAAGAATTAACTGTATGCTTTTTAAAGAGACACACTTTAAACATAACAAATGAGATGTTTAAAGTAAAAAGATGACAAAATACATACCACGTAAACATTAAGAAAGTTGGAATGGCTATATTAATATCAAAATACATTAATGACAAGAATATTACCAAATTTAAGGTGGGATATTATAAATGATAAAAGGGCCAGTTCTTTAAGATGGCACAATAATCCTAAATATATGGAAACAATAATATATTTTCAAAATATATGAAGCAAAAATTGACAGAACCAAAAGAAGAAATATGCAAATACACTATCATAATGAAAGTCACACACACCCCTCTCTCAATAACTGATAAAGCAGACACTAGGCATAAGTACATATGATACAAATAACCTGAGTAACAAATTTGGTCTAATTAACATGTATAAAGCATTTCATCCAACAACTGTAGAATAAATTTCAAGAAGTGTCAAATATGAAGGTTTTTAGATTTTGTCCTACTTGTATGCTAACAAGATTGTTTGGCACCATTTCATGGTTGCTAGTGAAGGCAAGAGACTCCTGGGTCTGAGACAAGGAACTTTATTACTCACAGTACCACAGACATCCAGAGCTTCAGGTTGGCATCAGTTTCTTTTGCTTCCCAACTCCTACTGGGGTGATGCAGTCTGGCCCAGGTGAATGTCATACATGTAGTGGGTTTGCATTACAGCTGAGAAGCGTTGAAAAGTCTTTATTCACAGGGTGAAAGCAAACATGCCCAACTTTTGCCCGAGAGGGAGACATTATCTTTATTATAGTGGCAGCAAACTAACCTGCCCTTTGCTCCAGATAGGCACATTATCTCCATCTTCAAAGGCTGTTTCCTATTTAAGCATCCTTAAAAAGATTAAAAAAGGCCATCAGTGTTTCTGCTCACAAGACACGCAGAACATGAGTGATCCATGGAATATTGTCTCCTATCAATAAACACTCTGTTTAAGTGCACACAAAACGCTTACTGAAATAGATCATATGCTGGGCCATCGCAAGTCTGAATAAAGCCTAAAGGACTGAAACCATACAGAGTTTTTTCTCTGACCACAATGATATTAAAATCAAAATAAAAAGTAAAACACTTAGAAAAATCACAAAATATTTGGAAATTAGGCAGCACACTTCTTTTGTGTGTGTGTGTGTGTGTGTGTGTTATTTTTTTCAAATTTTTATTTAAATTCTAGTTAGTTAACATATAGTGTAATATTGGTTTCAGGAGTAGAACCCAGTGATTCATTACTTACATCACATACAAACATACAACACCCAGTGCTCATCAGAACAAGTGCCCTCTTTAATACACACACTCATTTAACCCACACCTCACCCACCTCTTCCATCAACGCTCAGTTTGTTCTCTATCTTTAAGAGTCTCTTAAAGTTTGTTTCCTTCCCTCCTTCCCATATGTTCATATGTTTTGCTTAAATTCCACATATAAGTGAAATCAGCACACTTCTAAATAAATTGTCAATCAAAGAAGAAATCACATGGGAATTAGATACTTCTTTGAACAAAAAGAAGTAGTAACCTGGATGGCTTAGTTAGTTAAGGATCCAACTCTTGATATGGGCTCAGGTCTTGATCTCGTGGCCATGAGATAGAGCTCCACATGGGGCTCCACTCAGTGTGGAGCCTGCTTGGGATTTTCTCTCTCTCTCCATCTCAGCTCCCCTCCTGCTTTCAGTCTGTCTTTCAAAATAAACTTAAAAAAAAGTAAATATATTGGTGGGGTTATAAAGATGTATGTTTATTGCTGTAAGTGTATATATAAGAATGGAAGACAGCTTTAAATTCAATGATCTGAGGTTTCACCTCATGAAGTTATAAAGCAGAAGAAATAATGAAACACAAGGAAGTTAGAAGAAAATAATGAATTTAAGAGCAGAATAGAAAATAGGTAAATAGATAAAATCAACAAGGCCAAAGTTGATTCTTTGACAAGATTAATAAAACTGATAAAATCTGCCATAAAAAACAACTCCAGGTTTAGATAAGGAAAGACTTTATTTGAAAAGATTATTGCAAGAGGGGAAATGGAGTATTGCAATAAGAAGAATGACCATGAAATTTGCAAGTGTCTCAGAGGTTAAGCAGAGAAGACTTTTCTTTTATAGTGAGGAGTAAACAAGGCTAGAAAGAACTGGTGTGTAAGAGTGAACAAGATGAAAGGTGGAGTAATTGGACAATACTTCAGAGGATGTTTTACCTTAAAGGTCAGCCTACTCTTGAGAAGGGCCATTAAGGAGAAGTTGTATGATGGCTCAGGGTGAGGATTAAAATGCAGGGGATTCAGGGAAGGAGAGAAGCTTAACTGAAATTTAACAAGCATTTTGTTCAGTTAATCAATGGGGGCAAGATTGCTTAGTCATTTGTAAAGCAAAGATTGGAGATTTGAAGGATATGTGACAAGCATCTGTAAATTTTATCTGAGTCATATGGGGAAAAATGCTTCTTTGCAGTAAGCCTCCCAAAAAAGGGTTGGGAGATTTCTTAATTTTATTTTATTTTAATTTTTTTGATGTTTATTTTTGACAGAGAGAGAGAGAGATAGAGCACGAGCGGGGGAGGGGCAGAGAGAGAGGGAGACACAGAATCCGAAGCAGGCTCCAGGCTTTGAGCTGTCAGCACAGAGCCCAACGCCGGGCTTGAACTCACAGACCGTGAGATCATGACCTGAGCTGAAGTTAGAAGCCCAACCGACTGAGCCACCCAGGCACCCCAGGGTTGGGGGATTTCTTAATGGTCGCTGCTTTGCAAAAGCACAAAACTCAGGTTAAATTTAGCATCATCAATTTATAGGAATGTTGATCAAGTAAAAACAGAGTAAAGGGGTTTACAACATCAAGAATAAAAAAGAGGGTATCACTACAGGTACCTACAGACTTTTAGGGATTTTTTTCTTTGATTCTAATTTATGTTTTTTAAACACATAGATGTATATCCTTTTATCTTTTAAAATGATTTTTAATTTAATTTTTAAGTGATTTTTAATAGGTAACATAATGTTATATTAGTTTCAGGTGTGCAACATAATGATTCAACAATTCTATGTGTTTCTCAGTGCTCATCACTGAGGCCCCTTTATTTCACTCATCTCCCCACCAACCTCCCCTCTGGCAACTACCAGTTTCTTCTCTATATTTAAGACTCTGTTTTTTCATTTGTCTTTTGTTTTCTTTGTTTATTTGTTCTTAAATTCCACATATAACTAAAATCATATGAGATGTTAACTATTATTATTAACAACTTCATGCTAATAATTTGACAATTTAAAGGAAATAGATTTCTTGAAAGATACATTTTTTTTAAATTAACACAAGAAAAAATAGAAAATCTGAATTGTACAGTAGATGTCAACAAAATAAAAGTCATACTTTAATACCTTTACAGTTTTTAAAACTCCAGGCCCAGATGGTTTTATTGGTGAATGTTTCCTAACATTCTAGGAAGAAAAAAAAAAAACCCAGTTGTTCACAATTTTTTCCCCAGAGATAAAATAAAGGGAAACAGTTCCTAATTTCTTTTATGGGGTCAGCATAAGCTTAATGCCAAAATCTGGCAAGGACTTTAGGAGGGAGAGAGAGAGAGAGAGAGAGGAAGGAAGAGAAAAAAGAGAAAATGAAAACAGGTAAAGAAAGAAAAAAGGAAGAAATTATAGAGTAATGGATAAAAATGCAAAAATCCTAACAAAATATGAGCAAATCAGATTGACCAATATTTAAGATGGGTAATAAAACATGACCAAGTGAGGTTCATTCTAGGAATGTCAGGTTGGTTTAACATCTCTAATTCCATATACTTCACTACATTAATGAAACATAGGAGATAAACCATATGATCATTTTAAAAGATTTAGAAAACACAGTTTATAAAAGTCAACACCTATTTATGATAAGTCCTCTCAGCAAAGTATGAATATAAAAGAACTTTCTGAATTTGATGCAGTATCTATGACATATCTACAGCTAACATAATTCTTAATGGTGAAACATTGAATGATTTTTCTTTTGGATTAGAAGCTATGTAAGTATGCCTAGTCTTATAACTTTTATTCAATATCATACTGGAGGTCCTAGACAGTGAAATAAAGTAAGAAATAAAGTACATACGAACTGGAAAGGGAAAAAGCAAAGCTGCCTTTTTTCTCAGATGACATGTCAAAAATCAGTTGTTTCTTGTATACTAGCACAAGCAACTGGAAAATGAAACAGAAAAATGCCACTTATAATAGCATTAAAAAACAGCAGACAACTAGGAATAAATTTAATAAAAGATATGCAAGATGTCTTCACTAAAAACTATAAAACATTACTGAAAAAGTTGACCTAGAGAATTGTAATATGTTTAATTATAAAAGACTCAATATTATTAAGATGGCGATTCTTTACAAATGGATCTGTACGTTAAGTGCAATCTCGGTCAAAATCCCAGGAAACAAAATTATATTTGACAAGCTGAATCTAAAATTTACATTAAGGACTTAGAATCACCAGGAAAATTTTAATGAAGAACAAAATTGGTGTTCTTAAGCTACCTGAATTTTAGACTTACAAGGAAGCTGCAGAAATTAGGACATTTTAGTCCTAAATCTTAAAATAATGGGGGAGGGGAAGGAAAAAAAAGAGGTTAGAAAGGGAGGGAGCCAAAACATGAGACTCTTAAGAACTGAGAACAAACTGAGGGTTGATGGGGGGTGGGAGGGAGGGGAGGGTGGGTGATGGGTATGGAGGAGGGCATCTGTTGGGATGAACACTGGGTGTTGTATGGAAACCAATTTGACAATAAATTTCATATTAAAAAAATAAAATCAAATCAGTGCAACAGAATAGAGACCAGAAATAGATCCACAAATATACAATAAATTGATATTCAGCAAAGCCACCAAAGCAATTTAGTGCAGGCAAGGAAAGATTTTTTTCAATAAATAGTGATAGTACAACTGAATATGCATGAGGAAAAACCTAAGTGAGCCTTAATCCCTTTCTCAAACCATACACAAAATTAATAAAAACCTCAATGTGAAAGGTAAAACTATAAGACTGCTAGAACAAAACCTAGAAAAATATATTCATAAACGTGGGGCAAGCAAACATTTTTTTTTAAATAGAACACGGAGGCACTAACCATGAAAGAAAAATTGGTAAATTGAATTCCATAAAAATTAATGATGTCTTCTCATTAAAAGATACCATTAAGAGAGTGAAAATGTAAACCACAGACCTGGGGGAAATGTTTGCAATACATATATATGATGAAGGACTCATATATAATATATATAATCAACTCTTATAAATAAATAAGAAAAATGTAATATAATGTAAATTGAAATGGGGAAAAGTCTTCACCAGGCACCTCAGAAAAGAAGGTATTAGAATGGTCAATAGTATATGAAAAGGTGCTCATTCTCATTAGTCATGGGAAATATAAAACAAAACAACAGAAAAAAACAAGCCCACAGTGAAATACTATCATAATCTACTTTCCTGGCTAAAATAAAGATGTAGAACAGCTGAAATTCTCATGCAGCACTGAAGGGATATAAAATAATTACAATCACCATTGTTTGGTTGTTTTTGATAACGTTAAACATGCATCTACTCTATGATTCAGTATTTCTAATATTCGATTTTTTTTCTAAATGTTTTATTTATTTTTGAGAGAACACAGATGGGGGAGGAGTGTGGGGGGGATAGAGGATCTGAAGTGGGCTCTGCACTGACGGAAGCAAGCCCGAGGCGGGGCTTGAAATTATGAACCGAGAGATCATGACCTGAGCCACGGTTGGACGCTCAAGAGACCGAGCCACCCAGGTGCTGCCAATATTAAATTTATAGCTGGGAGAAATGAGTGTCTCTGGCCGCAAAAAAACATGTACAAGAACTTTTGTAGTAGCTTTTCACAGTAACCCCAAGCAGGAAATAATAAAAATTTCTGCCTACAGGTCATACGAACTGTGGTGTATATTCATCTGGTGGAATACCATTCATCAATGAAATTACTCATACGTGCAATAATGGATAAATATCCAAAATTTTGTTTGGAGTGAATGAATGAAGACAAAGGGGACAATGTATTGTATGATTCCACTGGCATTTGAAAATGGCAAAATGTATCTAGAGTGACAAAATCAGAGCAGCAACTACCTGAGAAGGGGATGGAGGAACGGTGGTTAGAAAAGACTCAGGGGGATTGCCTATGTTGATGGAAGTGTTCTCAGTCTTAATCTGATGATGTTCACATGAGTGTATGCATTTCTCAAAATTTATCTGGCTGAACACTTATTAAGATTTGTTCCTTTACTGATGTCAATTATACCTCCATAAAATATTAGCATAAAAAAGTTCACCAGGGACAATCTCACTGGCTTATGCCCATGAGGATGATGACCTTGGGCAAACCCCAGTTGAGTGGCTCCTGGCAGGGAGGTCCCTTACCAATCTCTACAGGGAATTCAGGTGTATTCTGAGGAAACCAACCCAGGAAGAACATCCTCCACCCATAGTAAAGGAGGGCCTAATGGAGGGGAATCAGGAGCATTGTGAGTGATGTTTGGCAGTCAGAAAGTCCTTAGGGATCATTTTGAGCACAGCCACCCCAAACACTTGCAACATCTAATTTTAATCACCCAATTATTTTTATTTTAAAAAATCCACTTGCCACTAAAAAATCAAAACCAATGCTCAACACCACCCCCTCACCCCAAACAACAAAGCACTCTAACACTATGAGGGTAAGCTCACTTTGCTAAATTGTTGAATCCATTCTACTAATCCTGAACATTTTCAGAGCAGGACTACATGTACTGTCTCCTTAAATTGCATTTCTATATACTAAGAACAAATTACTTGAAAAAGAAATAAAGAAAATAATCACATTTACAATAGCATCAAAACAGTAAAATACTTACGAATAAATTTAATCCAGGAAATGAAAGATCTATACCCTGAAAAATGTAAGACATACATGAAAGAAACTGAAGAAAGCACAAATAAATGGAAAAATATTCCATGTTCATGGATTAGAAGAATTAATATTGTTAGAATGTCTATACTATTCAAAGTCATTTATAGATTTAATATACTCCTTATCAAGGTTCTAATGACATTCTCACAGAAATAGAAAAAAAAAAAATCCTAAAATTTCCATAGAACCACAAAAGATCCTGAATAGCTACAGCAATCCTGAGAAAGAACAGCAAAGTTGGAGGCAGCAAACTTCCTGATTTTAAATGATATTACAAAGCCATATTAATCAAAACAGTATGGTACTGGCATGAAAACAGACACTTAGGCCAATGAAACAGAATCCAGATCCAAGAAATAAAGCCATACATATATGGTCAACTAATATTTCACAAGATAGCTAAGAATACTCAATGGAAAAAGGACAGTCTTGTCAATACGTGGTGTTGGGAAAACTAGCTATTCACATACAAAAGAATGAAAATGGACCCCTATCTTACACTACTCATAAAAATAAACTCAAAATGGATTAAAGACTTAAGTATAAGTCTTTAAAACTCCTAGAAGAAAATATAGAGTAAAACCTCCTTGACATTCATCTTGGCAATAATTTTATGGATATGATCCCCAAAGCACAAGCAACAGAAGCAAAAATAAACAAGTGGAACTATGTCAAACTGAAAGACTTATGCACCACAAAAGAAATGATCAACAAGATAAGAAGGCAACATATGGTATGGGAGAAAGTATTTGCAACTCACATATCTGATAAGTGGCTAATATCTAAAATATGTAAGGAATTCACACAACTCAAAAGTAAATAGACAAACAAATAATCCAATTTAAAAATGCACAAAAGACCTAAATGGACATTTTTCTAAAGAAAATATTCAAATGGTCAAGAGGTAGAAGAAAACACACTTAACATAAATAATCATCAGGGAAAGGAGAGTCAAAACCACAGTAAGAAACCATCTTACATCAGAATGGCTATTATCAAAAAGACAAGAAATACTAAGTGTGGGCAAGGATGTGGAGAAAAGTGAACCCTCATGCGCTGTGGGTGGGACTGTGAATTGGTGAAACCACTGTGGAAAACAGAATGGTGGTTCCTAAAAAAATTAAAAATAGAATTACCATATGATACAACAATTCCACATCTGGGTATATATATATATATATATATATATATATATGAAGGAAATGAAATCACTATCTTGAAGAGATATCTGCACCCTTGTATTCATAGCAGCATTATTTACAATAGCCTAGACAAGGAAACATGTTAAGTGCCCACTGATGGATGAATGGATAAAGGAGACATGGTCTCTCTCTCTCTCTCTGTCTCTCTGTCATCTCTCTCTCTCTCTCCCTATATATATATATGTGTATACAGCCTTAAAAAACCTTCTTTTTAAGGTTAAGTGATATTCCATTGTACATACATACATATAATGGAATATCACTTAACCTTAAAAAGAAGGAAATGTTGCCATTTGGAACATGGGCATTGGGGGCATTATGCTAAGTGAAATAAGTCAGGCAGTTGGTGGTTGCCGGGGTGGTGGTTGGAGGAGAAGGTAATGAGTGAAGGTGGTCAAAGGGTACAAATTTATAGTTTCATGCTGGATTAGATTTGGGGATGTAATATACATACAGCATGGTGACTATAGTTAAAAACACTGTATTGTATATTTGAAAGTTGCTGAGAGCAAATCTTAAAAGTTCTCACCAAAAAAGTGTGTGTTAACTAACCTTTTGTGGTGATCATTTCACAATACACATATATCAACTCACTGCAGTATGCATCTCAAACTTACACTGTGTTATATGTCAATTATATCTCAATAAAGCTGGAAACAACCATTTAATAACCCTGGAAAGGGGGTGGGGCCTGCTATCTCCATGTAGCAGATCCAGATGTTTAGAGAGTGCTGGGCCAGCCAGTAGATGGTTGGCTCCACACCAAGGTCTTTGCTTATAGAATAATCTTAAAGATGAAGCTAAAACCTGTTGTAGTGTAAATGCCTGAGAATTACCTTTTTATATTGTAACGTAAGTGCCTGACATTAAACTTTTGATTGCTGAAACATCCATGTCATAGACCTTCATCTTGAATAAACATATTGCCAGCTATATGACTTCAGGCTACCCCACAAAGTTCCTTTTTTGGTAAACCCTGGCTTACAGTGATAACTGACCCCGTGAGTGACCCTGCTTTTCCTTTCCTACACCATAATTCCCACTGTTATGTTTTAAATTCACCAATAAAAGTGAACCCCTGGGTCCCTAGGCAGCACACCGTCAACACCAGGTCCATACTCCATGCCCCCTCCCTCCTCTCTACCCAAAACCAAAACCTTGCTGTGTGGCCCTGCTGTGTGCTTTAAACCCTCCAGGACCTGCGAATAAAAAACCTTGTTTTTTCAAAGCTCCTTGCATTTTAAAATCATAATAAGAGTTACAAGTGCTGGTCCAGCCTCAACATGGGCTCCAGTCCAGGATATGTCTGTCAGGGCTCACCACAGGTAGTAAGGGTGCATGCAAGTGCCCTAGACATTCCCGGCTGATAGCATCACTATGGCCAGGCTGAAGCTGACCCAGAATATGGAAATAATTAACATGTTGCCAACTTTTCAGTTTTGAGGTGTCTGCTCCTTTTTAAGGGGGGGGTCTGGATTTGATTGTGTTTCGGGATCAATGTTTGTGTTGAGACTGTATTTGTCACCTGGCACTGTCAACACTGGGTGATTTACTGTGATAATGACACCAAGTAGGTGAGGGCTGGTTCCAAATAAGGGAAGCCTGACAGCAGGCCACCAGGGGTGGTGGATGACATTGTATTCTGCCCAAGTCCAAAAGCAGGATGAAGTTCTCCAGGGACATAAAACAGGATTAAAGTCTATATAAGCCCCCAGGCAGAGTCTCAGATGTGGCATGTCAGGGACACTAGAGACCTTTTCATGCAACATTTCCATTTTATAGACAGGGAATTTGAGGTACAATTTAGGGAAGAAACTTGCTCTGTCAGGACCCTCAAGAAGCACAGGATGCCTTGGTGGCCAGAAGCAGTGAGACGCCAACCCAGTAGGGGGACGTGGCTGTCATGATAGCCTAGAGTTGATCCTACACATACATGATAGTCCAAAATGGACACTGGCAGAATCAGGGGCTAGGTGTAGATGCAGATTGGAGTCCATCCGGAGGGTGGTTCACCTTCTTGGATGTTGAGTGTGGGGAGTGGGTGTGTACAGGAAACGAGGGTCCCTGCAAGGATGACTGTGTTTGCTGATAGAGTGAGCTTCCTGTCTAGGGTGGGCTGTGTCCTTGCTCTAGAGTGCCCCAGATGGCTCAGTCTAAAGAGGGCAGGTGGAAACAGGAGAGGTGGTGATTCCAGAGGGGCAACCTTGACCAACAGCCACAGCTGGGTCAAGGGAACCCAGGGGATCTAAGGAGAAGAAAGGATGAGATGCTTTTGTGTCCTTGGATTGTGACATTTATGATGACTGTTCATGCTGCCTATAATCAAGTACCCATTCTGTAGGGGACTATGCATAGTATCAGAATTACATATAATAGAGTTTCAGAGCAAGTGGGCACCAGAGGAGGAGCCGTGGGGGATAAGTAGAAGTGGGGCAGGAATGACCTAGGCCTGATTGCAGTAGTTAATGATATGGAAATGGTGGGGTTCAGAGCAAACTTTCAAGAAAGAACTTTTGAGACATTTTTGGTGCAAAAAGGTAGTTTTATTAAAGGATGGGAACATAACCCATGGGTAGAAAGAGCTACTCTGGGATTGTGTGTGGGTGCTGATTATATACCTTCAGGTTGGGAGGGGGTTAGGGATAGTGTTAAATCTCTAAGGAATTTGGAAGCAAGGTTTCTAGGACCTTGAGGGGACTAGCTATTGTTATGAAAAGGTCATTTACTACTGTCTAATAAAATCTTAGTCATGTGACCCTTCAGATGTATATCAGTAGGCTATAAGCTAGGAGGATGATTGCTGACATATATCTTGGGGGATAAAGAAAAAGGAAGTTTCCAAAGGAATTTTTATATGCTAAAGAAGACTTACAGGATCCTGGAGGTCCAGATAATGTTAAGCTAAGATTGCCTTTTGCTCTTAGCAAAGTATTAACATTGAGACAGTTGAGTTCCTACAGGAAGTTCACTCTATTTGTCTCAAGGACTTATCAATGGGTTGTAAGTTGTAAGAAAATGTAATTTTTTCTTTTGCCTTTGTTCCCTATATCAGTTAACAAATTGGGTGATAGAACCTGGGTTCTGGTGATGAGGCAGAGGGACTCCCAGCATTTCTGGTTTCTGAGTTCATGTGGATGATGATGCCCTTCCCTGAGTGTGGTGTATAATGATGGGTAAGATGGTGACTCGGGCTTGGGTGTACCTGTGGGGATTGTGTGCAAGTGGCCATGGCGTATACAAGTGTGGGGCTGTTTGCTCCAGGCCCACTGGAAAAATCATCAGCCAGTGATTGAAGTCACTGGGCAGAAAAGCACTTAGGCTAGTGTCACTCACACAGGGACTGCAGAGGAAAGCTGTGTGTATCCTAACCCTCAAGAATGTGTAATCCTGGGGTCAGAGAGCCTGCTGCTTTGGGGAGAGTGGGACCTATCCGTTCTGCTTATTGGCATTTATCTGGCAAAAGGAAGAAGGAAAAACAAAGAAGGGAGACCCCTTTTAAGCAGCATATCACTTCTTGTCTCATTCCATTGGTGGTGTAGGAGACCAGAATATGCCACCCCAGAATGTAACTTTATGGTACCATGATTCTTTTGAGCTGATTCTTTTGAGAAATTGTAGATATAGAAGCTTTGCAAACAAGAGTAGAAGTTACCCTTTTGTAAGGAAAGTTTACATTTATGCAGGAAATCTCCATTTGAAAGGGTGTCTCCCTCTCTGTACTGGGAGGAGAAGTTTGACTACAGATCACCAGAGAATCTTACCAATGTAGAAGGCAGTGACAAAAATCTGTGAAAACAAACCTTACTCTTGGTTACCCTGATTTTCCTGGTCTCCCAATTATTTGCCTTCTACCCTCAACACTTTTTCTTGTTTGATTTTAGCTGAAGATGGTATTTAAGCCTGAATTCTGAGCCACCTCTTAGAGAGTATTAATTTTTCCTCGAGTATTTCCCATGTATGAGAGATTAAACTTCTGTGTTTTTTTTTTCTCATTGATTTGTCTTTTCTTATAAGAGCCTGAATGGGAGAAGGTTTTGCTACCCCCAAGGTAAGCTTTTTGGCATAAGGATTATTTTGAGCTCAAGGCAATCAAACCCAACAGATTCAGGAAAAGCCTTTTATCTCCTCAACTACCTAAATCTGCTTTGGAAAGGGAGTCTGTACCAGGAAGAGAGCTATTGCCAGAGATACTTTTTAACCTAAGGAATTTATCTGCATAATAGGGCAAACATTTGTTTTCTAAACATCTCCCCTGACTTTCTGAATGGCCTTCCTTCCTGTGGACCCCCCAGGCCCTTACCCCTCTCCTTAGCTTGGGTTGTTATATAACCTCAATCACCTGCCCATCTTTTGGGTCTCATGTTTTTATGGGGCTCCCATACATATGAAATTTATTTGCCCTTCCATTAATCTGTCTCATATCAATTTAATTATTAGACCAGCTGATAAACTTATAAGGGAAGAAGGGAAATATTTTCCCTCCTCCACAGGCCCCAGCTGAGAGAACTTAGAAGGGTAGAGGGAAAATTATTTTCCACCCCTACAGTGGGAGGAAGACACATGCTCCAGCTAGATGCATGAGTCTGAGTTATGCAGTTCTATCTGGGTGACTCTTTCCAGCTGTGTCTCAGTTTCTGTGGAAGGGACTGCTGCCCCTTTGCTGCCTCAGATACCCATGTTGTGGTGTCAGTGCATTTGCACGTTGACACATTGCTGAAAGGTGTGGAAGTTCTGTTTTTCTCACTTTTTCACTTCATTTCCCTCCTCTCACACCTACCCCTCCAGCTTCCTCCCTTTGCTTCTCAGACCTCATGCTCAAGGAAGGGAAAGTCTTAATGCCTTGCTTGTTATTAATCAATTCTATCAATTAATTATATTAAAAGTACCTGCTGTGTAGTAGGTACTGTGTTTATTGAGCCTGTAGTACAAATAGAGCACTTAATAACATTCTTTTTTTTGTAAAAATAGAATTGTCCCAATGTTCCTGTAAGGTGGGCATTATTTTCTTCATTCTACTGTTGAGTACAGGCTCCCTAAAATGTCACCAACATAACTTATTTATAAGACAAATGAGTTTATTGCTTGCTGGGATAAGGGAAATCCTGCCTTGACAGTTGAGGCTTGATGTCTCAGAGGAGAAAGGGTGATACTTACTGAGATTTGAAATCTGGTTTAAGGAGGGTCTCAATCAGGGACTTGGTTAGGTTTGTGTAAGTGAGACAGGGAAGTCAAAAGGACCTTAGGAGAGAAAAGCTGTTTTGTTTTTGTTTTTTCTTTGCTTCTTTTCCAGCTTCTATTCTTGCTTGGACTTGTACCCCCACCCCACTCTACACCTGCTCCCAAATGCAAATAGTGTATGTTCTCCTTGTAAGAGGAGTTAATGATTTATCTAGAAGAGATAACATCTAAGGAAAGACTGGGTGAGAATTGATGTGCTTTCGATGTGAGGTCCAAGAGTGAATGTTCAAGAAAGAATTCTTGAGATGTTTTCAGTGCAAAAAGGTGGTTTTATTTTATGTTAATTTTTTGAATGTTTATTCATTTTTGAGAGAGAGAGAGAGAGAGAGAGAGAGAGAGAGAGAGAATGAGTGAGGGAAGGCAGAGAGAGAGGGAGACACAGAATCTGAGGCAGACTCCAGGCTCTGAGCTGTCAGCACAGAACCTGATGTGAGGCTCAAACCCTCAAGCCCTAGGATCATGGCCTGAGCCCAAGTTGGTTGCTTAATGGACTGAGCCACCCAGGTGCCTCCAGAAAGGTTAAAGCACAGGGACAGGACTCATGGGCAGAAAGAACTGCACTGGGATTGTGAGGAGCAACTGGTCATATACTTTTAAGTTGGGGGAGAGTGTAGAGACAAAGAAGTTTCCAAAAAGATTTTCATATGCTAAAGAAGACTTACAGGATCCTGGAGGTCTGACTATTATCACACTAAGGTTGCTTTTGCCTTTAGCAAAACATTAAGACAGTTGGCAATTCCTGGAGGAATGTCATACTCTGCCTGTCTCAAGTATTTGTCAATAGGCTACAAGTTTTAAGGAAATGTAATTTTATGTGCATTTCCTTTTGCCTTCGTTCTCCTCATCAAGAATGAATGGATGAAGCTATTGTAGGTATATTGCAGACCACCAGTGCTAGACATCTCAACACCAAGACCCTTGACTTCATGGAATAAGTAACTTATGATGAATACCTGGACCTGTTCTTCTTCTGACCAGTTCCTGGATGTCTGACAGGACATGTGCATCAGAGCACAATCATCCATAGATGATGTCAGAAATCTAGTCAGAAACCCCTAGACTCTGAATAAAGATGAGGCTCACACTTTTTTCCTTTATGAGTCTCCTGGACCGTCCATCTATATCTCTTTCTATATCTTCAATAAACTCTGCTTTCGCTTCTTACTGGCTCATGTTTGATTTCCATTCTTCATGAAGTCAAGGATCCTCTTGGTTGGTCCTCTGGGATCCCCCTCTGGGTCCTCAGACCTGGCCTGCCTGCATCATGATATAACAAGGATCATGATATAATAATTAGAATTGGTGTGCACTGTATGGAGAAGACGTTGGGGGCAAAGCCTTCAAAGAGTGTTATCACGTAATATCATTTTCTGCTTTCTATTGAAGAATCGATCTTTTATCTTTCTGGAAAAGAGTTTCCTGGAATAACAAAGTTATGGAAATGAAGGAATGGAATAGTAAAGACATGTTAATGTGGACAAAAAGTGGTGTGGAATGTTTCTCCTCTCACCACATGGAGGGAATTGATCCCATGCAGGAGAGACCAAAATCTGGGTAGGGTAGTTGATATGTTTGTAAATGAACACTTATAGTTTTCCATTTGTAAGGGTGTCTCCTTCTTTATATTGGAGAAGCGAAGGATGACTAAATCATAAGGAACTCTTATTGAGGTGCCTGGTGGCTCAGTGGGTTAAGCCTCTGGCTCTTGATTTTGGCTCAGGTCATGATCTCAGAGTCATGATCTCAGGGTTCTGAGATCAAGTCCTTCATTGGACTCTACAATGGGCATGGAACCTGCTTAAAGATTCTCTCTCCCTCTTCCTGTGCCCCTCCCCCCTTAAAAAAAAGAAACTCTCATCAACAAGAAGGCACTGACTTGAATCTGCATAACAAACCTTACTTTTGTTTGCATACTTTTTTTGGAAACTTCCTATAACTGGCCTTCCCTCCCCCCACCCCCACCTCCCCTCCTTCCACCTTCACCTCCCCTCCATACCCCAACACTTTCTTTGGTCTTTAGCTGAAGATTCTTTATAAGTTTATTTATTTTATTTGAGAGAGAGAGAGAGAGAGAGAGAGAGAGAGAGAAAGAGAATCCCAAGCAGGATCTCCACTGCCAGCGCAGAGTCCATTTTAGGGCTTGAGCTCATGAACCGTGAGATCATGACCTGAGCCAAAATCAAGAGTCAGATGCTTAACCAACTGAGCCACCCAGGTGCCCCTAGCTGAATATGATTTTTAAGGTGGTGACTTGGGCCATCTCAGGGAATCACTCAGTTCTCCTGCTTAGCTCCCATGCATACATGAAGTATTCAAGTTAATAAACGTATGTTTGTTTTTCTCTTGTTAACCTGTCTTTTACTACAAGAAGTCTCAGCCAAGAACTCAAAAGTGTAGAGGGAAATACCCTACAGAATTAAGATTTCAAGTAATATGGAATGAGGACCTCAAATAAAATTCAACAGTTTTGAGTAAAAGGTGTGCCATATGGGTTTTTGAGACCAGAGGCACAACTTTAGGTTGACAGGATCTAGTGGAGATCATGTGGACAATTTTAGGATTGCTGGAGGAGGCTGGCACTGGTATCATGTAGTCTATTATGGATGCATCCTAATTGGAGGAGCTGGGTCATTCAAAAACCACAAGGAGAGTGACCAGGATATCTGGGAGGGGACCAATCAAGGCATGTCAGGGACAGAGGAAAGAAATGAGAATGCTGGATAGTAGAAGTGAAGGTGAAGGGAATCTGTGACAGCTGCCCTGAGATATCTGAAGGGTTTACCCATAACAGGGAGCCTAGATCATTCTGTCTTACTGTAAAGCATATAACTAGAATGGATGGGCAGAGATATTCAGGGAAGCAGATGTTTGCTAACGAGAAAGAAAATCCACAGTCATCCGACAATGGGGCAGCTGCCTCCTGAAGAATGAATTCATCATGACCCTAGGGATGCACCAGACACTGAGGGGCCATCTCATCAGTATGTGACAGAAGGGGCTCTGCTGGACTCTGAGGTCCCTTCCAACTGTGAAACTGTGGTTTGTCAATATTTCTAGGTTTAGGTTTTTGTCGTTGTTGTTGTTTTTGGAGTTAAATAAAAACTTACTTCCTAGAAGCCTGAAAAACTCAGGTATAACTTTGAGAAAAATGAAAGTACTTTCTAAAGGCTCCTTTGATTTCTCTTTGAAATGTTAAAATATGATGTAAGCCTCTTGGCTTTGGAACTCACATCTATTCAATTCCTTCTACAGGTGATAAAAAGCATCCAGCCTGGAGCAAAGATGTGTGAAAAGAGATTAGGCAGTGTGTGAAAACACTTCCCATCAGCCATTTGACGACTTTTTTTGAAATGCTAATGTCAGTCCTATAGAGCTGTTACCTTGGTGTTCACACCTATTCATTCTACATCCAGGTAAATAAAGCATCCCCTGGTGAACACAGAAGTGTGAAGCCAAACTGGGGCAAACTGTGAAAATCCTGGATTCAGTCCATCCCAAGGAAAGAAGGAAAATACAATTATTTTCCTTCTTTATCCAGTATCATTTATTTTTGTGAAAATTTTGAGCTTGAAGGACTGTAGGGGAGGTAACTAACCACCGTTAATTGAGCACCTACTATAAACCAGGGACAGTGTTTGGTGTAATTATATGTAAATATCCTCACAACCCTATATTTTATTTATTTTTTTTTACATTTAATTACTTTTGAGAGACAGAGAAAGATAGAGCACAGGTAGGGGAGGGGCAGAGAGAGAGGGAGACACAGAATCTGAAGCAGGCTTCAGGCTCTGAGCTGTCAGCACACAGCCTGATGCAGGGCTTGAACCCACAAACCATGAGATCATGACCTGAGCTGAAGTTGGACACTTAACTGACTGAGCCACCCAGGTGCCTCACAACCCTATATTTTAAATTTTACTAGGCCCATTGTACCATATTTATAAATCACAGTTGATATAGGTTAAATAATTTGCTTCGAAGACATACAGTTTATAAGGAATACAGCAGAGATGCTGACATAAAAAATTGAACATCAGTCACCCCAAATCTCAAAGACCTATTATATTTATTAGGGAACTAATGGTAGCTATTGTAACAAAATGCCTTCAAATCTCAATAGCTTGTGACACAAAACAGTATTAATTGGTCAATTATGATGTGGTTGTTGGGTGGTTGATAAATGATCGGTTTGATGCAGTCTTTCAGGGGCCATGTTCCTCATGGTGCTACCATCTTTAAAATGTGGTCACCAACGTTACCACAGAAGAATAGAATGGAGTGGAGGTTTTCAATGGGCCAGGCCTGGCGGTGGTTTATACCACTTCAACCCTCACTCCCTTTATCTTACTTCAATCACATGCCCCAGTCTAGCTCTCAAGGGGCTCAGAAATGTAGTTACACTGTGTTCCCAGGACGAAAATAAAGGATTTTGGAATACCATATATGGTGAATATTTTCACTTTGTATGCTCAACAAGACATTGTGTTGCACTTATAGTAGGCACTCTAATATGTATTTTCAGACTCAATATATGAATGAATGAATTCATGAATGAATGATGACTCAACCCCATAGTAACAACAATCTCATTGTAGATAAACCAAAAATCAAAGCTGGGTTTATTGGTTTATTGGGTTTATATCTTACAAGTGCCTCGATTTAGCAGATTATCCTTTTCTCTGTAGACTTGGTGTTGTCTAGTCAGGACAAAGGGATATGAGTTTAGGGGTCTTGGAAAAAGAGGCTGAAACTCACTCAAACTTCCCATAGAGTTTTGCTTGATGAACATGAGAAGGAGGGTCTGAGATTTGGAAATAGAGAAGGAGCCTGAGAGAATGAAGTTTCATGGAGGAGGTGACATTTGAAATAAGAATCAAGGGTCAGAGGGATTCTGCTGAGTGGGCACAGTGTACTCAGCAATGGTCCTGAGAGTAACAGGAAATGCCTCTTGGTCACAGAGAGATCATCTGATGGCCTTATTGAGGATATTGGACTTGGCTGTATGGATGGGGGAGAAAGTTCCAGCAGCAGAGTGAGCAATCAGAGCTATACCTGGTAAGGACAGTGTCACCACAGTGGTTCAATGAGTCATTGGGAAGTTACTCTGGTTGATGCTGTGGGTGGAATGAGGCTCAGAAGCTGAATGCCAGACCAAGGACCAAACCTTCCTCTATAGCCCATCATGCAACCCCACCCCTTAAAGACTCAGTGAGGGTAGTGATCCACACACTTGAGTATATGCCTGAATCAGCTGGATAGCTGATGGCTAAACTCAAATTTCTGGATCCTACTCTCAGAGTTTCTGATTCAGAGATCTGGGATAGGGGCTGAAAATTTGTATTTATAACATGTTCCCAGGTGATAATGATGTTGTTGGTTCAGAGACATATTTTGAGAACCATTGGGAAAAAAATCAGCTTTGCTGAGAACCTAAAGACTCTTTGCAAACTTCTTTCGGTATCACAGGAGATGAAGTACTAAGTCTGGTTATTTGCACAATGCACATTTATGCACACATTTGTGTATTCAGGGGTGGCCACATGGTAGAGTGCCCTGAACAGAAAATTTTGGGGGGCCTGAAGCAACTCCGTGGTGTTCCATTGCTCTGGGTCTCCCAGGCTTTTCAATTCAGACAGAAGTACAAGTGACTTGCTTTTGGGTTGGCCAAGAGCCAGAAGGTAGCACAGCCTCTGAGAAGGTGATATGGTTAGGTATTGAGAAATAGTGATAGTATGAAGAGAGAGGGTGTTGAGGGGGAAGAACCATGCTATTAAGGACTGCTTTTTCTGACTTGTTACAAATTCCTAAGATTAAGTCCCTGAGGAGTGATGGATGGGGTGAGAAGGGAAGGGAATGGGAGGAATATAGGGAGGAAGGAAGAAAAGGAGGACATGGATTTAGCAAGAAGGGGAGGCCAAGGAGAAGGGGAATATGAAGAGGAAGAAAGGAAAAGGAGAAAGGCAGAGAGAGGTTAAAGGGAAAAAGAAAGCTCAGGTCTTGGCCCATTGCAGCCATGTTTGTACCAAGTCTGAATCCCTGCTTTTCGTAACCACTTCAATTTAAAACAAATTAAAATAGTGGCTATTTCCTGCTATGTTCAAGGATTTTATATCTTTTCTTCATTAAAGTCTCATACAACCCTGAAAAGTAGTCTTTATTGCCTGCAATTTTATGGATGAGGAAACTGAAGCTCAGAGGGTTAAACTTTGGATTACCCTGTTGTTACCCTTGACCATGTGCATTTTCCCTCCCACCTCTCACCCACACCTGCGCTCTAACCCAGAGGGCAAGTGAGGACTGATGGGCAGCACCAAGGACAGCTGCTCTCAGCTGTGGGGAGCAGTAAGTTTCCTTTGCCTAGAAGTGGTGGGTGGGAGGAACTTATGCAATTACTTGTCAGAGTAACTCCTTGTCCACACCACACCTGGTTAAGTCAGGATTAGGATCCTGCATGTTACTCCAGTTTCACTGAGCCAGGAGCTTCCTTGATGTCCTGCATCTCTACCTCAAAAGAATGTCTCTTGGGCTCTTTGTAATCTGCCTTTCTATATCGGCTGTTATTTCCCGAGATCCCAGACTCTCTTGAGATGCACATGGAGATGTGGCACTCAGATGCTCCAAGGAAGGCTTGTTGCCCAAGCTGCTATAAGTATTATTGTCATAAAGCCTTCAGCTGTCTTTAAGGATGCCCTCAGTTGCAGGATCACTTTGCCAATGACTGACTGAGGCAGGGGGATTAAGTCCCATGTATTTGGCTTCATGCAGAGCACTTCTGGTGGATCACTTCAGCTCTGAGGGCTTCACAGTGTTGACCTGCACTGCCTCCTGCCTTATCCCCTGCCCCACCTGCTTTTACCTCCACCCTTCCACAGGAGTAGATTCCAAAGGCAACCCTCTAGTAAACATTCTGAACCTTAGACTCTACCTCAGAGTTGGCTTCCTGGGGAACCCAAACGCCATGTTCATCCGCTGCTTGCTGTCCATCCCCCCACCCCTCACCCCACCATCTGACTCCTTATTTTAGAAAATCTGTATCCAAATTCAATCTTATCTCCTGCCACTTGTCTTCCCTTGTCTAATAACACTTAACCTTATACTTTATTTTTTCTGTTATTAGGAAAAAAGTGTTGGCAAGTCCCTTGGGTGGTTTCTGAGAGATGGTAACACCCAATCTTTTCATTTCTAGGGTGTTATCTTGCAGATTTTTTCACATGCGTGTGAGATGACACCTGAGCATAGTTATTAGCCACATTGTTGGCAATAGCAAAACAAGGGATGAGTAAAATGTTCACCAATAGAGAAGACTCTACACAAATTATGATATTGATACATGTTTACAACACATCTCTAAAAGCAATGAGAATGCTCTTGAAGTACTAATTTCAAATGATCACCAAGATCATTTGATTGTTAGATGAAAAAAGTCAAGGTGCAGACCAGAGTATGCAGTCTATTGCTGTTTTTGTAGCAATATGTGCATTACTTGTATAACTAAAACACATCTAAAGCTCTGCATTAGCAAGGGATAACTGGCTGCCTGTGGGGTGGGAACTGGGAGATCTGGGGTACAGTGGTGGGAAGGAACACTTCTATGACTTCTCTTTGTAATTACCTTTGAATTTTGAATATGTGGACTTTTACTATGTGGTTTATTAGCTTGTTCAAGAAATAAATCTAACCCATCCATAATAAACCACAGAGGCAATTAAGCTGTTTTTGAGAATGGCAGGGAATGAGTGTTTCTAGTTGCTTGCAGCTGCTGGGAGGTATGCTGGTGTGCTATTGAGAACTGTGGGTGTCTGAGCAAGCTCTGACACAGGAGAGCTTTGGAAGAGCTGGCTGAAAGAGTAGGTGAGGGTCCAGATCAGGGGCTGCTGAGACGGTGCTTGGCATGGGAGCAAGGGATGGTCAGGTGCACTCCCCCCTCAGAGGATTGTGCTGACCTTGGCATGCACAGCTTTTTTATGTGCTGCTGTGGCAGCCCTGTAGCCCAGAACCATGTCTGGTCTGTGAATATGGGGAGAGCAGTCCTTTCTGCAGCAGACCCAGACTCCCAGGGCTCTTGCTACATAGATCATGAAGTGGATCTTCTCTCTTTTCATCTGAATGAATCACTGGGGTTCTTGGATGGTTGAGGAAGCTGGGAGAAGAGACCCCAAGGGTGTGAAACTGGACATCTTGATGATCTGGCCATTAGCATTGTGGAACAATTTGTACACCCTTTGTGCTGGTGGCTGCCAGAGCTGTATATGCAGTCCTGAGCTCTCTCTCCTGGGCTTTGTAATTATACATCCACTCATGTATAGGATGGCTCTGTGTGGATGTTTCACAGAAGCTGCAATGTCAACATGCCCTGAATTGAGATCATCCTCTTCTCTACCTCACCTTGCCTCATCTGCTCCTCAGCTCATGTTCTTTTTTGGTAATGGTCAGAAATGGAGGGGTCATTACTGACTCCTCATTGTCTAGCACCTCAGCTTCATTTTACTAAACTGCAAAGCAGACTGTGTCACACCTCTGCCTTGAGCTATTCTGGAGCTCTCTTGCCTGTGGGACATATTCCAAGCAATTTAGCATTTCATTGAGACCCTGAAACCTGCCCTCACCTGTGTCTCTCACTCCATCTCTGACGCCTGCCCCTCCATTGCCTGTACTCCTTCTGCTTGAGTTCCCACCCAAACTGCTGGCTCCTACTCACCTTCAAATACTCAGCTCAGAGACCACACCCCTGTGGATACTTCATGATCTCCTATCTGCATTACTGCCCCTTCCACGTGACCCCCTACTGCCACATACCTCTGCACAGCATTGGCCACCCCCTGGGTCATTGGCAGGATGCATGATGAGTTCATTTCTGAGTCCTCCGAGCCCAATAGTGTGCTGGACACGTCTCAACATATTTAAGTGAATGAAGCAAATGATCCCTATCCTTGGGAGGAGACCAAGGTCTGCAGGGAAAGGGGCCCCCAACACAACACAGTAAGCTGGCGAGGAGCTTGAGTTAGACTTTGCATCACAAACCCAGCCCATATCCTGTAGGATGGGCTTTGTTTTGTGACTCACAGCATACAAGGGAGTAGAAATACTTGGTAAAAGTACTTTATCAGGTTTTTTTATGGTCTATTTTTTTCCCTTTCAGGTGGGCTGTTCCTGAGTTTTCCAAGCTTCCACTGCTATGAAATTGGGGAATAAAGTGCGTTTGAATTTACTGTGGTCCTTACCTTGAGAGAGTTTCCTCTCTCAACTTCACATTAAAAATAACAAACCTCTAGTGTGGAGACTTAAAATCCTGTTTCCTGGCCAAATAAATTCTGTCATATTTCCGGGACCGATTTCACAACTAATTAAAGATTTATTATAGCTGCCCTCCTCCCACACACCCCTCTCTTGCTGACAGGACTGGCCACAAGGAGAAGGAAAGTGAGAAATTGTCTAAAAATAAAGCATATCTGCAAGACCATACTTAAGAAAGCTGTAGGCATCCCTTTGGACTTGAATTGGAACAGATGGAATGTGGAGACAGGAGCTTCAAGTGATGCAGGGGAAGCAGAGCTCCCTCAAGTGTTCTTTCCCAAAGCCATCTGGATTCTCCATTGGTTCCAACCTCTCATCATCAGGGGTCATGGGCCCCCACCCGACAGGGAAGAGACAATCTGATGAGTGGTCACATCTCTGCTGCTCCTCCAGCTCATCAGCTAAGGCCAAATCTTCAGAAGGGTGGGAGAGTTCAAGCTGGCCTATGATAATTGGTGTTATGGTAGAGCTTCTCTGTCTTAGTTTGGACTGCCACAATGAAGTGCTCTAGACTTGGTAGTTTCAACAACAGAAATTTATTTCTCACAGTTCTGGAGGCTGGAAGTCTGAGATCAGGGTGCTGGCATAGTCAGGTTCTGGCGAGGGCTCTCTTCCAGGTGTGTAGGTGGTTGCTCACCTCCTCACTGTGCCCTCCCATGGCAGAGAGCAAGGGAGAGAGTGAGTAAGCCCTCTGGTGTCTCCTACAAGGACATGAAGCCCATCAGGAGGCTCCCACCCTTACGACCTCTTCTAACTCTAACTACTGCTGTCAAGGCCCTATCTCCAAATACAGTCTCAATAGGAATTAGGGCTTCAATAGATGAATTATAGGGGAACATAATTCAGTCTACAGCAGGTTCCTCCTGGGGTTGGGGTTACTGACTGAGAAGAACAGAGAACTTACTGAGGGGCTGAGATGTTCTCTATCTTGTTCTGGGGGTATATACCATGTGAAAAGCTTAACGTTTTTGCTCTTACTTTTATGTAAATTATAGCTTGATTAAAGCAAAAGCATGTGAAGAAAAAGTCTTGAATGACACTCCAAAAACAATTGATTCATGATCCACATGTCATGTAAACTTTTGAAGATCTATGAATGTCAAAAAACTAAATGTGTCTTTTAGCTGAGAGGCCTTATTACTGACAAAGACAATTATTTGTTAATAGTCATATTGTTTAATATTTTAAGTATTTTACATCCTAACATGTTATTTTTTTTGCGTTACTGATTTAGGTGCATTTTAGGAAATTGGGTTCAGAATTGACATGTAACATGTAATTTCTATTTAAATACCCTCTTTACCTTACAAATTTCTTGTGTGAACTAGAATTCCATAGTATATGTAAAGAATCCAGTCCTGGCCTGGAATGTGGCAGGTGCTCAATAAATGACAGTGTTAATTTGTATTACAAACCCACAGTCAGGTGAATGGATAAAGATGTGTTAATTTGTATTACAAACCCACAGTCAGGTGAATGGATAAAGATAAAAGACACATACACACACAATGGAATATTATTCAGCCATCAAGAAGGATGAAATCTGCCATTTGCAATGGCATGCTAGAGAATATTATTCTAAGGGAAATAAGTCAGTCAGAGAAAGACAAATACCATACGATTTCACTTTTATGTGAAATTTAAGAACAAAACAGATGAACATAGGGGGTGGGGGAAAGAGAGGCAAACCAGAAAACCTACTCTTTCCTATAGAGAACAAGCTGACAGTTGCTGGAGGGAGGTGGGTAGAGGTATGGGTTAAATGGGTGATTTAGGAGGGCACTTGTGATGAGTACCAGGTGTTGTATGTAAGTGATGAATCACTGAATTCTACTCCTGAAACTATTATTAGATTGTATGCTAACTAACTGGAATTTAAATAAAAACTTGAAAAAGAAAAATGAACAAAAAAGAAACCCATAGTCAGATGTGGGGCCTGAGGGCTTGTGGGGAAGTGGGGGGTGGTTAGAGGGGTGAGAGGACAGAGTAGGATGCGGCTGAGGCCAAGCCCCAGCTGCATGGCTTTGTCAGTCATTTTTTTTGTATATTTATTGGATGCCTGTAGTTAAATACCATTCTTGTGATTATAAGTGAGACATATCCAAAGAGAACAACACCATTTGCCCCCGGCTTTGAGTACTAATTACGAAAATAACACTATTGAGCACTTTTGTGCCCCAGGCACTGTGCTGAGGGCTTGAAGCACTTCCTCTTTCCATTCCCTTGTGGAGTAGATACTGTTATAGCCCTGTTCCCAGACGAGGAAGCCAAAGCACGAGTATCATCCACTTTTCCAAGTCACACAGATGGTATGTGGAACCCCAAGAGTTCAACTGTAGAGTGTGCACTTTTAAGAACTACTCTCTATTTTAAGAACTACTCCCCATATATGATACATAGCTAGTGAAGGGGAAAAATGCATAACCAGAAAGAAAAGTACATGAAATTATATATTCTAATATATATTCCATCTGGCCATTTACTTAGCTGCTCTGAAACTACCTGGAAGGTTCAGGAATGCCAAACACCTGGGCTGTTGGATGCATCCCTGTTCTGCTCAGACCAGTCCCCAGAACACAGGAATTTCAATGTTAAACCAAGGAAGGTCCTGGAAGATTGGGACGAGTTGCTCACCCTGCCAACATCTTTTTCCCTCAACTCTCCCCAACAGCACCAAGAGTTCCACTGGTATCCGCTTCTCCCACAGACAGCTCTTGGGCTGAGCCTGAGTCATTAGTTCAGAGGGGAGCATGTGACTT
Source organism: Prionailurus viverrinus (assembly GCF_022837055.1). Lineage (NCBI taxonomy): Eukaryota > Metazoa > Chordata > Mammalia > Carnivora > Felidae > Prionailurus > Prionailurus viverrinus. The sequence continues at coordinate 105,399,096 of NC_062568.1, read as the reverse complement.
CATCAGGTTTGACTGGAGGGAATCAGAGACCTGAGGCATACAATACCAGGCCAGCAGTGCTTTCTACCCCACTGGACCTTGTGGAATAAGGACGTGATGTCTGAAGCAGAGGCAGATATAGTGCTACCATGAAGCTGAGGTCATAAGCATAAGTGGAGAGATCCATAGGAACTGGGTCCCTGATGACCTGGAGCCTCACTCAACCTTGAACCTACCCTACCCCAGACTCTCTCCTTGTAAGGATCTTAAATCCTCTTTACTTTAAGCTTGTTTTGCTTAGGATTCCTCTTTCTTGTAACTGAAAGCATCCTAAGCAGTGGTCCTTCAAGTGCAGCCCCTGATTGGCAGCACCACAGCACCCAGACCTGAAAAACAAACTCTAGGGATACAGCCCAGCCATCTGGTTTTAACAAACCGTCTCCATGATTCTGATACCTGATAAAGTTGGAGATCCAGAAACCCACATGTTTAGCTGGTGGCTCAGGGAACTCGACTGTGATGCAGGAAACCCTGGGGTGCAACTCCAGGAGCCATGATCATGTTCCTCCCCCCAGGTGGGAGCTGAGCAGGGATGCATCCAACATTCCAGTTGATGCACATTTTTGACATCATTCTAAAATGGAATATTATTTAGCAAATAAGATGACAAAGTGGTATGCTCATTTCATTAAATAAAAATCAAAGACTTATAAAGTTATGTACATCTAATTGCAATTTTCATTAAATCACATATTTATATGAGAAATTCTTACAAATCTCAACTTATGATGCTGACAGGTATCACCACTATATATTAGAATTTCATGTACTTTTCTTTCTGATTATGCAAACATGGAGGGTTGGTCACTCTGGATGCTGGCTCGGCCAGGGGCAGTATCCACCAGTGGGGCAGCATCTGTACCTAAAGATCCAAATCTCCTTGAGGAACAACATTTTGATGGCTCTTGGGGACATCTGAAAGAGTTTGAGATGCATACATCTCTTTTCCTGCTTGTGCAAATTCACATCTTCCTTTCCTGGCATTAACATACAAGGCTCAAGTCCATTTACTAACCACCAGCCCAAGCTCTCTGCAGGCAAGTTTGCAGCTGGGCCATGAGTCTTTTTCATGAAATTGGTCATTGCAAAACTCCACTTAAACAGAGCTTAACCAGACTCATGAACTGAGATATGTGTTTCTTTACAGCAGAGTAGTAGGAGGTGTGGAAACTCGATAGACCTGTGTTGGAATCCCAATGATGATACACTGTGTTAGTTCCTTGGTCTCCATGAACTTGGTAACACATCTGAAGATGTGGGCTAATGATCCTCAACAGGGCAAATGTGAGCATGCAGTGAGGTTGTGGATGAAGGCCTAGAGCAGATAGATGGGAACCTGGTAAATCCTCACCTACTCAGGGCCTTGGCCAGAGCTCTCTAAGTGTATGCTGGCTCATCAGCCCTGGTGAAGTATGTATTCAAGATGATGCAGGAAAGAAAATATTTATCTGTGTAAATATTCATGAGTGCATTACTGAGGATGACTGGGAGTGGATGTAAAATGTATGTTCTACCTCATTAAGAACTTTTAACATTAATGATTTTCTTTCTTTCTCACACTAAAGCTAAAAATTAAGTCTATTCCACTTGTCAGAGGGCTCCTCACTGTAATGGGTATTAATGATGCCCACTGTGAGTCACAGTCCAGAATGATAAATGAGAATAGGAGGTGGGGGGATGGTGGAGGCAGGGGCAGCCCTATCAGGAGCTGCTGCTCCTGTGGTGAGGTGGGAGGAGTCTCCAGAAATATTCCGAGCTCTGAAAATCTGCTGTTCTCCTGGATCAGTGAGGTCTGGGCCCTTTCTATCCATCAGGCCAACTGGGGACATCTGGACTCCTAAGTGAATGGCCAGGATTTCCAGGGTAGGACTGCCCCAGCACAAGGAGCATATTTAGAAGATACAGCTAAAAGCCAATCAACACTCTTATGTTCCGAATGTGCCATTTTGCCAAAATTCACAATGTTGTATTATGATTAATTTGTGTTAGCCAGCTTCATGTTTCAGAGAAATCCCATTTACCAAAGAAATCTATTCTGGATATAAAATGCCATTTTTTTTTGGAAATCCTAAAAAGAAGTTGTTCTAGGGACCTTGACCAAGGCACACTATTAGAGTTTCATTCATCTGATGGGGGGTTCTGTGTTCTGTTCAGATAAGGACTGCAGGAGTGACAGAATTCTAAGATGATCCCTGATGAGTCATGTCCATGTATAAACCCCTCCTTTTGACTATGTGTGGGGCCTGTGGATATGGTTTCACTCCCATTATCAGATTATACGGTAAGACAAAGGTTAAAGTATTTCACAGAGGTAATCAAAAGGAAGATTATTTCAGGTGGGCCTGGCTCAATTAGGTGAGTCCTTCAAAAGAGAGTCCAGAGGGTAGGGACAGAAGGGGCAGGACTCTCCTATTGTTCTTGAAGAAGCAAGCTGCTATGTGTGGAGTGGGCCATGTGGCAGGGAATGGCAGACAGCTTCTAGGACCCAGTAACCTCAGTCCTATAGCAGCAAAGAACGGAATTCTGCCAATGAGCTGGAAGAAGACCCCGAGCCTCAGATGAGAGGCAGCCCCAGTCACCCTGAGTACAGCTTTGTGAAACCTTGAGCACAGGATCCACCTAATCCATGCCTCAGCTTAGGAACCACGGAAACTGTGAGAAAACAAATCTGTGTTGTTTTAAGCCATCTAGTTTGTGCACCATTGAAAATTCATATGGGACAAGAGAAGCAACCTTAAGTCATCGGAACATAATAGTAGCTGCCATTTATTTAGACCTTCCTACTCCGTGGCAGACATTTTTATACATTATCTCATTTAGTTTTTGTAACAGTCCATGGAGTTAGTGGGGGCCTCTGGGGAAATCCTCTATCTAGGACTGAGATTTCCTGACACCATATGGTGGTTTTTCTTTCCCCTGGGAATCAGGTGGAATCAGGAAAGAGTTGATAACTCTTGCATACTGTGCTGAAGATTGTTCTAGAGGCAGGAAAGAAGATGCGCTTTGGGGGAAGATGTACCTGCCTTCAAATCCCATTTTTACCATTTATTAACCAGGTGACCCAGGGTGGATCATATGACCACCTATAAAGTGTTTCCCAGTCTGACAACGAATGGAGTTTGTACAAAGGGTGCAACCTACTTGTCAGCCTGACCCACTCACTGTGTGTGGGTGCCTCTATTAGAAAAGTTCACAGAATTCTCTCATTTACTCCTGACAACAGCTCCATGAGCTGGATAAAATAGTCCTGATGTTCTGATTTGAAAATGGGTTGCAGAGGAATTGAATGATTTGCTCAAGGTGAACCGCTGGTAAGTGATGGAGCTCAAATGGAGACAGGTCTGTGGGATCTTTCAGGGAAGCCTTCCTGAAGTCCTTTGCATCAGTCCGCCTTCATGTCAGGGTTTCCTGAGCGCCCAGCCTCCTGTCTCCATGGATTCTTCTAACCTCACCCATCATCACTGGTGGAGCTGAGCCATCATCTTCAATCTCCTTTTGAAATGCCAAGAGAAAGCCCTGTGCTCAATGGCTTCATGTATCCCCCACCCTCTTTCCCTGACTGCTGCCTCTTACAGGAGTGAATCCTAGTGATGATGGGGCAATGGGATGATGTCTGTCTTTGGAGCCTATTCTTGGACCTGAGATTTTAAAGGGACATAGTCAGCATGGCGGAAGTCCTGCTCACTCCTGTGTGGGGAGGGTTACCCCGCAGGCTTATAGAGGGGATTGGCGTGGGTTGTGAGGTGCTGTCAGCACGAAGCTTTGCTGCATCACCAGGATCCTAGCCCGTGTTTGAAAGTGAATCTCTTTCTGTGCGCTTTGCTCTGTCTGCTTATTTCCCCACTGACCCTCCTCAGGATTTAGCAGCTTCTCAAGCATCCAGCATCTCCTAGCTGTGCTCTGGGAAGCCAAGCCCAGCTTGGTGTGAAAGAAGGATGGAATCTTCCATGGAGGGGGTGCCAGTGTTGGTGAAAACTGGAACCTGAGACCCCACACAAGGGAGGCCAGGCACCTTTTATGGTTGGCCCAGTAGTCCTCATCTTTGGGAGATCCTTCCCTTTCCTTTTCTAACAGAGAGATTTGATTGCCTCTTTGCAGTGCAATCAGTGATGTGGTTATTTTACACTAGACCCAAGAGCTCTAAAGTTTGATGGAAAAGTGAACTCCAGTTGCTTTGTATTCATAGCTGAGGGCTCAGGCAGGGCTACTCATACTTTCCTGGGAAAGGGCATTTTTTTCTTCAGTAAGCTTGTGATGTAAGAAACATATCTGCCAGTATCTTAGCATCTGGGGGTGGTATCTAATGATTCCAGCTGGAGCCTCCTACTGTCTGTCCTGGTTCTTTTCTCCTGCTGGCTTGTGAATATGAAGGGAACACACTTCTTTTTTTTTTTTTTAAGTTTATTTATTTTGTGAGACAGAGACAGAGGGGGAGAGAAAGAGAGACAAAGAGAGAGTGAGCAGGGGAAGAGCAGAGAGAATGGGAGAGAGAGAATCCCAAGCAGGCTCCATGCTATCAGCACAGAGCCCAACATGTGGCTCAAACTCATGAACTGTGGGATCATGACTTGAGCTGAAGTCAAGAGTCAGATGCTTAACCAACTGAGCCACTCTGGTGCCCCTGCGGGCACACTTCCTAATGAGGTCCTGAATGCATCCTTGTTGGCCCACAGGACAGAGTTCAGTCTCCAGGGATTTGCATATTCAGCTGTTGTGAGCTGCCGTTGATAGGCTGCCACAGGGAAGGGGTAAACTCAGGAAAGACTGGCTGGTCTGTCAATGAGCAAAAGGGAATATAGAAATGCCAGAAACTCTTGGGCTTTCTGGGTTTGAAAATAAAACTATTGGTTATCCTCAGACTCTCCAGTTAAGAACAGGTTCTCAAAGTAAGCTATAGCCTTGGTAACATTTCCAAAGTTATTAAGATGGAACTTAGCTGGACAACGGACCCTAGAATGATTAAGAGCATGGTCTCACAGAAGCCTGATGCTTCCAAAGTCTAGAAAGCAAGGCATGCCTCAGAAAAGAGTTGTAGATAGGTTGCTGGTAAGCCATATGGAGGTAACTGGAATCAAACACATGGAAAATCTACGTGTTTGAAAGAGCTGTGTTGACAAAAGTATGGCCAACCTGGACTAAAAGAGGTGGAGATTATTCAAGATGTGAAGGTCCTCTGGGTTCTCAGCTTTTCCCAGGCAGGAAGCAGGCTGAGAAACAGTTGAAGGATGTAAAGAGGCATCTTTTCCAAAGCCGTCAGCCTGTGAGAGCATGGAGGATGATGGAAAAGGAAGTGCCTTCCCCAAAGAAGCACCTTGGATCCAGTGTGGATCCAAGAGTCATAAAAAATGGTGAATGGAAAGCTATTCCCAGGGAACAAACCCAGGGCCTAATCAAAAGATAGTCCCTACTCGCAGGGTAGAAAGGCTGGCATTATTTCCCTAGTAGAATTTTAAATTGCTGTGGGCCTTTTGTAGTACTTGGTCTCTGGAGGGAGAGGAGACATGTGGAAAGTTGTAGTCATGAGATCCTGGGCCTCCAGCCTCACGCTATGATTAGGGGAGGTTTTTGGTATGTCTTGGGAAAGGCATGGGTCCAGTTAGTATGTGCAAAGGAAGTGATAGGGCAGACTGTGTCAGTTTCAGTAATTATTCAGCAAATGTTTCCTCCCCACCCTCTTCTGCTAGAGTATATTTTCCAGCTCCATGGATGTATGCTGAGCTTGGCCATGGGGCAAGCATTGACCAATGGAATGTCAGCAGAAGATAGATGAGCAAAGTCTTGAGATGTGCTTGTGGTGTGGGGTATATGTCCTTTTGTCACCTTCATGCAGGAGCTTCCACTTGGTAGCTCCTGCGCCTTCTTGGAGCAGACCTGAGCCCAACCACATGGAGAAGTCAAACCCAACCAAACCTATCCCAGATCAGCCACCTTTCCCAACTATCCAGCAGACATGTGAGCAATAATAAATGAGTGTTGTTTTGGAGTGGTTTGTTATGCAGAAATGGCTAACTGATACGTACACCTCCTTTCATAAGAGGACAGGTGGTAAATAATAGCCAAGGCACTGGCCTGTTTTCTTGGCTGGGTGAGAACAATAGTTGGACAGAATCACAGAGTAGGATGTCAGAAAGAACCAAGGCCTTTGTACCTTCAGTAAGCATCTTTCTCTTTGGGGTTTTCATGTGGCATCTTGAGGTTCCAGTCTGAGACCCTGCAAGACGTTCCTGCAGAATAATGAGAAAGAAAAACTATGAAGGGGCCGTGGGTTCACATACATATCCTAACAGAATCATTTTCCTTAAATGAACATGGAATGTGACTTGTTCTTTTTCAATTATAGGAATAATAAACATTCTCCTCTCTTGATCAGCTTTCTCAACTACAGGCGATGTTGTTAACTGTAAACTGCCTCACACAGTCTCTATGGACTGGCCCTATTACAGTACCATTAAAGCTGCAATCAGACAGTTATTGCCAGTGGTAGTTTTGAGCTGCTGAAGGGAGATTTAATTTATTTACAAAAATCCCATGCACATCCAACAGATTTGTTGGACCTCAACTAACGTTCTTTTAACAAAAATTATAATTTTAAATACTCCTCAAAAAGTGGCTTCATTAAGTCTTATGCCAGTCCATATATTTAAGCAAAATTCCAGTTAAGTGAGTCTATTGTTTTCTGTTGTCTTAGATAATTAATCAGATGAAAGCTGATCTGTAAAATGGAGTTTACCAATTGCCTTGAAAAAGATATATTCTTCATTTTTTCCCCCAATCCGTCTGTCCCTGTGTGCCTTTGGCTTCTCCAATGAGGTTCTTGTGGGGTCATGAAAAATTTTGCTCAGATAAAAGTTAGTTTTTTTAAGGGAGACTTTTTACAACACCACTGATCTCACTGCAGTATAGTTTGCTCTCGTGTGTGCCCTACTAGACTTGAGCCCCTCCAGGAGACAGATCACATGTTTGTGTCTGCACGTGGCACCTCAGATGCTACTCAGACCGATGGTCACTCAGTGGTTGCTGAATAGAATTGAATCACAGTGGTCAACCTCCCATGGCCTTTGATGAAAGAAAGGCCCTGATGGATAATTTCATCAAATTGGTGCAAATTCAAGCACAGTTATTACAGATTCTCGTTTGTCCCAATGAGGGTGAGCATTGGGGTGAAATGCACATGTGGCAAGCCTTGTCCATGGAAACGCAAGCAGAGACCGAGTTGTGGCTACTACCTGGTGTTCCAAACTGTCTGGTGAAGCCGTGGATGGTGGATAGAAAGATCGTGTTCTGGGCCTGCCAACTCAAGGCAGGATAGACTGTAAGAGCCAGCTTTTCCTGTGCCCCGAATGTCCTCACAATGTCCACTGGCCTGTTCACGTTTCCACTCTATGCCGTCCAACTCAGGTCCCTGCACTGAGCTGAGTAGGTTCCCAATTATCTCAACCCCCCAACCTAGTCCTTCCCTGAGTCTTTATAGAACTCAAGTTAGGTCTTGATTAAGCACTGTTTTAAAAGTCATTTAAATGTTGGCTTCGTATCCACCTTCTTCTGATCCAAATAGACTATAGGAACTGTTTCTGGGAATTTCCCTGCATCTTCTGTCAGTTGTCTGGGGAAGTGGGGTAGGCATGGGCCTTCGGATTGGACAAGAGGTGTTTGCCCTCAATCCTGCCACCTACTTGGCTCTCCATGGTGGCTAAGTGCTTGGCAGCTGGGACATTATGGGAAGGTCCTGAGTCAGAAGGCAGACAATCCGTGGGTCTGGGGCAGCCCACACAAGGTGAGGTTGCCCAAATGCTGGCACTGCAGGAGCCTTGGGGCCCAGTGATGTGGCTCATGGGTAAGTGTTCCTATACACACTGAAGCTGGTGTGCAAAGCAGGTGGCCATGGAGCCATGCCTGCCCACCCGACAAATGGAGTGCTCTCTGTGAACTGCCAGCCCATCCACCCACTGTTTCCTTATCTCAGCATCTCTGGGAGTAAACCAATAGGGTGAGGGTGGTGAGGGGTGGGAAGTGGTAAGCAAGAAATCACCAAATGTTGCCTGAGCTTGACTCCATCATCCCTATGCCCAGTGCCGAAATGGTGGTCAGGTGAGGCTCCACTGTGGACTTCTCAGGGCCCTGGTAGCCTCTTCTAGGAGGTGGCTGTGATTGACACAATGGCCATCCCCCCTTCCCTGCCAGCAACTAGGACAGGAGATGGTGCTCCCTTTCCGAGTTGAGCTGGCCCTCTGAGCACATCCTTCAGAGCCTAGCCCACAGGAGACAGGAAGAGCCTCTGGCCTCCTGGGGGCCTGGTGGGGACACAGTTTGAAAGTGGGGAAGATGAGAGAGTGTATAAAAGGAAAGAAAAGACTTTGTGTAATAATTCAATGCCCTAACTCCACAATTAGAAGTCTTGTATGTTTGGGGGAGTTAAGGAAGTAGCTTTGTCTTCTTATTGCCTTAGGTTAAGACTAAGAACTCGGGGCCTGCCTGGGGTCTGGCAGGTATATGAACAGGTGGGTGGGACTGCCTGAGAAAGCTAACATAGCTCCTTAGCTCTGGCTGCCAGTGCACCCTCAAATATGGGCTCAGGAGGGCCTTGTAGTCAGTGTTTTGAACAAAAAATGGAAAATCAAGATTTTAATGTGAAAGCAGAATTTTAAAATTTGATGATCAATTAAAAAATAGTCTGTGTCTGTGGTCTAATCAAAACCTGTCAGTTGGATTTGACTTTAGGTCTGCTGGTGTATTCTGTACAGACTGTTGCTCTTGGGGGAGGGTGTGTGTGTGTGTGTGTGTGTGTGTGTGAGGGAGAGAGACAGAGAGAAAGAGACAGAGACAGAAACAGAGAGAGAGAGAGAGAGAGAGAGAGAGAGAATGATTATTTACTCATACTCAGAAGAATACAGGGGAGTAGAGGCATATCTCAAACTGGCCTTGGTAGAGGGAGCCTAAAAGATCGGCTTTGAGTGCCAAGATCCACCCTGGCCTCTCCAGCCAGAGTCCCTAGTGTGTATCTCAGACTTGGGGTGTGGACAGTTGGAGTGGGAGGTGGGGCTCTGTGGACAGGGGCTGCAGTTTCCCCAAGTATGCATGCTGGGGCCTGCAGCAGGCAGGAGGAGATCCCAGGGAAGGGCTTCCTTAGACAACAGGACAGTAGTATGTGAGGAACTGCTCCCACCCCTGGCTTCCCTAAGGGAGGTGATCCTTAAAAGGGCTGGACAATCAGACCTGGGAGTATAAGATCCATCTCAGGGTTGTTGTGAGGAATAAGTGTGATGAGGCAGGTGAGAGTGTCCCCCTTGGTCCACCTGCTGGACCATCCACCAGGCTCTGGGCGGGGGCTGGGATATGGAGTGGACCTCCAGGACCTCCCCACCCCTGCCCCCATCTAGGCTCAGTTTGGAGAGGACTATCTCCTGATGTGCACTTACCTTGGGAATGGAGCATTGTCAAGCCAACCTCGCCGTATGGGAGTGCTCACCCCTCAGTGATGTCTGGTCTTCAGTAAGACATGCAGCTGTAGGGTGTGCAGCACAGACAGCCAGTGCCATTCTGTGACCAGGGGCAGGACATGGTTAGGGCAGGGAGGAGCATGTGCATGGTTGCCTGCAGCCTCTGGTGTAAGCCGCCACCATCTCAGCATGGGCAGCTCACTGACAGTGTGACGAGACAGTCTCAGCCTGCTGCCCACAGCTGCCTGTCTATCTGTCATGTCCATCCACCATGTGGCCATGACACCGTGTCACGTGGCCACCACAGCGCATCACCACTAGTTCACACCCCTGCCCCTCCCAGCCAGGGAAAGAACACATCTTAAGAGGAGGACCATCCTTGGTGAGGGGGTGGGTGTTGGGCATGGTGGTCAAGAGTGTGGCTTTCAGGGTCACACAGATCCATACTGTCCTTACTAGCTGTGTCACCTTGGGCAAGATACCAAATCCCTCTGGGTCTCAGTTTCCTCCTCTACCAAGAAGATATAGTAACTCCGGTCTCCCAGGGTCAGGTGGCTGAGCTGGGATCATGCACGTAGAGTGCAGGTTCCAGGAAAGTGCCTGTGGGGAGTCAGCTGTTGTCATTGGTGCCACTATTGCTAGTGATTATTCCCTCCCAAGTCACCCGCTTTGGGTGGCAGAGTTGTCTGCTTCCTGGATCTGCCCCTTTCCCCTTTGTACACAATTGTTCAGGAGACGGGCACAGGGACAGCAGAAGAACCACCCAAACATGCATGCATCAGGGTAGAGCACCCTTCACATCAGAGGGGGTGAGTGTGGCTGGCAGCCCAAGACTTCTTGGAGGAAGGATGCAGATTTCTTGGTTGGTTAAGCTTAAGTTCCCTGGAAGCATGTGTGGGTCCCTTGCCCTTTGTAAACCTGGGCTGGGCTCTGCCCCCTGAGCTTGCAGGGCCCTGGGCCCATGTTGGGTCATAGCAGTGAAGCCTGTGAGCAGTGTCCCACAGCATCTGCCAATATCAGCAGGTGACGGGTGGAGCAAAAGGGCTACACTGCTGGACCCTGGCTTGAGGTGCTTACATTCCCTTTTATGAATTCAGCTACAAACTTGCCAACCAGAGTATTTACCACTTGCTTTTCTCCTAAACATTTACATTCATTTTAAAATAAGGAGACTGATGGGGACCTTGGGTACAGCCCTCTCTCTGCTGCAGGGGATCCATTTATTGCCAAAGATGTAGGCTGGTTGCCAAGTGCATGGGAGGACTTTGTTGATTTCAGGGAAGGCCCATTGACAGTCTCCTTGGGTCCCCAGAGTGAGGCCACTGTCCACACAACAAAGAGATTGGATTGGCTCAGAGGGTGTGTGGGCATGGGGCTCCCACCCTTTCCTGCCGTGCCCCTCTGTTGACCAGATTGGGCCTCTCCTCTCCCAGCACAAATTAATGCTGCATCCTGGTAGAGCATTCTGGAGTATACCACTTGCCTCTGTGGCCTGAGCCAAAGGTCTGTCACTAATAATGAGAATTTTAGGCTGCATAAGGCACAAAGGGTAACCATGGTAAATTAGTGGACAAGATAATTTTGGTCAAGTGAGATCTCACCGTGATTTTCAATATTATTCTCCTGCTACCCTTCCCTTCACCTGGCTCAACCCTGGTTGTATTTTTCAGGTTCTCCAGAGAGACAGAATCAATAGAAGATATATATACCAATATAACTATCCATCCATCAATCAATATATCCATATAGAGATTGATTTATTGTAGGAATGGACTCACATGGTTATGGAGGCTGAGAAGCCCCACAAGCTACCATCTGCAACCTGGAGAACCAGGAGAATGTGGTATAGTTTTGTCTAAGTCCAAAGTTCTGAGAGCCAGGATCTCTGATGTCTGAGGGCAAGAAATATGGACACTCCAGTTCCAGGGGGGAGAGAGAGAGAGACTGATAGACAGAGAGAGAGAGAGAGAGAGAGAGAGAGAGAGAGAGAGAGAGAAAATGAGAGAGAGAATACTCCCTTCTCTGGTTTTTGTTCCACTTGGGCCCCCAGTGGGTTGGATGATGGCTGCCCACATTGGTGAGGGTGTATCTCTTTACTGAGTCTACTGAATCAAATGTTACTCCTTTCTAGAAATACCCTCACAGACATACCTAGAAATAATTACTAGATATCTGGGTATCCATTAGCCTTGTCACACTGACATAAAATTAATTGTCATACTAGTGTTACCTCCTTTAAGATGGCTTCTTGATCTCTGTGTTGAGCAGGTGCATCTATTCTGTGCTCTGAAGTCATCTTGTGTTGGTCTTCATCATGGAGGGATCACATGTTGGGAAATGTCAGCTTATGGACCTGTCTCAGGCTTCAGAATGTCACCATCTTCCCAGGTCAAAGCCCTGTCCTGGTCACTCTGTGATGCCAATACTTACCCAGGGACTGGCACAGAGCAGGAGGGAGTGGGATGTCTTCCCACCTGCTGATCTTGCCCGGTGGTGGGGCAAGTCCAATGCTATGCCCTTCCTTTCCATGAGTTAACCATCCACCCATAAAGTTGTTCAGCTATTTACTAAGCACAGCTGTGTGCCAGGCACTATGCTGAGCACTGAGCATGCGGTAGCCAATAGCTTTCATGAAACCTCCAGTGTAATCAGGGGATACAGATTTTACACAAGCTAAGGAACAAAGGGATACATAATTACAAGTTGAGGTAAATATTACCAAGGAAAAGTAAATGGTCCCCATGAGAAAGAACAATTAAGGGAGAAAATAATTCTAATTTTTAAAATTATAACAAGTGTTGACAAACATGTAGAAAAATTGGAACCTGTACACTGATGGTGGGAAGGGAAAATGGCACAGCCACCTTGGCAAACAATTTGTTCCTCACAAAGCTGAACATCGAGTTACCCTATGACCCCATAATGCCACTCCTAGGTATAAACTCAAGATAAGTGAGAACATATGTCTACACAAAGACTTTTACATAAATGTTCATAGCAACGTTGTTCATAGTAGCCAAAAAGGTGGAAAAAATCCAAATGTCCATCAACTGGTAAGTGGATAGACAAATGTGGTCTATCCCCACATGGAGTCACTCAGTCATGAAAGGAATATTCCATACTTGCTACAACATAGATGCATTCAGAGATGATCCTTGAAAACATTATGCTAAATGAAAGCAGCCAGACATAAAAGTCTACACATTGTGTAATTCCATTTGTGTGCAATTTCCAGAATAGGCAAATCCATGGGGACAGAAAGCACATTAATGGCTGCCCAGGGCTGAGATGGGCTGGGTAATGGGGAGTGAGTGCATGCTTAAACAGGGAATTCTTTTTAATGTTATTTGAATGACATCGCAGTAAAAAATAATAATGAAATGCACACCCACGTTGCCACCATCCATGGTGAGAAATAGCAAGTTGCCAGTGGATGGTAAGACACACGGACATGGAAGTGATGGTCATACTCACAGATCCCTGGGAACAAGAGGCACAGCACAGTCTGCAAGGCCACATGGGGATGGGCTGGGTCAGTCAGAAGACAGAGGTAGCAAGGGGAAATGTGAGCAAGAGCCTTTACTGTGGTTTCTGTGGGAAAGAACAGGTGAGGAGGGTAAGCAGTCTTAATACTGGGTATTTTAAAGATCTCAGTTGGCTCTGGGGCACTGGGGCTGAATCCACTTCTGGCATCTGACCCTAAGGTGATTAGGGCAGGTAGATAGTGGTCTGGGTGTGAGAACCCCACAAAGGAGGTGGTTGGGGGTATGGGCTCTGGATGGCTTGGTTGGCATTTGAAAGGTGCACTACAGGTGTGTTGTTTGCTCGCTCTAAGAATTAGCTGGCCCAGGGAGGGACCGTTCCTCCAGAAGTCAGCAAGGCCTTGCATGTTGAAAAACTAGAAACACAGAAAAGGAAAGACATGGGTAATACCAGGGACAGAGTCTGACTGGCAGCTGTGGATACATATAGGGGCCTCTCCATTAAGTGTTTCAAGTGCATACAGACACCTAATCTGTTTGGCCCCATATTCATACTGTCACCTGTGCCCAGCACCCTGTTTTCAGGCTTCTAGGAAGTGGAGGAGGGGCAGTCCCCAGGAGCATTCAGTGAGGGGAGCTTCTTTACACTCTCACTGAGCTGCACCCTCGTCCCAAGTGCAGAGGCCTCCAGCGCTGCTAGTGCCTGAGACATCTGAGCCCTGGCAAATGGGGTTGGGAACGTGGTCAGCCATGCAAGGAAGAGCCCTTATCAGTGATATTGTTTACAATCACCCATGCAGGTAGGTAATATAATAACATCAGGTCAACTTTGAGTGAGCTGTAGTGTTCCACACACAGTGCACTCTCTCCCTGTGTGCAGCAGAGGCCGATGGCTCCCCCTGCAAGCCCTCCTTTGGGGGATCTCAGGAGTCTGTGGCGCTCAGGGCTGGGTGTCCTTTTTCTCCATTGCTGGCTTCAGACCTGGTGTCTCAGATGTGCTAGTTCAGTTGCCTCTGTACCTCTGCTCTCCAGCTCCCAAAGCTTAATTGCTATTGTCTTCTGTACTATTTTTCCCATCCCTATAGGTTTATGATTAAAAAAAATCTTCAGTGTAGTTTAAAACATTTTTTTAATGTTTATTTATTTTTGAGAGAGACAGAGCACGAGTGGGGGAGGAGCAGAGAGAGAGAGAGAGAGAGAGAGAGACAGAATCCGAAGCAGGCTCCAAGCTCTGAGCTGTCAGCACAGAGCCCTATGTGGGGCTTGAACTCACAAGTTGTCAAATCATGACTTGAGCCAAAGTCGTACGTTTAACCGACTGAGCCACCTCTTCAGTGTAGTTTTAATGGAGTTTCAGAAAGGAGGAAACTTAGATAAATGCATTTAATCTTCCACCAGGAGCCAGGAGACCCTGTAGGAATGATTTCTTGTAAATATCCTCATATCTCTAATTCTTCTCCAGTGTATTCTAGAGCCACAGGACCTAAGCCACAAGGAATCCAGAACATGAAGATTTTTAATTTACAGCAGGTTAAGTTGATGATCTATCATCTAGAATCCCGAGTGATGTGCTCACTAGACAGGCAGGGAGTGGGGAGGTGGTTTATTGGGGGGAGGGATCTCCTGGAACCCCAGGTCATGGTCCCTCCTTATGGGTCCTCAGGAAGTCCTGCCAGATTCTCCTCCCCACCCTTACCCCCCATTTCCATTCTCTTTTTTTTTTTTTTTTTTTTTTTTTTAAATTTTTTTTCAACATTTATTTATTTTTGGGACAGAGAGAGACAGAGCATGAACGGGGGAGGGGCAGAGAGAGAGGGAGATACAGAATCGGAAACAGGCTCCAGGCTCTGAGCCATCAGCCCAGAGCCCGACGCGGGGCTCGAACTCACTGACCGCGAGATCGTGACCTGGCTGAAGTCGGACGCTTAACCGACTGCGCCACCCAGGCGCCCCCCCATTTCCATTCTCTACCATCAGCTGTGAATCAGATCATGTTGCTCCCCTGCTTGAAACCCTCCAGTGCCTTCCCATCTCACTCAAAACTCCAAGTGTTCCTCCACAAACCACACAGCTTCTCATGATCTGGGTCCTGGATCCCCCCTACCGCTGCTCACCCCCCATCTCCATCTTCCTCTCCTCACTATGCACCAGCCATGTTTGTTCCTCTTCTCCCACCTCAGGGCTCCTGCATATTGTGTCCTTGACCTGGGGGTCTATGCTCTATTTCTTCCTTTGGCTTGCAACCCCCACCCTCTGGTCACAGGCTGAAGCAGTGATTAGTGACCTCACAAGAGACATGGGAGGACTTTCTCCGTCTCTGCCAGGGTCAGAATACAATGAGAAGACAGCCACCTGCACACCAGGAAGGGGCTGTCACCAGGCACTTCCGCTGGGACTTCCAGCTCCCAGAACTGAGAAATAAATGTTTGCCATTTAAGGCCCAGACCATGGTACTCTGTGATAGCAGCCTGAGGCCACTAAGATGGAAAGAAACAGGTTTTATACACACAGACCAGCAAGCTGAGATCCATCCTGCTTGAGGCTGTGCAGTGGCCAACTCAAACATTTTGGTTCATTTTGAGGGCTCTGGGTACAAAGAAGGAGGTGTGAGGTAAAGGTGGGGAGGAGGGACTGGCAGCCAGCAGGGCAATCAAAGGGCCCAATGGCATTTAGCAGACCCAGGTTAGTGTGCAGCCCAAGAGATTACGGTAAGAGTGGGCACCTTTATGCAGGAGCCACTCCAAGCCTTGGAGTCCCAGTCTCGCTGGGTATAGTGTCTATTCCTTTAGAGCTCTGGGGACAGGGTGGATGGGGCAGCAGGAATTGAGGGGCAGGATTTGAGGCAATACAATGAGGCATTGAGCAGGCAAAGACAAAATGCCTGTGACACAAATAAAGAGCAATGCCATACCTCAGCTATGTCTCAGGCCAAGGGCTTAGTTACACAGCAGATGGAAAGCTTTCCCTAGCCTCATCCCTAACTTGACTGTGAAGCACAGGTTGGGTCTGGCCACTCAACACCTTGCCCCTTGCTCACAGCTGGATGTCCCAATCACCCCGGGACATAATTGATGTGTAGCAGTTTCTGTCCACCCCAAACCAGGGGTTCAAGTTTCTGTAGTCAGGTATCTGTGCTCGCTGTTTCTTCTCTGACCCTTCTGTATGATCGATAACATCCATTTGTATGAATAGACCAAAGAATTCAAATAACTCATTGAATCAGTAGAAAACAGTCAGTGAAATTGATTCATTTATATTATTCATTTAGTCAAAAGTTGTTAATTGGACATCTGTGAGGCTTGGTTGGGGGGCTTGGGACACAAGGTTGGGGCAGGAGGAAAGTTCTTGTGGCACAGAGACTGCATCCAGACTCCACAGGGCAAACAGACAAAACCCCACTGACACACCTTGATGCATTTCAGGGGTGATAAGTGCTGGAGTGGAAGGGAGCTGAGAAAGACTGTATTGCAGGAGGCTGCCTTGCTCTGGGCGCCCAGGGGAGGGATTCCTGGAGAAAAGAGGGGTTGAATGGAGTTCTCAGTGTTGGGTAGGAATTGCCCAGCTGAAGGGGGCAGAGAAGAAATGTGTGGTGAGGCAAATGGCACATCTGAGGAATTAAAAATAGCCCAGCATATTCAGAGCCTAGTGTAGCTCTTTGGCAGGGCCCCTGCATGGAAAGATCTACTTTGAACCAGGCCATCCAGACCTCATAAATATCCTACCCTTGCTTCCCCCCCCCCTTTTTTTTTGTTTTCCAACCCGTTCTTTTTTTTTTATTTTTATTTTTTTATATATATGAAATTTATTGACAGATTGGTTTCCATACAACACCCAGTGCTCATCCCAAAAGGTGCCCTCCTCCATACCCATCACCCACCCTCCCCTCCCTCCCACCCCCCATCAACCCTCAGTTTGTTCTCAGTTTTTAACAGTCTCTTATGCTTTGGCTCTCTCCTACTCTAACCTCTTTTTTTGTTTTCCTTCCTTCCCCCATGGGTTCCTGTTAAGATTCTCAGGATCCACATAAGAGTGAAACCATATGGTATCTGTCTTTCTCTGTATGGCTTATTTCACTTAGCATCACACTCTCCAGTTCCATCCACATTGCTACAAAAGGCCATATTTCATTTTTTCTCATTGCCACGTAGTATTCCATTGTGTATATAAACCACAATTTCTTTATCCATTCATCAGTTGATGGACATTTAGGCTCTTTCCATAATTTGGCTATTGTTGAGAGTGCTGCTATGAACATTGGGATACAAGTGCCCCTATGCATCAGTACTCCTGTATCCCTTGGATAAATTCCTAGCAGTGCTATTGCTGGGTCATAGGGTAGGTCTATTTTTAATTTTCTGAGGAACCTCCACACTGCTTTCCAGAGCGGCTGCACCACTTTGCATTCCCACCAACAGTGCAAGAGGGTTCCCGTTTCTCCACATCCTCTCCAGCATCTATAGTCTCCTGATTTGTTCATTTTGGCCACTCTGACTGGCGTGAGGTGATACCTGAGTGTGGTTTTGATTTGTATTTCCCTGATAAGGAGCGACGCTGAACATCTTTTCATGTGCCTGTTGGCCATCTGGATGTCTTCTTTAGAGAAGTGTCTATTCATGTTTTCTGCCCATTTCTTCACTGGGTTATTTGTTTTTCGGGTGTGGAGTTTGGTGAGCTCTTTATAGATTTTAGATACTAGCCCTTTGTCCAATATGTCATTTGCAAATATCTTTTCCCATTCCGTTGGTTGCCTTTTAGTTTTGTTGGTTGTTTCCTTTGCTGTGCAGAAGCTTTTTATCTTCATAAGGTCCCAGTAATTCACTTTTGCTTTTAATTCCCTTGCCTTTGGGGATGTGTCGAGTAAGAGATTGCTACGGCTGAGGTCAGAGAGGTCTTTTCCTGCTTTCTCCTCTAAGGTTTTGATGGTTTCCTGTCTCACATTTAGGTCCTTTATCCACTTTGAGTTTATTTTTGTGAATGGTGTGAGAAAGTGGTCTAGTTTCAACCTTCTGCATGTTGCTGTCCAGTTCTGCCAGCACCATTTGTTAAAGAGGCTGTCTTTTTTCCATTGGATGTTCTTTCCTGCTTTGTCAAAGATGAGTTGGCTATACGTTTGTGGGTCTAGTTCTGGGGTTTCTATTCTATTCCATTGGTCTGTGTGTCTGTTTTTGTGCCAAGCTTTTCCCCTTCTGACACTTGTCTGTGAGGCTGTGGCTCTCCTTATTGTAGGGAGCAGCAAGCCTGGCTTGCTCGACCAACAGGTTATTTTGGTCATCTCTCTGGGGAAATGACAGTCAGCAGGAGTTAAGTAACTTGTCCCAGATCATGTGTGTTATGGACCAGGCTGGGACCCTTGTAATCTGGCTGCAGCGTCTGTGCTCCTAACTGCAGTGCCTGAGGGTCAGAGTCAGAGGGAGTTTACAGTCTTTGAGTCCATCTGGGACTCTTCCTGGAAGGGCAGGCAGCCTCTTGGAGGCAGCTGCCCCATTGTTGGGGAGCCATGGTTGGAGGTGCTGTGGTACAGTAGAAGGAACAAGGGCTCTGGGTTAGCACAGACCCAACCCATTCATTGGCCAGCTGTGTGACTTTGAGCAGGTGACCGGACCCCTTTGAACTTCGAATTTCCCATTATCAAGATGGAAGTAATGGGCCACAGCTCACAGGATCATGGTGAAGATGCAAAGGGGCTAATTTTGGTCAAGTGCCTGGTGCATGGTAGCTGCCCAATAAACGACATATTCAGTACCACTTATGCATATGGAATTGATGTTTGCTTGCCAGATTGCCTCCTCCCTCTCCTGCCATTCAGCTTGCTGTTTCAACAAGCATGGGCTAGTCCCCTGAAGTTAGAAAGTTCTAGGACTTTAAGCAAATCGCCCTTCCTGGAGTCATTTCATTCCTTTCTCTTTTGTCCTAAAGTCGGTGAGATTCGGGCAGTAACTCTGGAGAGAAGCACCATCTGAGCCCTTCTAGACCTCGGGCTCTTTTTGTAGCTTAGAGATGGAAATGGACACTCTGGAAGAAGGGCGTGTGGCTCAGTGAAAAGAGCACTGGACAAAGAGCCAGGGGTCTTGTCTTGTTTATTACCACCCAGCTGTGTGTTGACCCCTCCTCTACTTCTTGGTTTCTTTTTGGGGGGAATTTTGAAAACAAAATAAGGTCATGAGGATGATAGTGATGTAAAGCAGTGGGCAATGTGCAGGACACTGTTCCCGCAGCCAGCAGCAGGGAGGGGAAGCAGTGACCCATCTCTCCTGAGTGCCACAGCCTCTCCTTCTGGGGAGTGGCCCAGGAGGCTCGTCTCTTCTAGCAGATGTTATGTATTTGTAGAGCATGGGCTCAGTCTCCAGGAGTGTCTGGTGGTGTTCATTGCCACACAAGAATTTTAAAGGCTTTATGGATTTCCTGAGGCAGAGACTATTGATCCCTAACTTCAAACAGATGTGAGGATATACTCTTTTCTGTTTAGGCATCTCTTTCATGAAGGAGATGGGATCCTTACCAAACACTTGGTATCAGTTGCCACCATAGGGTGCTAATGGCTTACTTCTGCTGGGATGGGCCCTACATTTTCATTTCTCAATAACCTGCTGCCTTTCTGTCAAGATTCTCTTCCTTCAAATGGTCTTTTTGGTGCCCCCTCCTGATCTCCCTGTGTGCAACTGTTTTATCCCAAAGTCAGGAGAGGAGGAGGGAAATTGGTACGGGGTTTTTGAAGGTGGATAGACCTGGGTTCAAATCTTGGCTTGTGAACAAACTGGGATACCTTTGGTTTTGTAACCTTTGGATCTTGACCTGAAATATGGCATTCTCTGTATCTTGTGCCTTCTGAGGGTGTATGTCAGTGCATGCCACCCACACATGTGAACACTGTGTAGTGTACCAGCTGATGGGAACAAAGCTGGGGCATGGCATTTGATGGGAGAATAGCCTTTTCTATAGGGTTATGTTGAAGGCCAGGAACGATTTAGATAATGCAGCTAGATGGTTCCTGGCTATTGAAGGTGCTCAATAAGTGATTTTAAAAGAGGTGGGACAATTGATTTAGAAGAGGAAATGACATGTTCAAGTGGAATTTTCCATTGCAGACCAAGCAGGGTCAGAATAAAAAGGAAACACAGGGGATAGGGCCAGATTTTATTCTTACAAGAGTGTTGATAAAAACGACCACTTGGGCCGCCTGGGTGGCGCAGTTGGTTAAAGCGTCAGACTTCAGCCAGGTCACGATCTCGCGGTCCGTGAGTTCGAGCCCCGCGTCGGGCTCTGGGCTGATGGCTCAGAGCCTGGAGCCTGTTTCTGATTCTGTGTCTCCCTCTCTCTCTGCCCCTCCCCCGTTCATGCTCTGTCTCTCTCTGTCCCCAAAATAAATAAACGTTGAAAAAAAAAGTTAAAAAACAACAACAACAACAACAAAAAAAAACGACCACCTACAGAGGCGCTAAGACTTCTGCGGTGGGAATGTGAGGGTGAAGGGCAAGATTTCTCCTTAGTCCTCAGCTTCCTGATTTTCTTTTCAGCTTCCAGACTGCACGGAAGAGTTTGGAATGCTCTTTGGAAAAGTTTGGAATGCTCTTTGGGAAAAAGATGTGCCTGAGTAAGTCACAACTTGGTTGAGTCTCAATTTCTTCATCTGGGAAGAGACAATTGTAAGGCTTACTCTGTGTTGGTACAGTAAAATGAGATAAAGTGACAAGCACGTGTGTAGAATAGAAATGAGAAAAGTGTAGCCTGTTTCTGATTCTGTGTCTCCCTCTCTCTCTGCCCCTCCCCCGTTCATGCTCTGTCTCTCTCTGTCCCCAAAATAAATAAACGTTGAAAAAAAAATTAAAAAAAAAAAAAAGGGGCGCCTGGGTGGCGCAGTCGGTTAAGCGTCCGACTTCAGCCAGGTCACGGTCTCGCAGTCCGTGAGTTCGAGCCCCGCGTCGGGCTCTGGGCTGATGGCTCAGAGCCTGGAGCCTGTTTCCGATTCTGTGTCTCCCTCTCTCTCTGCCTCTCCCCCGTTCATGCTCTGTCTCTCTCTGTCCCAAAAATAAATAAACGTTGAAAAAAAAATTTAAAAAGAAATGAGAAAAGTGTCAGATGCTTTCCTCCTATCAGAATCTCTGGCAGGTGTGTGGTGGAGTGAGGGCATACAGGAGTGTGTTTCCTTGAGGGAGAGGCTCAGTACACCCCCAGGTGGAAGGGAAGGGAGCACGTGTCAGATCTGGAAAACAACAACTAGAAGATTCAGCCAGGACTGTGATGGGAGGGGTGGCTGGTGACTGGGAGGGGAGAGTGGAGGGCAGCCTTGCTGGGAGTGTGGACTCTTGTTTAGGCTGCTCCAGACTGACCAGTCAGGCTCCGAAGTACCTAAGAGCACTGCCAGATTCTGGAAAAGGCCGTGTACCATGATTCTCATACTCATCAGCAGGAACAGTGGTAGACTCTGTAAACCAGCCAAGAGGAATGCCACCCTGGAGCCCTGCCAGTGAAACATCTCAGAAACCTGTGGATCCTGGGGGCATGTGCACAGCCCCCCAACCCTGCAACAGTGTTGTGGAGTAGCAACACTGTCCTACTTTCCCTCCCGGGTCATATGAGACCCGCTTGCCCCATGTCCTCACCAGCACCTGGCACTGTCAGTCTTAGAGGCCAGTGTGCCCTCTGATATCTCATCGTGGCTTTTGCTGGTGCTTTATTCATGTGTAATGATGTTGAATATCTTTTCATGTACTTATTTGGCACTTGTATATCCTCCACTGTGAAATGTCTTATGTCTTTTGCACATTTTCTAATTGGATTGTTTGACTTTTATTGCGAGTTTATATATTCTAGACACTCACCTTTTGTCAGATGTGTAGTTTGCACATCTTTCCTTCCAGTTTGTATCTTGTCTTTTCATCTTCGTCACAAGGTCTTTAACAGGCGACAGTTTTCATTTTGACAAAGTTCAATTTATCAGTTTTTCTTCTCATGGATTGTGCTTTTGGTGTTATCTAAGAATTCTTCATCCAAACCCAGATTCTGAGGATTTCCCCCTATGTGTTACACTAAAGTTTTATAGTTTTATATTTTACATTCAACCCTATGATACATTTTGAGTTCATGTTCTTAATAATGTGTGAGACTAAAGGCCAAGCTCATATTTGCCTATGGATGACCAATTACTGACACCATTTGTTGAAAAATACATAACACACACACACACACACACACACACACTCACAACTTCTGGCACCTATTTCTTTATTTACTTATGTTTAAATAGTTAAATTAAATTTTCTTTTATTTTAATTCCAGTGCAGTTAACATACCATATTCTATTAGTTTCAGGTATACACCATAGTGATTCAGGAATTCTGTATATTACTCAGTGCTCATCAGGATGAGTGCCCCCCTTAATCCCCATCACCTGTTTCACCCATCCCCCTGCCCACCTCCCATCAGGCAACCATCAGTTTGTTCTCTATACTTAAAAGTCTATTCTTGGTTTGTCTTTTTTTCATTTTATCTCTTTGCTCATTTGTTTTGTTTTTCAAATTCCACATATGAGTGAAATCATGATATTTATCTTCCTCTGGCTGACATTTTGCTTAGCATAATACTCTAGTTACATCCACGTTGTTGCAAATGGCAACATTTCATTCTTTTTTATGGCCGAGTATGAAATATTAGTAAGCAAGTAACATTATCTGGACCTGGAGGCACTGGGTGTGGAGGTCCACTGAGGATGTCAAAGCACATGCAGCCTCTGTGGACTTCCTGTTGTATTCACCAAGGATCAAACAGTTGGTGCTGTGGACCCACAGCCTGAGCTGATGAAGTCACTCCTGCACCCCATCCCCCACACCAATCCAGTTCCTCCCACCCCAACACCCTTGAACTGGAGCCTCCAAGATGCCCCTTTTAGCAGGTGAAGGTTTTTCCTTACAAAGCCAGTTCATAAATCTGGAAGAGGTGACTGCTTCTTCTAATAAGTAGACACCTACCCCAGGCTACAGGGATCATGAAGAATCAGGAAACATCACATCACCGAAGGAACAAAGTAAAAGTCCAGTAACGACTCCAGAGAAATGGAGATCCTTGAATTACCTGACAGAATTTAAAATAATTATTCTGAAGGTAGTCAGAGAACTATAAGAGAACATAGATAAATAATTTAATGAAATCAGGAAGATAATACAAGAACAAAACAAGAAGCTCAATAAAAAGATAGAAAAATGTATAAAAGAACCAAAGAGAAATTTTTGGAGCTGAGTATATGTCCAAAGGGAATGGAGACAGGCTCTTGAGGAGATATCTATCCTCCCTGTTTATTGCAGCATTATTCATAGCAGCCAATATATGGAATCAATCTAAGTGCCCATTAGCAGATAAATGGATAAATAAAATTATATATATGAATATATACATATATATACATGAATATATACACATGATACATATATGAATATATTAATATTATTCAGCCATGAGAAAAGAAACTCCTGACATTTCCAACAATATGGATGAGTTTTGAGGGCCTTATGCTAAGGGAAATAAGTCAGGAAGAGAAAGACAAATACTGTATGATATTACTTACCTGTGGAATCTAAAAAAGCCAAACTCATAGAAACAGAATAGAATGGTGGTTGCCAGGAACTGGGGGTAGGGTGGGGGAAATGGGGAGCTATTGGTCAAAGGGTACAAACTTCTAGGTATAAGACAAATATAGTTCTGGAGATCTAATGTACAGCAGCATAGTGATAGTTAATAATATTGTATTATATACTTGACAGTTCCTAAGAGAACAAATCTTAAATATTCTCACCAGAAAAAAAGATGGTAATTATGTGATGTGAGGGAGATGGTAGTTAATGCTATGGTAGTAATTGTTTTGCATTTTTCTTTCTTTTTGAATTAATTTTTTAAAAAATAATTTTATTTATTTATTTTGAGAGAGAGAGAAAGCATGAGTCGAGGAGGGGCAGAGAGAGAGAGAGAGAGAGAGAGAGAGAAAAACCCAAGCAGGCTCCACACCATCAGCATAGAGCCCAATGCAGGGCCTGAACTCAGGAACAGTGAGATCATGACCTGAGCCAAAATAAAGAGTCAGACACTTATATGAGTCCCCCAGGTGTCCCATGTTTTGCAATTTTGTGAGTATATCAAATTAGCACATTGGACCCCCTAAACTGACACAATATTAAATGTAAATTTTATCACAGTAAAGCTGCAAAGAATAGTTTTGGATGCATTAGTCACATGTATTTTAAAATTCATATCAGATTATGCTGATGTCTGGATCACCTGTAGGTTTGTTTCTATCATCTGATTTTTCCCTTGCTTCTCTTTTTGGTATGCTTGTTAATATTTGTTTGAATATCGGATATTGCAAATCAAACAGGGTAGTGGCTTTAGATGATGTTATTTTCCTTCTGAAAGTATTCACTTTATCCCCCAGTAGTGATATAGAATAAGAATAGTCTCTTTAATTTTGTCAGAGACTGCAATGCCTTGAGGCTTAGCTCCATACTTTGTAACGATTGTTTTGCCTCTGGTGTACCCCTTCTTTTAGGCTGTTGCCTCTCCAACCAATACCTTGGAGTGTTTACCAAAACTTGTCTTCCTGTGTGGATCACCAACTCTACTTTTTATTTCCCTATCATGCAAATCTCTGATAAAATGCATTTCAGATCCTTTCTGCTTGATTTCTTTGTCTTTGGGCCTATGAAAGTTAGGAATAGGAATGCTTCCGGGGGATGGTGCATGCTTTTATTTGCCTTTTCTGTACCTTTGCACTTTCAGGGATCTGGATCATTCACATTCTGTCTTGGCCAGGTAGAACTCCACGGTTTGTTTCTCCAGCCCATGATATTGCTGAAAGCTCTGTTGGCTTCTCCACACTTTGCAGGCATCTGTAGGCCAGCACCCCCCAAGCCCCTCAGCCTGCATCGCTGAAGCCTGCCAGTGCCAAGGGGAAGCTCATTGCAGGACACAGGGCTCACCACAGAGAGCTCTACTTCCTTCCAGAACCTTAGACACATAGGGACCTGGGTCTTTAAAGAAACTTTTTTGCTTTATTTTGCTCTTTTAATATATTTTGTATTTAGTTGCCCTCGGTGGGAGTGTTGGTGTCCTATAAACTGCTCTGTCATAGCTGGAAGCATAAAATCCTTGAGCCTATATTTTGACCAAGATTTACCTGACTCAAAATTCCTTAATCTTTCTACTGTAGCAGAACTCAGTATCTACTTTTCATGCAAATATGCCCTCAAATAATAAAAAAAATCTGTTGATAAGACATGTGCACATACAAACACACACACTCATAAATTATACTCAGGATTTCACTGAATGCATCACAAAGCAGTTGCTCTGGATACTTTGAAGTGATGGTCTAAGTCCCAATTTAAATACAAATAAGAAAATAACATCACTACCATGAAAGCCTGGCTTTTCTTTTGTCCTAGATGGCAACCAGCTTTCACAGACACACAGAGAGAACCACAGTTTCCTGGAGGTCCATGACCACTGCCTGGGGGACTCTGGCTCAGTCATCCAGAGTGGTTACGAGGACATTGTCACCATATTGCTGTAGCTATGTCTTTGTGCTTTCTCCAAAACCCTTCCATCTATGGACCCTCCTCAGTTTTGTGAGGCAGGAAGGGTCTGTGGAGCTGGATGGAGGGAACACCTCAGCTTCAAGCATGTGGAGCCTCATCTGCCTGGGCATACCCATCCTATCCCTCTCTGGAGTCCTGTCTTCTCCCTGGGAAACCCTCCACTGCCTCCCCCAGCCCTCCCTGCCCACTTGCTTCAGCTCCCTTTGTGCCTAGGTGCCTCTGTGGGTCCCACCTCTTGCCACCTTCTTACCTGGGCCCTCCAGCCATATCACATTTCTTGGAGTTGCCTGAACCCAAGCCTCTCATATTTCCACTTCTTTGCAACACTGAACCTTCAATGAAAACAGTCCTCTCTCACTTCCCAGCTTCTCTGGCCTCTCACAGTTGAAGATACTACCGTAAAGGGGCCTTCCTGGATCCCCCTGGCTGGGGGCTGGGGATGCCTATGGTTGGGGACCCACAGCTACCCTTGGCCATTGTGATCCCTGCCCTGGTTGCCTTTTATGACATATATACATCTTGACTCAGTCTCTTGTAGTCCCTTCCACCCCTGCCAAAGGAGCAGCCCTTACAGTGGGGGTGGTGCTGATGAAGTCAGATCCCTTTTAGCCTGGCTGCTAGCTCTGGAAGTGGAGGACACCAGCAAGGCCTATGGAGACAAGAAGTCTTGTTTCAGGAGCTGGGATGTGGGTCCTCACAATATTTCAATGGACTGAGGATGAGGGGAAGGGATGAGGGTGTTACATTTTGACCCACAGCATGAGCACATGTAGGATGACAACAAATATGAACCCAGTGGGCTCCTGGGACAGGGCACACCAACCTGGCTGAAGCATGATACCTCTCTGCATGCTCAGATGGGGGAACAGTATCAGAGTCAGGATTTGAGTCCAGGTTCTCCGCTACTTGCCCTTAGCTCTGGTCTCAGACCTGCTTCCTTTCAGCAATCAGGGGTTGACCTGATGACCAGGGCTCTGGACCTGTCAATGGCTTCAAAGCTGCTGGATAGGTTGCATTGAGTCTCAGAGCAGAGTCTGAGTCAAGGACAAGGCTGGGAGCACCTGTGAGGAAGGGCTTGAGGTTGAGGGAGAATGGGCAGAACTGTGCCTGGAGGACTAAGCGGTTCCATTTAATCTGGTGGCCTTGGAGACAGACAAGGAAAATGACACGGGGATGGGGCAGGAGGAGGCAAAGCCCTCCCTACCCTCAAAAGGCAGAGCCAGTGAAACATCTTTGCTAGTAGCACCAGATCCACTGGGGACCTGGATGTCCCCAGGGTGTACATCTTGGCTAGGATGTGGATGAGGTCTGTTGTCAATGTGACCTGGAGTCTGTTTTCTAGAGCCTGTTCTTGTGCTAGTCCTTGGGCCATCAGCTGGCCTCTCACTGCCTTTGTTCAACATCTGACAGTGGCCCCTGAGGGATCCAGGCCACCTCTGCTTTTACCTCTGGTGCTGGAATTAGGTGAGGCTAGACTGAAACTGTGGAGCTACCACTGCTGGGGCCAGGGCAGCAGGAGAGGGGCATTTCAGGAGGGAGGAGGGTGGTGGGCCAGCAGAGGGAGGGTGAGGAGAGGGAACAAGCCCTGTGAGCCCGCAAGAAGCAGATACTATAGTCCATCACTTCCAATAGTAGGAAGGTATTTTAATAAAAGGTGTTTATAAAGTATGTGCATAGGGAAGCCACAAGACAGAGGGTGGTCTCTTGGGTCACAGAGCTGCGACCACACCAGGTCTGAGCGGGTCAGGGAAGGGATGGTTACAGGAACCCAGTGATGAGAGGGCTTCCTGACAGCAACTGCACTATCTCTGCTCAGCTGTGGAAGACCAGTGGACTGCTGGGTTCCTGCTGAGAAAGAAAAACCCTGACCTGTCACATGCCCTTGCCTCTGTCCCTCTGAACTCCTGCTTGCTGAGGCCAGCCAGGAGCAGAGGGCAGGAGGGCCATGTTGATCATCTGTCCAGGTCGGGGAGCATGGTGACCCAGGGTGGGGAGAAGGTCTGCAGAGGGACAAGGATAGCTATAGGCAGAGGACACTTTGTGGAGCTTTGTTGCCACTGTGTCCTGGGCCTCCGGCCCTGGGTGTGTGCTTACACTAAGGGGAGATGGGGTTTTCCAAGCCCCAGCCTTGGTCTTACTGTGCTCTGGATGTCAGACTGTTGGAGCCAGAGTTGGGGCCTCCAGCCTTGCTATCCCCAGCTTTACCCTCTTGGGACCCCTATATTCTGGCAGGGGTCTCCCTTTCCAGCACCTTTTCTACTTCCTTCTTCCTCTTCTCGTGCCAGAAAATGTAGCATCTGGGCTAGGAAACAGGATAGAAATAAGTCAGGGAAGGATAAGTCAGTGTGTCCTCCCTGGGGATGCTGGGGCTTGGAAAGTAACTCACCCACTTCCAGCTACAGATGCCAGGAACAGAATAATTCCAAGGCTCACAAACCATGCAAAGGTACTCCCAGTACTGGCTGAGGATATAAAAGAGGGAGCCAGGTGTTTGGGAATAGTGAGGAATCTGGGCCTCTTCTTTCCTCCTTTTATTTGCCCACTCAGCCTCTTCTTTCTTCCTTTCATTTGCCTACTCAGTCATTTGTTTGCATACACTTACTGAGCACCCACAGTGTGCCCCGCATATTTCTATAGAGGAGTGAGACACAGTCCCTGTGCTCTAGGAGGGAGACAGAGGAAGCAGAGCAGGACAGAACAGAGGAGAAGTAGCCACTAGGAGGGCTGATGAGCCTCAGGGGGTGGGAGCTGGTCAGGGAAACATTCTTAGGAAACAGGACTTTTAGTTGGACTTTGAAAGATAAGTTGGATTTCAGTTTCATTCCCACAATTAAGGACTGAACTGTGTTCCAGGCAGAGGAAACAGAAAGTTCAAGGGCAGAAGCACAAAGCTATCTGTATGTCCAGCATGTCAGCAGCTCAGTGTGACTGGGGAGTCAGTGCTGGTGGGGGATAAGCAGGGGCTGTTTGCACAGGACCCTCCAAGGAGATGGACTTTATCTGTGGGGCAATTGGGCTATAAACAAGGAGTGTCATAGGTAGATTTGTTCCTTGAGAAGGAGTTCTTTGGTTGTTAAGATGTGGCCAAGAGGGGCAGGGAGGCCAGTTGAGAGATGCTGACATAATCCAGGTGAGAAGTGAGGATGCCTGAAGAACCATGGTAGATATAGAAATGAAAATATGGCAACTCATTTAAGAATTATTTAATAACATTTGATGATTGCATGTACCAAGTATGGGAGAGGGAGGTTCCTGATTTAGGAGGCTAAGGACTTAAATGGGGTCATTTGCTGAGAGGGGCCCTGAGAGAAGAGTAGATTTGGATAGTGGGGATAATTTTGAACAAGTCTCCAGGCATGCTGGCTTTGAGGTCCTGAGGGACCTCTGGGGGAGATGTCCTAGAAGAAGGTGGCTCTATGGCTCTGAAACTGGACATATGACATCAAGAAATTCCAGCAGGTGCTATCATCTCTGGTGAGGATGGAGTGAAAGAAGAGCTCGGGGCTGGGCAGAGGAGGAAGACAATCCAGACAGAGACAACAGCGATCTGGGATGGAGTGGGGGCAGGCTGGAGGCAGGATGACCTGCTGCCACTGACCTGGGCAAAGAGTGGGGTCTTTGCAGGTGAGGAAGTGTGTCTTGCAGTTGGCACAGTTCATGACCTCCAGTGTAGAGCGTAGGTCTGTGAGAGGAGATGGGCAGGAGCCTTAGCCAGAGCCATGTGCCCCTCACCACTCATCCCCCCACCTAGGTCCCCACACATACTCACCACAGGACTTGTTGCAGGCTGCCCGGGAGGGTGAGATGGTAGAGAAACTGAGGTGCTGGGGAGGCAGACAGAGCCAGGAAGGGTTGGGGTGTGAGCAGAAAAGGGAGCTGGGAGGAGGTGTGGACAGGCACCCAATATGTGGGCAGGGGAGGGGGCTCCTGGGGAGGCATGCAGGAGGGGCTGCAGACTGGGCTCTGCTCTTCTCAGTTCTGGGGAGGTGACTGAGCTCTGCTCTCCACAGTCCTGGGGAGGTGAAGGACTGGGTGGTGGGTGGGGGCCAGCTCCACCTCTCACCCTTCTCCTTCAGCTCCTCAGATATCTCATCCAGCTTCTCAGTAAACACCTTCTGCTGGATATGAATCTCTTCCAAAAGTGATGGTTTATCTGGGATGAAGAGGAGGAGATGGTGCTTTCATCACCCACATTTTATAGTTGGAATCAATTGCATAACTCTTTCAAGGTTGGGAATTCAAGTCATTTTTTCAAACAAAAACTGCACAGAGCACACAGATGCTGTGTCTGTCACCACTCTTCCCCACATATCCCCACCCCAGGCCAGTGGGCCTTCTGGGAGTGCCTTGGGGGACTGGGTTTTGTCAACCCAAGCTTGGGGCTTCCTCACTATCTCGGAACTTCTTGATGGCTTCATCTATGTGATTGAATAATTTGGCTGCTGCTTCTTCCATACGGTTCTGATCTGAGAATGGGACATGGGATGAAGGGCAGTTGGGGATATAAGAGCCCAGGCCAGGTAAAGGGATCCCTGGTCTTTAGGCTGTGCCTCACCAAGATACCAGGGTTCGATGAAGACATGATCCTTCAGGAATAAGGTGTGGAGGCTTTGGGAGAGCTCTGTGGGTGGCCCTGGGGTGCCCCAAAGAATCTGCAGATCATAGTCTATCAATGCAGGCAGTCCTGGCCAGCAGAGGAGACAGCTCTTCCCATTGGCAACAGGTAGGAGACAGCTGAGCAGGAGAAGCAGCATCTTCTGGGGGTCTCTCCTCTGTCCCCTTACCACCCTTCCTGGCAGTTCCATATGGAATGATGATACCCCCTTCTCCCTAGAAACCACATTCTCTTTGCAGAACAAAAGTAAATTCCGTAGGGTAAGGTGAGGGTCAGCTATGGTCCAAACTTGAGCTTTGGTGTCAGACCCAAGTCATCACCTCAATATCTTCCTCTGAAGTTGGAGTCACTGATGCTCTTGGGGAGGATTCTTGTGAGGACCAAGAAATGGCTATGTAGTCTTGTGGCTGACGGTCAGATCTCCTAATGGCATTTACCACATATGAAATAGTTCAACAGGCTGAAATTTGAGAGGTCAGGAGGGAGCGTCATAAAGAGATTAGTTGTGTAAAGAACCTGAATCACTTTTGCACACAGAGGTGGTCACTCACAGGGAAGCTTATGGAATATATAAACTAGTAGTTGTCTTGTGCCTGGCCAAGCCAGAGTGACTTAGACAGCTATTCCCATCATAGTATATACAGATTATAGACAGAGTTACAGCCTATTCTTGGATG
The DNA here is from genome assembly GCF_022837055.1 of Prionailurus viverrinus. NCBI lineage: Eukaryota > Metazoa > Chordata > Mammalia > Carnivora > Felidae > Prionailurus > Prionailurus viverrinus. The sequence goes on along the minus strand of NC_062568.1, from coordinate 105,368,265 downwards.
TACAGACAGAGAATTCCTCTTTGGGCCAGCAGTTCTTATGTGTAATGTGTTGAAGAAAAGCAAAGCACCTTACTCTTCAGTAAAGAAAAAGCCATTTGGATATTTGTCACTGCTCAGCTGGTAAGTTTTGCCTTTCCATGCCATGCTTCCAATCAGCTTCTGAGTGCCTCAGGCTGGATTATGAGCGGCTGAAAGCCATCAGGCATTTGAAGAATGTTTCTTACAGGAACAAGAGACAAAAACAATGGCAAGAACTCAAAACAAAAGCAAACAAAAACCACAGGGTAAAGAAAGGGCACAAAGATATGGTGAGAAGCACAAGAAAACTTAGAAACCCACTATTTAAATTAAAATATTGTTTTCTCCAGACAGGAAGAGGCTGCCATGTAAAGGAAAAATAGAATAAGAAAGAGTTATTGAAGATTAAAAATATGATAGCAGGAATTTAAAAAATTCCATAGAAGTGTTAGGGGATAAAATTTCAGAAATCTCCCAGGCAGAAGTACAGAAAGACAGAGATAAGAAATAGGGAAGAATAAATAATGTTAAATAATCAATCCATGAAGTCCCAACATCTAGCTAATACAAGTTTCAGAAAGAAAGAACAGAGAAAATGGAGGGAAAAATTATTTATGATGGAAATGGGGTAGAAAGTATATATGAAGATGAATTTTATCTAATAGGGAGAGGGATTTGGAGGACAGGCATCCAGATTTGCCAGAAGAAATAGCAGCTGAATTGGTAAATTCTGTCAGATGGGCTCTGAGATGAGACAACGGTTGTGAATCCTGCAGAGCTGTTACTCTCCCAATGGCCTTGGACAGTTTTGGGGTGAAGGAATTAGTCTACTTTTTTTCTACTCAGGCAATGCTCTGGAACGGAAGGTGGGAAAAGCAATGCTCCCTCCCCTGATGCCCTAGTTAGCATTCAGCATGATGCAATTATGCAGGCCAGTAGATTATAATGTTTGCCATCACTCGTGAGGGGGCTCTCCCCAGCCTGTGCGAGAACAGAGTATTGACAAAAATGATATAAGGAAGAAATTTTAGAAAGACATGAGTTTCCATATTGCAGGGGCCCAGTGAAAAGGTATCCAGGGCTAGGAATAAGAAAAACCACACCAAAGCACAAAGAAAAAAATAGACTATGTACAATAATCAGAATGACTTCAGGTTTCTCAAGAGCAGTATGGGAAAGTAGTAGACAATGGGGCAATCCTTCCATATTCTGAGAAAAATATATCCATTTTAGAATTTCTAAATTTAGAATTTAGACTGAGGAAAACATCAGCAAAGGAGGAAGAAAGACTAATGCTATTTCAGCGAGACAAGGTTTAAAATTAGCCTCTATTACCTTTTCTCAGAAAGCTATTGGAGGATGTGCTCCAAGTAAATGAACAAAGCAGGCAAGCAATATGATGAAGTGAAGTGGAAGTCAGGAAATGGAGAATCTAACATTGCAGAGAGGACAGGAGAATTTCTATAGGGACCATCAAGGACTGAATGACAAGCAGTCCCAACAGTTTGGTTCTCCTTGGGTGAAGAAAGGCTTGGAGTGGGTAGTCCAGATCAGCCTCCTCTGGGTACTGGGTTCCTTTCCTGACTTGCTTAGGTCTCATTTGCTCTCCTCTGTTTTTACCTGGAAGAAATAATCTTTTCTCAAATTAGAGGTTGTGACGCTCAACACAGGCTTTTGTTTTAGGGGTGAAATAATCGGAATAGGTCTTCAGAGTGCTTTGGCATCAGGCTATTGGGAAACTCCTGCTTAAGAAAAGGGAATATTCTAATAGATGCAGTCATACTTCATAGAATTTTACCCTGAGATTTGGGGCTAAAGCCTTAGAGTGTGCTACATCTTCCTTTCCCTTAGTTTATGCTTATCCTCTTGGAAACTTGTGAGGGCAGGATTCAGGAGTCGCTTTGTCCTTGGCATGATGCCATGTCAGTTCACCCTCACATCTGGGAAGGGCAGAGAGAGAGAGAGAGAAGGAGAGAGAGAATCCCAAGCAGGCTTCGTGCTGTCAGCATAGAGCCCAATGCAGGGCTTGATCTCAAAACCATAAGGTCATGACCTGAACCAAAATCAAGAGTTGGGTGCTTAACTGACTGAGTCACCTAGGCTCCCCGTCCTCTTGTTTTTAACGTATTTCAATAGTATGTTTTGTACTTGGAATGAATTAGGAATCTGGACTGAATTAGAAGTGTAGATAATAAAGGTAGCCCTTTCCATTGCTAGGAATCTTGGGGTATTAAAGCCTCCTTTGTTATGTTGAGATTACATCCATCTTGTGCTTCCCGCAATTTGGGCATGTCTAATAACTCTCACACAGGACAGCCTATCAAGTCTTTGAAGACACAAATCAAGCTTCCTTTTTTGAGGCCAAACATCGTCTCTCTGGCCCAAGATATTTTTTAGGTTCCCATCTTAGAATATGGTTTCGTGTCTTCTCCACATTCTGATTTCTCTCCTTTCAAATCATCTCTCTCTGCCATTGGCAGGACAGAATTTGCAACTGGATCATCTTTGAAATTGGCATAGTTTGTTTGATAACTTCCTATCTCCATCACCAGTATGGATTTCCCCACATATTGTTTCATAACGAATTTCCACAAACCTAGTGGCCTAAAACAATGCCCATTAATCATCTTATGTTGTATTATAGGTCGTTAAGTTTGTGCACGGCTGACCTGGGTTCTCTATTCAGGGTCTCACAAGGCTGAAATTGTGATGTTATAAAGTTGACCTTGAAAAACGTGGGTTTGAACTGTTTGGGTTCATTTATAAGCACAATCTTTTTTTTCAGTACATACAGTAGAGTACTATAAGTGCATTTTCTCTTCCTTATGACTTTCTTAACATTTTCTTTTCTCTAGCTTATTGTAAGAAAAAAAGTATATAACCTACAAAATATGGATTAATCAACTATTTATGTTATTGGTAAGGTTTCAGGTCAACAGTAGGCTATTAGGGAGTGTCTGGGTGGCTCAGTACATTAAGCGTCTGACTTTGGCTCAGGTCATGATCTCATGGCTCCTGGGTTCAAGTCTTGCATCGGGTTCTGTGCTGACAGCTTGGAGCTTGGAGCCTGCTTCCGTTTCTGTGCCTCCCTCTCTCTCTGCCCCTCCCCTGCTCGCACTCTGTCTCTGTCTCTGTCTCTCTCTCTCAAAAATAAATAAACATTAAATGGAACAAAACAAAACAAAAACCAGTAGTCTATTAGTAGTTAAGTTTTTGGGGCATCAAAAGTTATGTGTGGATTTTCCATTGTGTCAAGGGGTTGGTGCTCCTAACCCCTACATTGTTCAAGGATCAACTGCATATCATAATCTAATCACAGGACTGAAATCCTTTATATTGACAGGCCAGAGGACTGTATGTTCAAGGCCAGAGGATTATACTGGGTGTGGACACCAGGGAATGAGAATATTGGGGATCATCATGGAATGCTGCCCAGGCCCAAGCTTTTGATTCACAGATGCTGAGTTGTGGGGATGTTAGGGTAGTATCAGTGAGAGATCCAGGGACAAGTGGAACATTACACAGACACCTATTTTTATGAAGCGCAAAACCAGATTAGCTCAGTTGGTTGGCAAAACTATTTTAGAGGTTATTGGCTTGTAAATCCAGTGCAGTTGTTATAAGGAAGCTTGGTTGAGATGGTGTTTGATAAATCCATGAGGTTGGTATCTGCTTGGTCAATGCCTTTACAAGAGGTTGGATTTAGTTGTTTGATTTTTTAATGAAAAAATTAGAAAAAATTCCTTACCAGATGACCCATCATAAATGAAATATTCATTTCATTTTCTTTCTGGTTAAAACTCATGTCTTGAAATGCTTTGTTGTATCTACTTAGAATGATCAATGGGTGTGCCTGGGGGGATTTCTCCTGCAGAACTTGTTGGGTAGAGAACATTAAAATTGCATGAAGCCATTCATGTAATTTTAATGACCATCAAAAGAATTTTGACTAGAATTGGGAGGAATTTAAAGTGAGATGCTTCTTCTGGGAAAGGCTGAGGCCATAGTCCTTTGGTATTCAAGGAGGCAAGGTCAAGCATCTATAGGACATTTCTCCATCCGCCCCTACTTCTGGTCAGAGACGTTCTCTCCACAATCAAGGGTCAAGGAAAGAGGGTCTGCAAGACAAGGAGATCCTGGCCATCTTCTTGCTACTCCTAGAGAATCATTCAGGGCTTGAGATAGGCATGGCCTTAAGGGGACTTGGTGACCTATGTGTTCCTCCCAGGAGGAGAGAGCTGAGGCTCAGGATGGGAACCGATAAAGGTTTAAGTCCAACCTTGTGCCTTCCAGACCAATGCTTACCACCCTACACTCACACCATCTATTGCTCAAGTTTTCCATTTTATTCTCACTGAACGGTGGCATTCGTAAAGCCTACTAAGCTTTCTCCATCTTACGGTGATTTCCATATCTTCTGATCCCTCTGATTGCCATGTCTAAGTTTTTCATTAGGCAATTAGCTGTGTGCTGATTTGGGACACATTTTTTGCTACTGATTTAAAATGTAATTAAGATCCAGTGTAAGCCATGCTCCCCCCAGATCTTTACCAGCCTGCTTTTAAAGTATAGGGTCACAGGGCACTTACGTGGCTCAGTTGGTTGAGCATATGACTCCTGGTTTCAGCTCAGGTCATGATCTCATGGTTTGTGGGATCGAGCCACATGTCGGGCTCCACACTGGGAATGGAGCCTTCTTGGGGTCTCTCTCTCTCTCTCTCTCTCTCTCTCCCCCCCCTCCCTTAGCCTGTACTCCACTCATTCTCTCTCTCTCTCTCCCAAAAATATTATATAGGGTCACAATCACAATAACATTTCTCCAGGTCATCTTTTTTTTTTTTTTTAACATTTATTTATTATTGAGAGAGCATGAACAGGGGAGGGGCAGAGAGAGGGGGAGACACAGAATCGGAAGCAGGCTCCAGGCTCTGAGCTGTCAGCATAGAGCCCAATGCGGGGCCTGAACTCACAAACTGCAAAATCATGACCTGAGCTGAAGTCAGACGCTCAACTGATTGAGCCACCCAGGGGCCCCTCTCCAGGTCATCTCTTTGCAAGGTCTCAGCTCTTATGGCTCTCCTGCTGTCAGTAGTTTGGACAGTCCTCAGGTCATGTCCCCTCATGGCTGTGAGCACAGTTCATGCAGCTGGCCTGAAGTATCTGCTCCTGTCTCTGGAGGTGAGCTCCCCATTGTCACTCTCCACATACTATATTCTCAGCCTCTTCTTCCCTACTTTGGATGCGGGGTGTTCTGGCTCCTTGCCGAGTGCCTAGGACTCTCCTGATTCCCCTTATGAGACCCTGGACCTCCACTACTGCCCTAGAGAAGAAGGAGAAAATGGCTCCTCTTATATATCCGTAAGTCTAAAGCAGAATGTCTGTGTTCTAAGGCTCTGGGGGTAATTCTGATATTACTTGCTTTCTTCCAATGGTTATATGCAGTAGCCCTTGATGCAAGCTTGCTTATGTCTCTTTGTTCCTTACAGTAAGTTCTTTCTCATAAGGGTCCTTGAAAAAAAGGATGGAGCCTTTCCAGAAGTCTTGAAGACAAGTCTGAATTCTAAAGTAAATGTGTCACATAGAGACAATGGCTAAATTTATACTGGTCAGAAGTAGTCTTGAGGGGGCAAGTCTCCAGTTACCAAATGGGCTATTTGGTAGCCCATTGAGCTATTCCCTGGAGAAGCAGGAGAAGATCCTCAAGTATGGGATGACTCCACCCTCCATACTCTTGGTTGTTGGTGCTTGTGTAGAGCAGAACAGGGCCTTTGGAGGTTGGAAGGCCAGGGCTATACTGGGGACTAGGACACCTTTTCTCTGATGAGCTAGCCATAAAAGCTGTTATGGTGTATACCAGTAGTCAGGAAAATGTGCCATTGCCAAGAAAATTGGACATCTTTGAAGAACATAGGGGACTCCCTGTCCTTTTATGCAACAAGAGATACTGGGAACACACATCTGTGCAAAGAGCATTAAGCACAGACTTGTTCATCAGTAGGGGAAGGACACAGCCTTAAGGCCAATGATGCGTGCACATAGCTAAGGGATCTGCAAGGAGGAATTAGGGGGCTCATTCAGAGGAGGAAGCCAAAGTCGTAGTGGCCTGCTCCTGCCTGAAGGCCCTCACTCCTAGGGACTTGAACACAGAGAAGTTTTGTGTCTCCATGGACTCCAATTATATAAACCTTGTCAGCCACACTGAGGGTCAGAGTCTTAGGCCCCAGGTGAATGGAATCCATGGCCACTGCCATCCACCACCACCAACCAAGAAGCAGTGGAGATGCGGTGAAGGGGTAGACTGGACTCACTGTGGTATTTTCTCCTCGTGGAAATGAGGAAATGGGGGAAATAGATGTTCACGCAGTCTTCCCTGAGCCGGAACTGGATTTGAAATCTTGCTCTGGATATTTCCCTGTTGTATGATTTTGGACCAGTTTCTTCATGTCCCTAAGCCTCAGTATCCTCATCTTCAAAATGGGGATAATTAAAGCACCATCTCCTGGGGGGTTTTGTGAATATGTGTGTCAAGTACTTCACATAATGCAGTGCTCAATTTCTCTAAGGTCCTTACCCTTCCCCTTGGATGGACCTGAATGCAAATTGACTCTGTTGCCAAATAACAATAACTAAGAATTGTGAAGTGTGTACTGTGGTCAACCACAAAAGATACCTTTAGACATGCACAATCAATGGGTGTCCTCCTGCTAGAGACCAGTGTGCTCAGGTACCAGGCAGTGGGCTTTGTGCTGTTGGGAGCTGCATAGCCATGTGGCTGGCAGCCCAGGTACATGTGCAGGGGCGTGTGTGCACGTGTGCATGCGCGCACGCACACACACACACACACACACACAAACCCACAAGCATGTGTACATGCTAAGGTAGGCTTCTTACCTAAGGTAAGATCAATAGCTGACTGCTGTTGACATTCGCATCTGGGACATAGTCATTTAAGCACTTATGCCTGTAGGATGCTGGAAATCAATTGCTCTGGGGCAGAGCAAATGGGATGGGGACCTAGTCAGCACTGAAGACTGTGAGTGGTGAGGCCACTGTGGGTGGGAGCTGAACAAGACTTCTCTGGTGGCCAGGGAGAGCCTTGCAACAGAGAAGCCAAAGCTCCTGGCTGCTGGGTGAGCTTTCCCAGTCTCCTCCTGTGTCAGGTGCTGTGGGCCTTTCCCACACATCTAGGAAACGTCATTTACTGTGCCTGCAGCTTTCTGAGGGCTGTGCTAGTGGCTCCAGAGAGATGAAGGAATGAACAGCCTTCCACCATGCCTGGGAGGAGGCAGGCGATTGCTCCCTCTGGGCTATTTACATTGCTGGGATGCTAAAGGGTGGGTTGTAGTGGCTGTGGACTATGGGGCACTGCGTCCAGCCTGGAGTGGATGCTCGGTAGGGCTGGTTGTTGGGGTGCAGGTCTGGACCTGGCTCAGCAGCCAGCTGGAGGGGACAGGAGAGGCCTGGAGGGGTCTGCCTTCCCTTGCTTGGAGCTTGGCTGTGCTGTGGGAGGCCTGCCAGGTCCTGCTCTGTGCTCCCATGCTTCCAGTAAGCTCTTCCTCTCATTCATCATCCTTTCCAGCCACAGCATAGCCAAGGATTCCCCAGAGCCTTGGGATTTGTCTTCTGATGTGAAGGGTCCACAGGGCCGTGGACCAGATGACTCTGCTCTGGGTGTCACCATGGAGGGGGTGGGGATGTGTGTGCAGCTTGCTCCTTCCTACCCCTTTCCTGGCTTCTACACCTGGAGCCTGCATGTTCTCACTGCCTTCCTAGCCACAGCTGCGTTTTGGGAAAAAAAATCTGCTCCCCCTCACTTACGTTTCAGTAGGTACCAGAGTGTCCTTTCTGTTGGGGGAATTTGACTTCCTTGCTGTGGAAGGAGGGGCTTTGTCCTCTGTATTTTAAGCTTCAGGGGGACACAGCTATCGTTTCAGAACCTGCTGTGAGCCAAGTGCTTTATCCACATAATCACATTTAATCTTTACAATAACTATATCGGTCCAGGTAGGCAAGGTCGGGCTCTAATCACATACCCTCACCTTTCAGTGGGCTAAAAAACAAAAAAACAAACAAAAACAAAGACTTATTTTTTCTTTATGTTACTTATCCATATGGGTTGACTGGGGCTCTGCTCATCAGAGCCACTCAGAGATCAGACAGATAAAGTAGCCCCTCTTTTGGACCTTGTGGGGCACCATCCCACACAAGAAGAGAAAGAGCATGGGAGGTCATATGTAGGCACTTAAAGGCTCTAGCACGCAAGCAGTAGAGGTTGCTTCCATTCATGAGTCATAGGGTAGATCTAGGCAAATGGCCTTTTCCAACCTCAGTGATGTGGTCACTTACAAAGTTATGGTCAGCTTACAGACGTGCCATTTTACAAAGCGGCTAGAAAGAGCCTTTTGGCCAAAACCTCCTTCTCCTCCTGCCAGCTGCCCAGAGGAGAAGGGACAATGCTTGGTGACCAGCAAGGATGATTGCCACACCAGCCCATGGGGCAAAAATGAGCATTCTTGTGGGATGCGCACCTGATGTGAGGTGCACCTGTGATGAAACAGCAGATAAAAATCGAGATCTCTCTGACTTGAAGATCCATGCCCCGTGTGAACAGTTTTACTTTTCCAGCTTGTTAATATTTATTATCAGGAGTCATTTACAGAATGCTACAGTGTTTTAAACTCATGCAGAGCTCCAGCCTAGGAAATTGTCACATGCAAAAGAATGAATTGGGACCACTATCTGACACCATTCACAAAAATCAATTCAAAATTAAATAAAGACTTTATGGTTTCAGTAAAACTCTTAGAAGAACACATTGTCAGTAAGCTATTTGACACTGGTCTTAGAGATTTTTGGGGGGATCTGTCTTCTCAAGCGAGGGTGACAAAAGCAAAAATAAACAAATGGAACTACATCACCATAAACGGCTTTTGCACAATGAAAGAAACAAAACCAAAAGGCACCCTAATGAATGGGAGAAGATATTTGCAAATGATATATCTGGTAAGGGATTAATATGCAAAATATATAAGGAATTCAAATAGCTCAGTCTTTAAAAAATATAGTTTAAAAATAGGCAGAGGAACCGAATAGATATTTTTTCAAAGAAGACATCCAGTTGGCCAACAGACACATGGAAAGATGCTTATTATCACTTACCATCCAGCCAATACAAATCAAAACCACACCGAGATATTATCTCCCACCTGTCAGAATGGCTAGTTTCAAAAAGACAAGAAATGGCTAGTTTCAAAAAGACAAGAGGTTGTGGAGAAAGGGGAACCGTCATTCACTGCTCACTGCTAGTGAGAATGCAAATTGGTGCAGGGGTGCCATTTTCCAGTTATAAAATAAATAAGTCACAGCGATGTAATGTACAGCATGGGGAATACAGTCCACAATATTGCAACAACTTTGTATGGTGACAGATGGTAACTAGACTTATTGTGGTGACCGTTCTATAATCTATGTAAATATTGAATCACTATGTTGTGCACTTGGAACTAACAGAATATTGTATGTCAACTCAATTGTTCTTCAGATAAAAAGCAAATTGTTGATGGGTTTTAAGGGGGGCCCTTGTTGGGATGAACACTGAGTGTTATATGTAAGAGATGAATCACTAAGTTCTATTCTTGAAACCATTATTACACTGTATGTTAACTAACTTGGATTTAAATAAAATTAAAAAAAACCCAAAACGAAAAAACAAACAAGAAAATGATGAAGTCCTTAGGAAACCCAAAGAGGAAGTGTTTGGGGGCAGTCAATGATATTGACTGTTCCTGCTATTTCTCCAGTGGGGCTCTGTAGCTCAATCAGAAGGCACTGAGGCGGGAAAAGAAAGAGTGTCTGAGTGTGTGCTCTGTAAATGGAGCTTCATTGCACCAGTGAACTCCTGCAAAGAGGTGTGGCTATCCTGATTTTACACATGCTGAAAGCAGGGCTCAGAGAGGGTAAGGGGCGTGCTGGTGCCACACAGCAAGAAACTGCAAGCTGAGGCCATTTGAACCCTGTCCTGAACCCTCTGAGCACAGCCACACACAGCCCCTTACGACACTCCACTTGCCCCAGGAGTGTTAGGTTGATCAGTGATCCTGGCTGGGGACATCTGAGGATATTTAAGGCCATAGGAGATACTAGGTGCCAGTGAGGACTGCTGGCTGTGTCTGGCAGTTTCTGGTCCAAGAGCTGTGGGGCTGGGTGTCTCCCTGGGGCCAGGGGAGGCAGAAGCCAGGACAAAGAGGAAGACTGTAGGTTCCACAAGCACTGTGGGCCACGGCCCAGGGTCAGGGTGCAGGATATTGTGGGAGCCTGGCCCTTCCATGTCCCTCTCTGTGGGCTGTGTGGCTCTCGGGAGCTGGAGGCTGGAACCCCCAGGCCCGCTCAGGGTTGGGGCAGCCATCCTGGAAGGCCACTCCCCCACCCCCCAGCAGCAAGGGAGCCACATCCATCAGCCAGTCTCCAAGGGAACAAGCATCTGCAGCTGAACTTTTCCTTCCTCCATTTTCCCTCTTCCCTGGCATTTCATCTGGAGGAGAGATTGACACTGGATACTGATCAAGCTTTGCAGACAACCTGGCCCTCAGTCCTCCCTGTATGGTAGGCACTTCTATGTCCATTTTAAGGATGGAGGGACCAAGGCTTAGGAGATGGCTCCTCTGAGGCTGTCTGGTTAGTGATGGGCAGAGCAAGGCATTGACCCAGGCCTCTGAGCATGACAGGCTGCCTGCACACCCATCACTGAGAGGAGAGGGCCAAGAGGTGTCGGGGCTGCATGGGGTACAGGCCATCTGCCCAGATCCTGGATGACCCTCTTGCTGGTGCAGCTGTGGGTACAGTGAAGCCCAGTGAGGAACCAAGGCCTTTACAAGTAGAGGTGGGAGGTCTGAAAGCCTGCCTTTGGGAGGGGCGGTGGGGATGTAGGGCTAGGCTCTGGGAGGGGCTGGGAGGTCCCCAAAGTGGAAAGCATGAGCAGAGACATAGCAGGGGAGGAGAAGGGTTCCCCTAGGTCTGAGGGAATACTCTGATAGGTAGATTTTGGAGCACTCATATCTTTATAAGGAACAACTTTCTGACATGGGCAGTCACCTGCTCTGTTAGGGCTCCAGGGTCAGAGAGCTTCCTGCAGAATCTGAGCACAGTCCCGAAACCAGCCACATATTGGGCAAGTCATTTACCCCCTAGGGGTGAAAATAATGATGCCTATTTCATAAAGTTGTCACGGGAATTATTTAAAATCATTAAAGAGCCCAGCACATAGTAAGTACCGTAAATAATAAGGATGGTAATAATAAGAATAATCACGATGCCAGCTGCTAGCATGGTTAATATTATTGCACGAAGCGACGTCATGAGCTCCTGGCACCACCACTTGCCAAACCATGACCCGGTGGGAGTTGGGCTGGCTGCTACAGAGGAGATCTCCGTGGTGGAGGGAGACGGAACCTGCCACGTGTAGGTCCCTCCACCTGAGTTTGATTCTGGCTTTGATGAGTTGAGTGATCTTAGACAGGGTACACGCCCTCACGGGACCTCAGTTGGTTCCTTCGTAGGCTCTTCTCTCCTATCTGAGTTGTGGGAGAACATTTCAACCCAACACAGGCTCCTGCGGGTGATGAAGCACTGCGTCTGAGTGTGACAATGAGACATGGCTCCATCTGCAGAGCTAAGGGCTAAGGATGGCTTTCCCAGGGCTTGGTGCTTCTGCACGGTTGCTCTGGGGCTTTGGGCTAAGACCCCTCTGCAGGCTTCCACCCAGGGCAGTTGGCTTGAAAGCCCCGGGTTCCACGCATTCCTTTAATGGGCCCTGGTGCTCACTGAAGCAAAGTGCACAAAAACTCCTTGTAAATGCCTGGTAATGTGGCTCAGAACCAGGCCCTGCAGGATTATTAGAGCCATCCATATTAATTACACTGAAAATCACTTATACGCTTTACATAATACAGCTGCATGTACCATTTCCCAGCTCTGAGCCAAGCCTGGCAGGGCTCTCCTTCTCTGGGGTGGGGGACACCTTCTTCAGGCCACATTTCCTTGTTTCCCCTCCCTGGGTGTTTCTTTACTGCCCCTTGTCTTGGCGGGCCATGGGCTCAGGGCTGGGCTCTCGGGCCGACTGAGCCCTCCTGGTGTGGGCGCCACCCAGATTCTTCACACCCAGCATCTTACTGAACCCTTAGCGTGACCCGGTGAGGCCTGTATTCTGTCGTCATTTTACAGATGAGAAAACAGGCTCAGAAAGGCTAAGTAACTTGCTTAAAGCAACACAGTTAAGAAATGGTGGCTGCAAGAAGGAAAGTTCCTCTTCTGCCTTCCACTGGGCGATGCCTCCTTCTGCCCTTCAACCTCACCTGCCCAGTGCAGCTTCTGTGGTTTCAGGAGGTGGTGATGAGAGGAAATTGTGTCCTCCTCTAAGGCACCATCCCTTTCCCCCACCCCCACATAGCCCCAGAAAGCATGCACACACACACCACCACAACCACCCCCTGCACACTGCACACACACACACACCACACACCACCACACACCACCCCCTGCACACTGCACACACACACACACACACACACCACACACCCCCCCCCATTGTACATACACATACCACACACCACCAGTACCACCACACTCACTGAACACACACACACACACACACACACACCACCCCTTACACACTGAGCACACACACACACACACCACCCCCCCTGCACACACACACACACACCACCCCCCCACACTGCACACACACACACACACACCACACCACCACACACCACCCCCTGCACATTGCACACACACACACACCACACACCACCCCCCCATTGCACATACACACACCATACACCACCAGTACCACCACACTCACTGAGCACACACACACACCACCACACACCACCCCTTACACACTGAGCACACACACACACACACCACCCCCCCTGCACACACACACACACACCACCCCCCCACACTGCACACACACACACACATACACACACACATACACACCACACCACCACATACCACCCCCTGCACACTGCACACACACACACACACCACACACCACCACACACCACTCCCTGCACATTGCACACACACACACACCACACACCATCCCCCCATTTCACATACACACATCATACACCACCAGTACCACCACACTCACTGAGCACACACACACCACCACACACCACCCCTTACACACTGAGCACACACACACACACACACACACCACCCCCCCACTGCACACACACACACACACACCACCCCCCACACTGCACACAGACACACACACACCACACCACCACACACCACCCCCTGCACACTGCACACACACACACACACACACCACACACCACCCCCATTGCACATACACACACCACACACCACCAGTACCACCACACACACTGAGCACACACACACCACCACACACCACCCCCCCACTGCACACACACACACCACCACACACCACCCCCTGCACACTGCACACACACACACACCACACACCACACACCACCCCCCCATTGCACATACACACACCACACACCACCAGTACCACCACACTCACTGAGCACACACACCACCACCACACACCACCACCAACCATCCCCACCCACATACTACACACACACACACCATCACCACCACTACACACCCCAGCACACACCACCTCCCTACACCCCCCCCCCCGCACAGTACACACATACACCACCAGCACCACCACACACCACTCGCTGCACACACACACACCACCTCCACACACACTGCACACACACACACACATCGCCACCACACACCACCACCACATACACTGTACACACACACTATCACCACCATCACACTCCACCCACATACTACACACATACACTACCAACACCGCCACACACTGCACACAAACCTCCACTACTGCCACACACTGCCCACACCATCCACACTGCAACAGCCACCACCCCCACACACATGCATATGCCACCACATGTACTGCAAACACACACACCACACATGCACACACACATGCTCACACTCATGCATCATCTCCCACTCACAATCCTCTGCTCCCATCTAGTTCAGGCCTGGGTCTCTCCATTAAAGCATCATTATGCAGGGTAATGCTGGGTTCCCCAAGCCCTGTGCACATGGGGTAGACCCTGAAGGTAAGGACTTAGTTGGGCTGTGAGCTACTCAGGAAGAAAGCATGCTTTGGAGTCAGTCTTGGGAGCTGGCCTCCCCTGTGAAGCAGGAGCTAAAAGAGCCCAGGGAGGGTGCTCAGGTCTAAAGAACATTGCATGGCTGTTGGAGTTTGGGCCTGAAGGGGTTCCTCCATAGATCTGGAGATGACTGGGAACTTAAAGTAGAAACCAAGGGCCAGATATCAAGAGCAAAAAAAGAAAAAAAAATAATACAGATTTAGCATACACCTACCATGGCCACATCCCTGTGCTATTTTGCCCAAGGGGAGATGAGCCATGTCACTTGGCCATGGAGGAGGTAGGCAAGGGAGGGAGGGAGAGGAGGGGGGAGGCAGAATGGGGAGGAGCAGAAGCCTGCCTGCAGGGGTCACAGCGGCTGGGGGGTTCTCAAAGGAAAGGAGCAGAGAGGGAGGTGAGGAAGGGGGGACTGTCAGAGTCAGATGTTGGAATTCAGGTGTCGTCTACTGCTGATGGGAGAGTCACCAAAAGGGGAGCTCAGGGGAGAGGTAGAGTGTCTGCTGTGATGGGGGCCAGCAGCAGAGTCCTGCACCCCATGGCCCAGCCGAGGGTAGAGGAACTGAATGAGACTCAGCTGGGCGGGAGCATATGAGGAGCTGTGGGTGGAACTACCTGGTCTGCCAGGCCACAAGCACTGTGCTAGAGTTAGCAGGGTGGGAGGGGCTCCCGTGTGAACCTGGCAGGTCCAGCATAGTGGATGGAGCTAGGGAGGGTAAGTAGCATGTGGTAGGACAGGTCCTGTGAAGCCTGGGTGTACACCCTCTCCTGGTGCCCACCCACTTGCCTCTGGGCTGGGGCAGGGCGCTGAAGCCAGGACAGGCTAGTCTGGGACGTTGGGAGGCCATTCAGCCTCTCTGAATGTGGCATTGTCTCCTTGGTTCTTACAAGGAGTCCATGAATTGCAAGACCACAGAAGTAGATTTCAGCATAGACACTGTGGCTGGGACAGGCAGTGTTTGGGGTCTTGTGGAGCAGCCCCTGCCCCATGAAGCCATCCTTGGGAAAGCAGCAATGATAGTGGACTGATGAATGAGCTTCTACTCCAAGGCCCAGACAGCTGCCTTCCCTGCTTACTTAGCACAGGGAAAGCTTCCCAGGCAGAAACATTTCTAAGAGAAGAATAATGTGTGAGTCCCATGGGCCAATCTGATAGTGCAGGATATGAAGGGGTTAGGCTTAAGAGGGGCACAAAGGGCAGGGGTGAAAGTTCCAGGCTTGAAGACCCAGGTGGGGAGTGGGGTTCACAACCCCAAACAAATCCTAGCCTAGGCCCCCCTGGAAGGTGCTGTCTGCTCTTCTGGGGAGCATAGAATAGCCACTGTCTGGAAAGTCAGTAGCAGGAAAAACATGTGCTTTAGGCCAAGGAGCAAGTGTTTGTTGAAGGCCTTCTAGGCACTGGAAGCTTGGGCCATGTCAGCTCTGAGATTTATGTGTCCCAGTTTCCATATAAGGAGTCTGAGAACCAACAGAAACTCATGACAGCCATCGGGGGAGGGAAGGATGGATCTGCCAGACTTGCTGTCTTGTCTGTATACACTGCCTCCTCGACTCCTTCCTACCTTCTCTGTCTAGCCTCTATCCAACTTGGAGGCTGGGGGTGTGAGGTCAGAGGGCTTCCTAGAGATATGGTGTATTAAAATTTTCTAGTGAACCAGAACCAGTAGGATATCTACATTTATTGCAAGGAATTAACTCACACGGTTGTGGAGGCTGGCAAGTCCCAAATCAGCAGAGCAAATATCCTAATCTGAACTCGAAGGTCAGAAGGTACTGGAGAACTAGGGAGAGCTGATGTTGCAATCTGAATATCTGTGGGCAGGAAGAATTCTCTTTTAACTCAGGGAGGGTCAGCGCTTTGTTCTCTTCAGGCCACCAACTGATTGGACAAGGCCCACCCACATTAGGGAGAGCCATCTGTTTTCCTCAGCGTACATATTTAAATGTTAATCTCATCCAGAAATACCCTCAAAGACACACCCAGAATAATGTTTGACCAAATATTTAGGCACTCTGTGGCCCAGTCAAGTTGACACATAAAATGAACCATCAATGGATGGAGTACGTTTTGGAGGGGGTGGAGAGCAGTGGTAGAGCCACTGCAGATGCCTGGTCATGAGGCTCAGTGTCTCTGAGCCCCAGTTTTCTCATCTGCATAGGGCTTGCTGTGAGCATGAGAAGTTACCAGGTTGGTGGTACCCATGACCTTGTGACATGCTTAGCCCATGGCATCTCTGTCAGACTCATGCTATCCCTCCCAGAAGGGACCTACCCAGGTGGTGGTAGTGATGTTCTTAATCCTCAGTCCCTTTCTCCTTGGCCATGATTACTGCACACCTGCCAGTAGCTGGTGTCTGCAGAGCTGAGAATGATACACTGTGATGCTCCTTGGGGGTCACCAAGCCATAAGTCTTGGTGGATTCTATGTCTCCGTGACCTCTAGCATTATTCAGTTCCTCAGAGGTTATCTAAGGGCAGAGGAGCCCAGTGACAGTTATAAGTGGGGGCCAAAGCACTGGCATTTGTTGTGTGGAGAGAGAGCTGGGAGTGCTTCCCTCCTTTTTATTTTGACATGTCCCTGTCTGGACTCAGTATCCAGGCTCCAGGCCTCTGAGCTGGTCAGGGACGTGATTCCAGTGGGACACTGGCCCCATGTCTCATGTCCTAATGTGCACCTAAAACCAAATTAAGTGGAAGAACACCAGGCCTTTACTTAATTATGTGGCAAGATATAAAGCAATTTGGAAACCAACTACATGAAGCTGTCAGAGGGGAATAGATGTCAAACCGGGAAAAGAAACAACTAATTGGGATCAGTTTCATGGCATCCTTTGCTCATGTCCATGTGTGCCAACAAGGTAAATGACATGTTGGGGAATCAGATGGGTTTCGGGGCCCCACGAATGTGCTGGACACTGCCATCCTGGGCAGGAGGCTTCTTGTCCACACAACCATCTCCAGACTGCAGTTTTCTCACTAGGTGGGGCACAAATGTCTCCAAGCCATATTCCTCCCCCAGGGGTCCTGTTGGGAGTTGGAACGTGTACATAGGAGGCAGTTCTAGGAGACAAAGCCCTGTGCACAGAGCAGAATTCCAACCACAGGCAGCCAGAGGCCACATATAAATAAGTGTGTATATTTATTTATCCACTTCCAATATAGTTGTGTACCACCTGCTGACCTTGCTTTCTCTCTGGGCCTCTAGCACCAGATCCTGGTTCAGGGTAGATGGGAAATAACATTGTTGAATAGATGGATGGATGGATGGGTGGGTGTGTGGGTGGGTGGATGGATGGATTAATGGATGGATGGATGGGTGGGTGAGTGGGTGGGTAGGTGGATGGATGGATAGATGCATGGACACATGGGTAGGTGAATGGATGGGTAGATTGGTAGGTGAGTGGGTGAGTGGGTGGGTGCTTGATGGATAGACAGGTGGGTGGTGCCGTATCAGTGACTGTAGAGAGCTCTGAGTGTGACTTTCCTTCTGTAGGGTGGAGGCTCTCTCCTCTAGGGCTTGTCTTGTCCTGGGTATCCTTTGTTCTCTATCTCTGAAAGGCTGAGGTCAGGCAAATTCCTGGTTACATGGGGCTGGGGGCTGCTGAGAAATTTAGACCAGGTCCCTTTCATACCGTGGAGTTCAATTTATTTTTATTTTTATTTTTTTCATGTTTTTTATTTATTTTTGACAGAGAGAGAGACAGAGCATGAGCAGGGGAGGGGCAGAGAGAGAAGGAGACACAGAATCCGAAGCAGGCTCCAGGCTCCGAGCTGTCAGCACAGAGCCTGACGTGGGGATCGAACCCACAAACTGTGAGATCATGACCTGAGCCGAAGTCAGATGCTCAACTGACTGAGCCACCCAGTCTCCCCAGAGTTCAATTTATTGACAAATAAACTGGAAGCCCTATATCCTAGTCCTGCTGAGCATGGGATCCCCAGTTTCCAGTGAGTGCAACATAGGATGGGGGGAAGGTCTTCAAACTCGGTGTAAGAAGCTGGAGACAGTACAGGGGAATAAACTCATGGAGGTGTTGCATTTTGGACTCTGCTTACAGGCCAGGAATTGCCTCCTAGAACTGTCTCATTCCCTATGAGATCCAGAAGAGAGTAGGCTGCTGAAGTGTGAGGTTCCCTGGAAGGGAACTGTCAATGAGAACTGAGAGACTCTGGGTCTCTCACACAGTGGTCACATGGTGGGCTGGGTGCCCCTCCTTCCCTCTCCCCAGCGAGCGTCATGGGATGTGAAGGGCCAAATCCCAGCCAGCCAAGGTCACTTGTTCTGGTGATGAGAAGGGGACAAGGCTGAATTGAGTGGCTTTTGTGAATAGATGCACAAGGAGGACCCCTTCTGCTCCAGTGGCCCTTAGATATGGAATCTTGGGTCATGAAGAAAAGAATAGAAGCTTTGTAGCCAGACACACCTGGCTAGTAACCCACTTCTGCCAATGCCATGTAGTGTAACTTGGGGCATATCACTTAACCTCTCTGGACCTCAGTTTCCTCATCTGTTAAACTGGAAATGGCCACATATACCTAGGAGGTTTCTATAAAGAACTGATGACATATTTCACAGAAAACAATTCTAGCACATGGTGGGCTCCCAGTAACAGCTAGTTTACTTCTGTTATCCCAATGCAAGTAGCTGCTCAGTGAGTCAGACCTGCATTACCCAAGCTTTCCCCTGTTAAAGAGCACACAGAGCATGGCAATGTTCCCCTGGCCCATGGGGTAAGTGGAAACAGAAGGTGTCAATATGGGGTGTCTGCTGTAGATGTCCCTCTTTCTGCCCACTGGGAGACATTTTTAGCAGACTTTTCTCCCTCAGGGCAATTCTGAACCAAAAAGCCTTGCCTGGGGACCTAAGTTGAAACCGACAGGCTTCTAGATCCAGTCTGGGTTCTACACAGTGCCCTTGAGGTCCCTTCTTCCTGCTGAGACCTCCTCAGTACCCGACACACATCAGGGGCACAGAGGAGGCAGTTTACTGTACTAACTGTTCATAAATGCCCCCTGTGTGCCAGGTGGTGTGCTGTACTGGACCTTTTACGTATATTAACATGAATCCTCAAAATTATAATAGAGGGTGTGCCCCTGCATTACAATGAGTAAATAGAAACTCAGAGAGATTAAATTAATTTCCCCATATTCTCACAGGTAGGAAGTGGCAGATCTGGATTTTTTTTTGCTTTTTAAATTTTAGATTTAAAAGATTGTGGTAGAACTCACAACACAAAATTTACCATGTTGACCATTTTTAAGTATACAGTTCAGTGGCAGTAAGTACACTGCCATTGTTACCCATCTCCAGAACTTTTTCATCTTCCCAAGTCGAAACTCTACACCCATTAAGCAACTCTGCGTTCCCCTCCCCGCCAGCTCTTGGAAACCGTCACTCCACTTTCCATATCTATAAATTGGACTATTCTAGGTACCTCATGTAAGTGGAGTCATTCAGGATTTGTCTTCTTGCGGCCAGCTTCTTTCACTTAGCATAAAATCCTCACAGCTCATCCGTGTTGTGGCATGTGGCAGGATGTTCTTTTTTATGGCTGAATAATATTCCCCTGTATGCGATCACCACATTTATATGTTCATATGTCAGTGGACACTTGGGTTACTTCCCTTTGGCTATTGTGAATAATGTTGCTACAAACATGGGAGTGCATGTATCTCTTTGAGAGTCTGCTTTTGGTTCTTTTTGGACATATAATCAAAAGTGGAATTACTAGATTATATGATAATTCTATCTCTAGTTGTCCAAGGAATCTCCATACTGTTTTCCACAGCAGTGGCACCATTTTACATTCCCAACAGGGTTCTAATTGCTCCACATCCTTGCCAACACTTGTTGTTTTCTGTTTTTGTTTTTATAGTAGCCATCCTACTCTTCTAATGGGTATGAGGAGGTATCTCATTGTGGGTTTGATTTGCATTTCCCTGATGATGCACACTTGGAAGCATGGAAAGAAAACACAGACAAATGTCGTTCTCTTGGAGTTCAGATGTTGTGGGTGAGCTGTGCATGTGCTGCAGGGTGGGTGGATGTGAAGGGTCTGAGCCAGAGTGGCACTCAGTACTGGTGTGCTTAGATGTGCTGGTGATGGAATGGACCCTCTTGTTTACTTCCCTCATTGCCTTGTGGGCACTCAATCACCTTGTCCCTAATGTGCACTGCACAGAGAAGTAATGACATCACTGTGCTCCTGAGGCAACTCCCTGTGCAGGGAGGTGGTGGCCACTATGGGGCTAGGAAAGCTCTGATTCACCTGCTCTCTGGGCCACCCCAGATGTACTCTCAGACGTTTCAGGCTTAGTTCCTCAGACATGAAATTGGATTAGAAAAAATACCTGTCTCATCCTGAGGACTGAGGGAGGTCAGAGTGGAAGTTCTTTGAAGACAGAACAGCGAGGAGGCAGCTCTCCCATGCCCGAGCTCTGAAATGTTGGTTGTGTCTTGCTTGCCCCTCTTGCTGGTCTCCTCTTCCTGCCATAGCTCAGACGGTGGCACTCCATTCCTCACCTGTCTTGGCTCCCAACCACCCTCTTGACAGTGGCCCATCAACCTTCCCAGTGTAACCTGATTACAGAACTCTCCTGCTCAAAGCCTTTAACTAGCTCCCTGCTGCCTCAAGACAAATTTATTTAAAATCCCCAAGGTTCATGGCCTCTGTGGATCACATGAGAATAGTAGCCCCTGTTAAGCCTTATTCACCTGCTGGCCTTCCCTCCAGCCACATGCCCTGATCGGCACCTAACATGCAGAGGAAACCACCTTTAACTTCCCTTTGCTTTTACTGTTCCTATACCTGGATGGTCCCAACCCCATTTCTCATCTGTGGGCACCCACCACACTGCGCTGCCTTGCTCCTGGACAGAGAGCACCCTGAAGGGTGGGACCTGAGTACACACAGTGCCTGGCAGATGGCATACCTATAAAAGTTATTGGGATAGGAGAGAAAAAGAATGGAGAGAGATGACAGAGTGAATGAGTGGTGGAATTGTGGAATTATTAATCTGTCATATTAATACATGGATGAGGTAGTTCTATACAACTTTAATAAAAAAGAGTCTGAAAAAAACAAAAGCAGACGGTCCCCCAGTGGTTTCTGTCTCATGGAAGGAGTTGAAGTACACTGATATGATTATATATCTGTCTCCCTGTTGTGTGTTTTGTTAATGCAGAGCACACATCTATTCCTCTTTGTTCCCTGCAGCCTCGTGCAGAATCAGGAATTTGCTGATGTTTAAAGATATTCCTTCCCTTCCCAGTGGCGGTAAAGGGAAGCAATAATGTGTGTGCCTGGGTGTGGGTGTGGTATTGTGATATAATAAGAAATATACATTTGGTCTTTATCCCCCATTGTGGGCACAAGAGCCCCTCAAATGCTTATAATTTCCTGAGTGATACAGGTGAGAGGAGCATCTTTTGTTTTCATAATGATCCTCTTTCCACAACACCTGATTTAATGCTAATGAGACAATGCTGGAGAATGGAGGCTGATGGGCAGAGGACCAACCGTGTTATTGGAGGGTTGGAACTTTCAACCCCACAGTCTGGCTCCCAGTGAGGGGAAAGGGGCTGGAGATTGAGTTAATAACTGATGGCCAATGATTTGATAAAATCATGAATATGTAATGAAACCTCCATAAAAACCCTAACCAACAGGCTTTGGAGAGATTCTAGATTGGTGAATGCACCCATGTGCTGGGAGGGTGGCACATCTCACACTCCAAGGTTACAGAAGCTCCTGTTCTCAGGATCCTTCTGGACCTTGCTCTATGTCCCTCTTCACCTGCTGTTCATTTTTATCCTTTACAATACATCAATAATAGTCAGTAAAGTGTTATCCCTGACTTCTGTGAGCTGTTATGGCAAATTATCGAATCCGAAAAGTCATGCAAACCACTGATTTGAAGCCAAGTGAGACAGAGGTGGGAGTAAGCTGGGGACCCACTACTTGCTATTGATGTCTGAAATGGGACAGTCTTGTAGAACTGAGCCCTTAACCTGGAGTGGGTTTATAAGAGAGTGTGTGTGGTTTGTTGGAGTATGTATGTGTATGTGTGTGGGGTTGTAGGAGTACATGTTGTATATGTGTGTTTGGGTTAAGCTGCATGGACAACCTCCCATGTCTCCGTGGCCTTACTTACACAACAAGAACTTCAGAGTCCTCACAACAAAGGCTGGCAAGGTTCTCCACTCTTCATAGTCACTCAAGACCTAGGCTAATGGAAACCCCACTTTGACATGACTTCCTTCATCACAGAGACAAATGGAAAGAAATGTGATAAATTGTACATTCCTCTAACATTTCTTCCCAGAAGTGACATGTGTTATTTTATCTCATTTTTTATTGTTCAGAGCAAGTCTTGTAGCCTCACCTAATTCAAAGCAGGGAGGGTAACACAGTCCTTCCAGAAAGAATGGTGAATGGACTACTGTGAGCAGCTACCACTGGGGACATGAGTCATTGGGACCAGGTGAAAGGGTCTTCTCCCTCAACATCAGGGAACAGTGACAGGATCCAAGATTCAGATATCCAGGCTGGGAAGCACAGGTTGGAAAGGCAGAACATTCTATGAATCTTGGACATGCCATCAACCTCTCCTCCTTGGTATGCTCCAAGGGGCTTGAGTTAGATAAAATGCCAATTCCAAAATACCAATAATTTTGTATTTACCAAGAGAAGAGAGTCAATTTCACAAGTCAGTCTTGGGGACATCTCCATGGGGCAGAGGTGGGAGGGACAATGGGATGCAGCAGGGGCTGCAGGCTCAGGGAGCCCCCCGTCTTCAGGGCTGGACAATCAGCCACTTTCTAGCTCCATGGCCTTGGGAAGCTAGTCCAAGTTGTATGCTCATCTATAAACTGGGACTGATGGCCATGCCCACTTTCTGAGTAGCTGTGGGAACTGAATGCAATCCACAGCCCTCAGCAGGAGTCCTGGCCCAGAGCATATGCTTGCCATGGCACTTGCTGCTCACTGTCATCATAGCTGGTCCTGTTAGGTCGTAACCAGCCCTGCTCTATCCTTTGCTGGCTGTGTGAGTGTGGATGGTGCTAAATGCTTTTCCAGTGTGCAACTTTCTCACTGCACAGTGAAGAGGATGTTACCTGCACCCCTGAGTTACAAGTTTCTGAGGCCTGTACAGATGCTCAGTGGGTCTAAGGAAAGTGTGTGGCATGTGGGCAGAGCACAAGCAGGAGTAGGGGTGGGGCAGCCTCAGGGTTGCCTCCCCTTATTCCCACATCTGTGTAGGTGCCAACTCAGAAATTGGTTTATACTTTTTCTTAATTGGGACAGCACTTCTATTAAAAAAAATCTCCCCAGGAGCCAGCTGTAACTCCAGTGTCTTCATGAACAGGCACACCCTTCTTTTCAGTGTCCCTCCTGGGTGATGCCCCAGCTGGAATGACAGAGGTGGAGCGGGCCCTTCACAACAATGGCATCTTCTTTTTCCCTCTGGTTGGCACAGAACTAGAGTTCTCAACAAAGAGGGTGGGGGACAGAGGCCATTAATTTTAGAGCTGGGAATCCAGGACGGGTGCCTTCATTAGAAAGTTCAAAACTGCATTTTATTTCCATTTTGATGAGATTTTTATGAGTTAGAAGAGATGAAGTTGAATCCCATGAGTGTAATGGGCCCAGAAAGATCACAGATACAGGATTGAATCCAACGAACCATGAGGAGTTTAGTAAATTAATTAAATTTAGAAAATAATGAAAAATTTTTTGTCACTAGATTAAAATTTCTAAAATATCTTAAAAAGGCAACGGCAATTCTCATTCATGAGAAATTCTGGTTACGCCAACAACTCGCCCCCCACCCCCTGCCCTCAACTCTTTCTCGTGTTTGTTTTAGGCAGCTGCATTGGTGAGAGAATATCTGTGGTGGGGTGGCTTCAGTGTCAGGGTGGAGAGCGCTTTTCCAGAATGTTCCTTGCAAGGTCCTGACCTTTCAGGTCTGGAATGCATGGATGCTATGCCTAACAGCATGGATTAGAAGCATTTGGTCAGAACAGTTTTGAGTTGGGATAAGTGTAGAAGAAAAGCTAACTAGTTACTGAAGGTGCCACGGAAAATCACTCTTGGGGGTTGTGGGTGCATAAGCCCTGTTGATAAGGAGAGTTTGTTTGAAAGCTATGACTCATGAGTCAGCCCTTCTGCCCAGAATCCCACTGTAATGCCTGCACCTGACATCATCCACACTTGTTAGCCCCAGGGGGAGGTCATGATAGCAGGTGGCTGGGGGTTTCCTGTTGAGTAAGTACACACTTTGTGCTAGACACTGTACATGTATGATCTCATTTAATTCAGTCAACAACCAAACTGTGACCTAATTAGGGGCCTAATTACTGCTACATTACAGAGAAAAACTTACAATTATGGTGATGTGTTTCATTTCAAGTTCAGATCACAGTTCTCAAGTGAATGCTTAATTCTGCCCAGCAATCATATTAGTAGGCAAACTTTTGCTGTGAAAAAACAGATGGTGAATATTTTAGGCTTTGTGGGCCGTGTGGTCTCTGCTGTAATTATTCAATTTTGCCACTGTAGTCTAGAAGCAGTCACAGACAACACAGGCATGAATAAGCATGGCTGTGTTCCAATAAAACTTTATGTGTGGCAACTGAAATATAAATTTCATATATTTTCATGCTACAAAATTTTCTTTTTCTCCCCCCCCCCCGCCAATCAATGAAAAATGTAAAAACCATTCTTAGCTCTGGGTGGGGGAGGTGTGCATATTTGGCCAGAGCGACCTTTTTTGTTGACTCTTGCTGTAGACCATTCCCTGTCCATACCCTGTGTGACCATTTCATAACCTTTCCTTGCAAACTTCCCCCACCTCCTACAGTGTCTTCACTCTCAGATGAGAGCCTCGCTTCCTACTTCACTGAGACACGGGAAACAATCAGAAAAGAGCACCCATGGGCCCTACCTGTCACCGGGCCCCACACTCTTACCCTCCTGCCCCATGCCATAGGGTGGTCCATCTGGGTTTGCTCTTAAAGTCAATCCCACTTCTTCCTCTGTCTGCTGAAGGAAATCACTCTAGCAATGCTTACTTCTCTCCTGGATCATTCCTATAAGCATTTGACTGTGCTGTCATTTCTGTCACCTTAAAAATAACAAAGGTGTCTTTCTCACCCTGGCTTCATCAGTTACCTTCCTATTTCTCTGGTCCTACTTACAGCAAAGCACTCTGACTTTTCTGTATACCCTGCCTCCAGCGCTTCTGTCACACTCTCTCTCTTTAAAATGTTTTTAATTATTTATTTTAAAATTGAGGCAGACTTCATGTAGAGTGAAATAAACAGAGTTTCAGCGTGAAGTTCAGTAGTTTTTCCAAATGAGTACTCCCGCTAACGACCACCCAAACCAGGATATGGACTGTTTCCATTGGCGCTGAAAGTTGCCTCCAACCCTCTGCAGTCAAGGGAGCCAGTTTTGATCTCTAACACCATAGACTGGTTTTGCCTGCTCTTGAAAGTCTGGTTTCTTTTGTTTAAATATATGTATATATACGTATGTGTTTATATATGTTTAAAAATATATATGCTTAATATATATTATATGTATACAATATATATGTATATATATTGCCATGGCACTTGCTGTATATGTGTGTGTATATATATATATATATATATATATATATATATATATTTAAATTTTAGTTAGCCAACATACAGTGTAATATTCATTTCAGGAGTTGGTTTCATTTGTTTAAGCCCTGTTTTTTCATACATGAATCAGTGGTTTTTCCCTTCAGTTTTTCTGGGAATTCCCTTGTTTAAATATATCAAATGTATTTACCTATTCTTCTGTGGATGCACATTTTTATTTTCAGCTCTTGGCTATTATCAATAAAATTGCTGTGAACATTCTTATGGAAGTTTTCTTGTGAGGCTACATTTTAGTTTCTCCTAGTTGAATTCTCAGGTGTGGGCAGATATGAGTTTTAACTTCAAAAGAAAATGCCAATCAGTTTACCCAAGCCTTCTGTGCCATGTGTCCTCCGACCACTAACGTATAAGAGTTTCAGTTGCTCCACGTCTTCATCAGCATTTGTATTTGTTGATCTTCTTGGTGGTAGCCCCTGCAGTAGGTGTAAGGTGGCATCACTGCATTTCCCTGGTGTTGATCACCTCTTCATACACTTATTGGCAATTTATATGGACTCTTTTACTCATTTAAAATAATTGGTTGCTTGTCTTATTGATTTGTAAGAGCTCTTTATCTATTTTGGAGATAATTTTTTTTGTTTTGTCTAATACATAGCCCAACTATCCTCTCTCAGTCTGTGGCTTATCTTCTTTCTTTTCTTTCTTTCTTTCTTTCTTTCTTTCTTTCTTTCTTTCTTTCTTTTGGATAGTATCTTTTGATGAATAAGAGGATTTTAATTTTGATGGGGTCTAACTTATCATTTTTTTTCTTTTATGTTTGATGCTTTTGTGACTTGTCTAATCCCAAGTTTGTGAAAAATATTATCCTTCTTTTCCTTCTAGAATATTTTTAGTTTTAGCTTTTAGTTTATGATCCATCTTGAATAAATTTTTAAAACTAATGTGAAGTAAAAGCCAGAGTTAATTTTTTTAGCTATTTTGTATGGGTCTATTTCTGAACTTCTTTTTTTTATGTTTTGTTGATCTATTTTCTTTTATTTTTTTTATTTAAAGTTTTTTTTAATGTTTATTTATTTTTGAGACAGAGAGAGAGAGAGAGAGAGAGCAGGAGAGGAACAGAGACAGGTGGAGACACAGAATCCAAAGCAGGCTCCAGGCTCTGAGCTGTCAACCCAGAGCCTGATGTGGGGCTCAAACTCATGAACCATAAGATCTTGATCTGAGCTGAAGTCAGACGCTTAGCTGACTGAGCCATCCAGGTGCCCCTATTTTCTATTCTTAGGTGAATATCACACAGTCTTCATAATGGGAGCTTTTTTTTTTTTTGAAGGGAAATGGTAGCTCTTCCTTCTAGTCTTCTTAATTGTAAACTATAACATGAGTACAGTGAAATGCATAAGATATAGATACAGCTTAGTGAATCATTTTAATATGTAACCACCACTTAGGTCAAGAAGAGAGTAGTACCAGCACCCTAGAAACTCCCTTGGCTTTTTTCCAGCTGTAATCTCCTAAGTGTTCATCCCTAAGTACTTGAGTTTTGCTTTGCTTGCTTTGAATTTTGTATAAACCAAATTATACTGCATATAGTCCTTTGGTATGACTTCTTATGTTCAGTATTATATTTGTTTGGTTCATCCATGTTTCTTGAGTTGTAGCTTACTCATTTTCATTGCAATGGAGTATGCCTTTGAAGGAATGTACAGTTTACATATTGATGGGCATTTGGTTTATTTCCAGTTTGGGACTTTTACAAATAATTCTGCTGTAGAAATTCCTGTACATATGTTGTGGTGCACAAATGCACACATTCGTATTGGGTGTATACCTAAGAAGATAAATTGCTGGGTATTTACCTTTAACTTTGGTCAATAGTGGCAAATAGATTTTCAAATTCTTTGCACCAATCTGAAATCTATAGACCTCCTGGGATTACACATCCTTGCCAAAACTTGGTGTTGTCAATCTTTGTCATTTTAGCTGCTTCTAGTACATGTGTAGTGATATCTGTGTGTGTGTGTGTGTGTGTGTGTGTGTGTGTGTGTTTAAATTTACATCCAAATTAGTTAGCATATAGTGCAACAATGATTTCAGGAATAGATTCCTTAATGCCCCCTACCCATTTAGCCCATCCCCCCCCCACCCACTGCAGTAACCCTCTGTTTGTTCTCCATATTTAAGAGTCTCTTCTGTTTTGTCCCCCTCCCTGTTTTTATATTATTTTTGCTTTCCTTCCCTTTTGTTCATCTGTTCTGTGTCTTAAAGTCCTCATATGAGTGACGTCATATGATATTTGTCTTTCTCTGACTGACTAATTTCACTTAGCAAGATACTCTCCAGTTCCATCCACATAGTTGCACAAATGGCAAGATTTCATTCTTTTTGATTGCCAAGTAATACTCCATTGTGTGTGCGTGTGTGTGTGTGTGTGTGTGTGTGTGTGTGTGTATATATACACCACATCTTCTTTATCCGTTCATCCATCGATGGACATTTGGGCTCTTTCCATACTTTGGCTATTGTCAATAGCACTGCTATAAACATTGGGGTGCATGTGCCCATTAAAAACAGCACACCTGTATTCCTTGGATAAATACCTAGTAGTGCAATTGCTGGGTCATAGGGTGGTTCTATTTTTAGTTTTTTGAGGAACCTCCATACTGTCTTCCAGAGTGGCTGCACCAGTTTGCATTGCCACCAACAATGCAAAAGAGATCCTCTTTCTCCACATCATTGACAACATCTGTTGTTGCCTGAGTTGTTAATGTTAGCCATTCTGACAGGTGTGAGGTGGTATCTCATTGTGGTTTTGATTTGTATTTCCCTGATGATGAGTGATGTTGAGCATTTTTTCATGTGTCGGCTGGCCATCTGGATGTCTTCTTTGTAGAAGTGTCTATTTATGTCTTTTGCCCATTTCTTCACTGGATTATTTGTTTTTTGGGTGTTGAGTTAGATAAGTTCTTTATAGATTTTGGATATTAACCATTTATCTGATATGTTGTTTGCAAATATCTTCTCCCTTTCTGTCAGTTGCCTTTTAGTTTTTCTGATTGTTTCCTTCGCTGTGCAGAAGCTTTTTATTTTGATGTGGTCCCAGTAGTTCATTTTTGTTTTTATTTCCCCTGCCTCCGGAGACGTGTTGAGTGACAGGTTGCTGCAGCTGAAGTCAAAGAGGTTTTTGCCTGCTTTCTCCTTGAGGATTTTGATGGATTCCTATCTTACATTTAGGTCTTTCATCCATTTTGAGTTTATTTTTGTGTATGGTGTAAGAAAGTGATCCAGGTTTATTCTTCTGCATGTCACTGTCCAGTTTTCCAAGCACCACTTGCTGAAGAGACTGTCTTTATTCCATTGGATAGTCTTTCCTGCTTTGTCAAAGATTAGTTGGTCATACGTTTGTGGGTCCATTTCTGGGTTCTCTATTCTGTTCCATTGATCTGAGTGTCTGTTCTTGTGTCAGTACCATACTGTCTTGATGATTACAGCTTTGTAGTATAGCTTGAAGTCTGGGATTATGATGCCTCCTTCTTTGTTTTTATTTTTTAATATTGCTTTGGCTATTCGGGTCCCATTATTTTCTGGTTCCATACAAATTTTAATATTGCTTTGGCTATTCGGGTTCCATTATTTTCCGGTTCCATACAAATTTTAGGATTGTTTATTCTAGCTCTGTGAAGAATGCTGGTGTTATTTTCATAGGGATTGCATTGAATTTGTAGATTGCTTTGGGTAGTATCAACATTTTAACAATATTTGTTCTTCCTATCCAGGAGCATGGAATCTTTTTCCATTTCTTTGTGTCTTCTTCAATTTCTTTCATAAGCTTTGTGTAGTTTTCAGTGTATAGATTTTTCACCTCTTTGGTTAGATTTATTCCTAGGTATTCTATGGTTTTTGGTGCAATTGTAAATGGGATTGATTCCTTGATTTCTCTTTCTGTTGCTTCATTGTTGGTGTATAGAAATGCAACCTATTTCTGTGCATTGATTTCATATCCTGCCACCTTGCTGAATTCATGAATCAGTTCTAGCAGGTTTTTGGTGGAATCTTTAGGGTTTTCCATATAGAGTATCATTTCATCTGTGAAGAGTGAAAGTTTGACTTCCTCCTGGCCAATTTGGATGCCTTTTATTTCTTTGTGTTGTCTGATTGCAGAGGCTAAGACTTCCAATACTATGTTGAATAACTGTGGCGAGAGTGGACATCCCTGTCTTGTTCTTGACCTTAGGGGGAAAGCTCTCTGTGTTTCCCCATTGAGGATGATATTAGCATTGTGTCGTCCATATATGGCTCTTATGATCTTGAGGTATGTTCCTTCTATCCCTACCTTCTTGAAGGTTTTTATCAAGAAAGGATGCTGTATTTTGTCAAATGCTTTCTCTGCATCTATTGAGAGGATCATATGGTTCTTGTCCTTTCTTTTATTGATGTGATGAATCACGTTAATTGTTTTGTGGATATTGAACCAGCCCTGCATCCCAGGTATAAATCCCACTTGGTCGTTGTGAATAATTTTTCTAATGTATTGTTGGATCCGGTTGGCTGATATTTCATTGAAGATTTTTGCATCCATGTTCATCAGGGAAATTTGTCTATAGTTCTCCTTTTTTGGGGGGGGTCTCTGTCTTGTTTTGGAATCAAGGTAATGCTGGCTTCATAGTATGAGTTTGGAAGTTTTCCTTCCATTTCTATTTTTTGGACCAGCTTCAAGAGAATAGGTGTTAACTCTTCCTTAAATGTTTGGTAGAATTCCCCTGGAAAACCATCTGGCCCTGAACTCTTGTTTTTTGGCAGATTTTGGATTATGAATTCAATTTCCTTACTGGTTATGGGTCTGTTCAAATTTTCTATTTCTTCCTGTTTCAGTTTTGATAGTGTGTATGTTTCTAGGAATTGGTCCATTTCTCCCAGATTGCCCATTATATTGTCATATAATTGCTCATAATATTCTCTTATTGTTTTTATTTCTGTTGTGTTGGTTGTGATCTTTCCTCTTTCATTCTTGATTTTATTTATTTGGGGTCTTTTCCTTTTTTTTGATCAAACTGGTTAGTAGTTTATCAATTTTGTTAATTCTTTCAAAGAACTAGCTTCTGGTTTCATTGATCTGTTCTACTGTTTGTTTTTTTTCGGTTTTGATAGCATTAATTTCTGCTCTAATCTTTATTATTTCCAGTCTTCTGCTATTTTGGGGTTTTATTTGCTGTTCTTTTTCCAGCTCTTTAAGGCATAAGGTTAGGTTGTGTATCTGAGATCTTTCTTCCTTCTTTAGGAAGGCCTGGATTGCTATATTCTTTCTTCTTATGACTGCCTTTGCTGAGTCCCAGAGGTTTTCGGTTGTGGTGTTATCATTTTCATTGGATTCCATATAATTTTTAATTTCCTCTTTAACTTCTTAGTTAGCCCATTCGTTCTTTAGTAGGATGTTCTTCAGTCTCCAAGTATTTGTTACCTTTCTAAATTTTTTCTTGTGGTTTATTTCAAGTTTCATAGCATTGTGGTCTGAAATTATGCACAGTATGATCTTGATTTTTTGTACTTGCTGAGGGATGATTTGTGTACCAGTATGTGGTCTATTCTGGAGAACATTCCATATGCACTGGAGAAGAATGTATATTCCGCTGCTTTAGGATGAAATGTTCTGAATATATCTATTAAATCCATCTGGTCCAGTGTGTCTTTCAAAGCCATTGTTTCCTTGTTGATTTTTTGATTAGATGATCTGTCCATTGCTGTGAGGGGGGTGTTGAAGTCTCCTACTATTATGGTATTACTATTGATGAGTTTCTTTATGTTTGTGATTAATTGATTTATACATTTGGGTGCTCTCACATTTGGCACATAAATGTTTACAATTGTTAGGTCTTCTTGGTGGACAGACCCCTTGATTATGATATAATGCCCTTCTGCATCTCTTGGTACAGTCTTTATTTTAAAGTCTAGATTGTCTGATATAAGTATGGCTACTCCGGCTTTCTTTTGTTGACCATTAGCATGATAGATGTTTCTCCATTCCTTTACTTTCAATCTAAAGGTGTCATTAGGTCTAAAGTGGGTCTCTTGTAAACAGCATATAGATGGATCTTGTTTTCTTATGCATTCTGTTACCCTATGTCTTTTGATTGGAGCATTGAGACAATTGACGTTTAGAGTGCGTACTGAAAGATATGAATTTATTGCCATTATGTTGCTGTAGAGTTGGAGTTTCTGGTGGTGTTCTCTGGTTCTTTATAATCTTTGTTGCTTTTGGTATGTATGTATGTATGTATGTATGTATATTTTAATCTTTTCTCCCCTCAGGGAGTCCCTCTTAAAATTTCTTGCAGGTCTGGTTTAGTGGTCACAAACTCCTTTAACTTTTGCTTGCCTGGTAAACTTTTTATCTCTCCTTCTATTTTGAATGACAGCCTTGCTGGATAAACAATTCTTGGCTGCATAGTTTTCCTATTCAGCACATTGAATATATCCTGCCATTCCTTTCTGGCCTGCCAAGTTTCTGTGGATAGGTCTGCTGCAAACTGGATCTGTCTTCCCTTGTAGGTTAAGGACTTTTCCCTCCTTGATGCTTTCATGATTCTTCCTTGCCTG
Source organism: Prionailurus viverrinus (assembly GCF_022837055.1). Classification (NCBI taxonomy): domain Eukaryota; kingdom Metazoa; phylum Chordata; class Mammalia; order Carnivora; family Felidae; genus Prionailurus; species Prionailurus viverrinus. The sequence continues at coordinate 105,335,826 of NC_062568.1, read as the reverse complement.
AGTATTTTGTGAATTTGACTATGATATGCCTTGTTGATGGTCGGTTTTTGTTGAATCTAATGGGAGTCCTCTGTGCTTCCTGGATTTTGATGTCTGTGTCTTTCCCCAGGTTAGGAAAGTTTTCCACTGTGATTTGCTCACATAACCTTTCTACCCCTATTTCTCTCTCTTTCTCTTCAGGGACCCCTATGATTCTGATGTTGTTCACTTTTAATGAGTCACTGATTTCTCTAATTCTTAAATCGTGCTCTTTTGCCTTAATCTCCCTCTTTTTTTCTGCTTCGTTATTCTCTATAAGTTTGTACTCTACATCGCTGATTCTCTGTTCTGCCTCATCCATCCTTGCTGCTGTGGCATACAGTCATGATTGCAGCTCAGTTATAACATTTTTTATTTCATTCTGACTAGTTTTTACTTCTTTTATCTCCACAGAAAGGGATTCTATTCTATTTTTGACTCCAGCTAGTATTTTTATTATCATGATTCTAAATTCTGGTTCAGACATCTTGCATGTATCTGTGTTGGTTAAGCCCCTGGCTATCATTTCTTCCTGCTTTTTCTTTTGTGGTGAATTCCTTTGTTTTGTCATTTTGAAAGGAGAAAAGGAATTAATGAGGTAGAAACAATTAAAATTAAAAAATTACAATTAAAAAATATTAAAATTAAAAAATTAAGAACACACACACACAAAATGAATAAATGATGCTAGATCCTAGGTGTGTTTTGGTCTGGGTGTTGAAAGTGGCTTGACAGAGAAAAGAGTAAAGAAGAAAAAAAATCATTTGAAAATTTGGAAAAAGGAATACAGTGAAGTAGACTAAAATCAAATGATGAGAGTAAACTAGAATTTGAAAAAATTTACACAAAAGTAAACAAATACAGTAAAAAAATTAAAGAAAAATATTTTTAATAAAAATTAAAAATAAAAATGAATTTTTTCTCTTTGTGTATTCAACAAAAAATAAAATGAAAAAGAAAAAAGAAAAAAGAAAAAAAAGTAAGAAAGAAAATTGAATAGATGTACCTGCTAACAGACTGAAATATGACTGAAATTACTTCGTTTTCCCCTAGAAGTCAAACTATGAAGTGCTTTCTAGTCCATAAACTACGCAGGAGTTGAGACTTGTGTTCTTTTTTTTTTTTTTTTTTTTTTTCAACATTTATTTATTTTTGGGACAGAGAGAGACAGAGCATGAACGAGGGAGGGGCAGAGAGAGAGGGAGACACAGAATGGGAAGCAGGCTCCAGGCTCCGAGCCATCAGCCCAGAGCCCGACGCGGGGCTCGAACTCACGGACCGTGAGATCATGACCTGGCTGAAGTCGGACGCTTAACCGACTGCGCCACCCAGGCGCCCCGAGACTTGTGTTCTTGAAGAACAAAGTTGGACAAGTGGGGAGGGGCTCAGTGCAATGGCTCCATTCTCCACTAGATAGTGCTGCTAGCCTATCAAGGTGGATTGTTGTGGTACTTATAGGTGTATATGCATGCACGGGAGTGGTGAAAATGGTGTCACCCAGCTACCCAGTCTCTAGTATTGGAACTCTGTTCTCCCTGATCAGCAATTGTGCACCTGTCCTCTCTCTTCAGCTTTCATCCACTCCCCACTTTTTCACTGTCTGTGACCAAGCTCCAGGCAGTACCTTTCTCCCGAGCTTTGTCTCAGATGCGACTGTTTTCCCCGGCCCCTTCCTTCTGAGGTACTGGCTTTGACCTCCAACCCTCCGTGGCGGGTCTCACTGAGCAATGGCTGAATGCTGGCTGCACCCAGGGACATTCACAGACCCTGCTGCTGCCAGTGCCCCGAGACTGCGACCAGGTGCCAGCCTGTCCCAGAAAAATTTTGTGAGATAGTGTAGCAGCAGCGCCTCAGGGGTTATGGAAAATCACAACACACATCTGGCACCAGGCTTCACCCTTAACGACCTTGTTCCAGCACCAGCGAATGTGGCCGTTCTCTGGGGTCTGCCAGGACCAGATGGCCTCACAGCCTCTACCAAATGCCCTTCCAGCAGTGGAATTGCTTTTCCCCGTGTGGCCTGAGAACCTCCCGGACCCCACTGTGCTTCTGGGGATTCCCCCTTCCCACCAGAGGGCTGCCAGGTATTGAGCTGCAGAGTTGCAGACTTTGCACTCCCCTTGTTTACAGTCTTAATGGAATTTAAACCCTCTCCGTTCTCCTTTATCTCTTTTTAGTTCAGTCCCTGTGGCTGTTTCCAATTTTCCACTTTCTCTCCAGTTGCTTTTGGGGAGAGGTGCTTTTCCCATACTCTCCCCCCAGCCTGTCTCTGTTCTTTCTGCACACAAAAGCACCTCCCTGCACTCCACGGCTTCTCTCTCCCCCAGTTCACCTCTCTGAGCCAGGTACCTGCTGAAATCTGTGTTTCAGGTTGTGCAGATTGTTGTGTTAATCCTCAGATCAGTTTTCTAGGTGTGCAGAATTGTTTAGTGTTGGTCTGGCTGTATTTCATGGACACGAGACACACAAAAAACTTCCATGCTCTTCTGTCATCTTGGCTCCCTCTCTCATTGTCATAATGGAAGCTTTATATCAAGTCTTGAAATCGGGTACCATAAGTCTTTTTGTTTTCTTTTTAGATTGGCTGGGCTAGTCCAGTTCCTTCCATATAAATTTTAGAATCAAGTTGTCAGTTTCCATAGCAAATCCTGTTAGGATTTTGACTGGGACTTCAGTGAATCCATAGATCAACTGGGGTGAGGATCAACATCTGTAGTAGTCTTCTAATTCATGAACAGAAGATGTTTTTCCATTTATTTAGCTCTTCTTTTATTTCTTTTATAAATATTACATACTTTTCTGTATAGGAGTCTCGTACATTTTTTGTTAAATTTATTCCCACATATTTGATTTTTTCTTTTTTTTTCTGTAAAGGAATGTTTTATAAAAATCTTTGTAAAATATCAAGACCCAAGTAACAATTGGATACTACCCACCTGAATTAGGATAACTATTGTAGGTAAAGAAGAATTCTCCACCTTTCTGTTGAGACAGTGTTGCCTTAGTCCATCATGGTCTCCAGCACACCAGTAGCAATGGGGGCTTCAGAAGGGTACAGAGCCCAAGAGACATGGCATTACCCAGAGGAGAGTGGCCCCCACCTTTTACCTGTCGGAACTTATTCCTGGATGCAAGTGAGACCTCCCTCATCCCTTTCCCAAACATCTGACAGAGTTTTCGTTCTGCTACTGCAGGGCAAACGGTAGGAGTCAGCCCCACACAGCTCACACACTCATTACTTCATCTGATCTTCTCCACAGCCTTAGAAGGCAAGTTTTACCCCACTTGACAGATGACAAGACTGTCTTTTACAGCAGTGGATCTGTAGTAACAGCCAGGTTGAGTATTCCAACTTCCAGTGCCAAATGTAATAGGAGTTTTACAAAACATTTTACATCCTGACCACGAATTTTAGGTGTCTCCACTGCATTCATAAGCTAACTCAACAGTGATTTTGGTTGCTGGGTATACATTGTTTTCCTACTTTTTATATTTCATTGTTTTCATGATGAAAGTAACCTGTGTTTTTTAGGAGAAAATATACAAAGGATAAAAAAAAAACCAGAAAACAAAATCACCCACAGATAACCAGGACACAGCTTTCAGAGCTTTCTCTGTACACAGATCACTAGGTAAATACCTTTGTAGTTTTACAAAAATGGACTGATGGCATATATATGGTTCATCAAACTTTTTCTTTTTAATTTTACAATGTGCCATAAACATTTTTCCATGCAATGGACAAAAATCTACTACTGAAACATAGAGGACTAATAGTGATCGCTAAAGCAAGTATTAGCTTAAGGTTAAAGCACATGGCCTGACAAATGCCTGTCAGGGGCACTACACAAAAGGAATGTCTTCAAAGCCCCTTTGTGGGGCCCTGCAGCCACCCCTGGGTTCCCTTGGGCCCCTCGGGTGGAAAGGGTCCTGTAAACTTTTTTGCATCCACATAACCCCCCCCCCCCCAATTTCTGCCTGGTTTTCTTCACCTCATCCTCCACCCTGGCCATCTCATCAAATTCTCTAATCATCTCCTCATTGCTCAAATGCATATCATGTATGGCCTCCTTATATTCCTTGAGGCACTGAGCCAGCCCCTTGTTGGTTTTTCTTTTGGCCTTCCTGGGTACATCATCCCCAGCTGGGCGCTCTCCTGCAGCCCTTGGTTCACTGGCTGGTTTTTCTTCTTTTGGCTTTTCCTCACTCTCTGATTTTTCTTCTTTTGGCTTTCCTTTGCTCACTGGTTTTCCTTCTTTTGGCTCTCCCTCGCTCACTGGCTTTTCCTCGCTCTCTGGCTTTCCCTCACTCTCTGGCTTTCCATTTTTTGGCTTTGTCATACTCTCTGGCTTTTCCTTATCCTTTAGTGTTTCCTCATCTTCTGTCTTTCTCTCGTTTTCTAACTTTTCCTTGTCTTCCAAAGTACAAGCTACTTCTGGCTTTCCCACATCCTGTGGCTGTTCTTTACATTCCATCTCTCCTTGGTTCTCAGACATTCCTTCATTTTCATTGCAGAGTTTTTCCATGTTGAGATTTCCCCTCCGTTTCCTGTCCTGCAGGGATTCTGAATAGATTCCTCCTCCTTTTCTAGCCTTGCAAAGTGCTGAGAAAAGACACGCAGACCTGAAAGAACCTGCAGCAACAATTAGGAGCTCACAGATCACTCCGGACCCAACCGCAGGGGAAGAGGGTGGGCTCTATATTTGATTTTTTCAATGCTATTGTAAATGGTATACTTTTGGTTATATTTCATTTTCCATTTGTTTATTGTTACTTCTTAGAAACTATTGATTATTTTAAATTGAATTTTTATCATGTAGCCTTGTTAAATCCACTAATTATTCAAATAGTTTTTGGATTTCTTTGGATTAAAAAAAATTAATCATATCATCTGCACATAAAGATGGCCTTGCAAATCCATCTTTTATTTATTTATTTATTTATTTATTTATTTATTTATTTATTGCTTTAGTGGACTACTAAACCTTGAGTATAGAATATAGAAACAACATGACAGGATATCTGCCTTGTTCCCAGTATTAGGGCTCAAAGGATTAATATTTCATCACATATATGATAGCTGTGTGTCTCATGGATACTCCTTTTTAGTTGAAGCAATCTCTTCTATCCTCTGTTTGCTAAGGATCTTTTTAAAATTATGAACACCTGTTAAATTTTATCAAGTACTTTCTCTGAATCTATTGAGAATATTACATGATTTTGCTCCTTTATTGTGTTAAGTATTGAATTACATTGATTGATTTTCGAGTGCTGAGCCAACCTTGCATCCCTATGGTAAACCCCATTTGGTCACAAATATATTCTCTTGTTTCATATATTTCTGGATTTGAATTGCTAATATTTGTGAAGGATTTTTGTGTCTTTTCATGAGGGTATTGGTCTGTAATTCTCTTCCTGTAATATTATTGTCAGGTTTTTGTATTACGGTTATACTAGTCTCATAAAATGAGTTGAGAATGTTTTCTCCTTGGTGCTCTGAAAGAGTTCGTGTAAGATTGGTATTTCTTTCTGAAATGTTTAGTAGAATTCACTAGTGAAGCCATTTGGGTCTGGAGTCTTGTTTGTTTGCTTTTTTTCTGTATGTGTGTGTTTAAAGTGGGAAGATTTTAAATGATGGACTCCATTACAAAAAAATAGAAGGTTATTTTGATTTTTTTATTTCTTCTTGTAGTAATTGTGGGAAGTTGTATTTTGTAAGGTACTTTTTTATCATATAAATTGAAACTGTTGACATGGAGTTGTTCACAATATTTTAATATTATTATTTTAACATCTGTAGGACATTCCAGACTTTCATTTCATTCCTGATAATTTGCATTTTATTTTCTTTTGTTTTCTTGACATTCTTGTTATTTTATTAATTTTTGTTTGAAGAAACAATTTTTGGTTTTGCTGATTTTTTTCATGGCTGCTCTGTTTTTCTATTCCATTGATTTTTGTTACCCTCTCATCTTTATGATTTCTTTACTTTTCTATTTGCTTTGGCCTTAAACTGCTTTTGCTAACTTCTGAGGTGGAAGCTGATTTAAAACTCTTGTTTTCTAATATGTGGAATTCATATCATAAATTTACATCTAAGTAGTGCTTTAGCTGCCTTTCATGCATTTTGAGATATTGTGTTCATTATCATTTCGATTAAAAATTGTCTAATTTCCTCTGAGTTTTTCTTTGACTCATGGGCTATATAGAAGTCTATTACTTAATTTCAAGAGATTGGGGGGAATTTTCTATTTAATTTGTAAAATAACTGTTTATTTATTTATTTCTAATTTAATTCCAGAGTAAGTAAGGGTGGCCTCTGTGTAACATTTCATCCTTTGGGACATATTTTTATGTCTAATTTGGCACATGCTCCATGAGCATATTGTTTTTAAAAATTTTTTTAATTATATTTCTTTTTTCTTTTTTGAGAGACAGAATGAGACAGAGCACGAGTGGGAGAGGGGCAGAGAGAGAGAGGGAGACACAGAATCTGAAGCAGGCTCCAGATTCTGAGCTGTCAGCAGAGAGCCCGAATCAGGACTTGAACTCACAAACTGTGAGATCATGACCTGAGCAGAAGTCAGATGCTTAACCAACTGAGCCACCCAGCAGCCCTGCTCCACAAGCATATTCTTAAAAAGAATTCTTGAGACTGCTGGGAAGATGGTGGCAGAGGAGGACACTGGGCTCACCTCGTCCTGTTGATCACTTAGATTCCACCCACATCTGCCTAAATAACCCAGAAAACCGCCAGAAGACTAGCAGAACAGACTCTCTGGAGCCAAGTGTAAACAAGAGGCCCATGGAAGAAGGTAGGAAGGGCAGAGAGGCGGTGTGCGTTACACGGACTGGGGGGAGGGAGCCAGGGCGGTGGAGGGGCAGCCCACTAGGCAAGGCAGAGCCCCCGAAGTCTGGCTTGCAAAAGCAGAGGGGCTGGGCTGTGTGAGTCCTGACAGCCAGCAGGACTTAACATCTGGAATGTTAAAAATCAGCAGCTCTGCTCTCTGACAGTGGGAAGGGTGAGAGGACATTGAGTACTCCCTCTAAAGAGACTGTGGGACAAAGAGCCCATGGGGATACCAGCTGGAGCCACAGTTTGAAAAATGCCTGGGGCTTACAAGAGGGAGATTGTTGAGCCCCGGAAGGACAGAGCTCATGGGGGAACAAAGGCGCTGTCAAATGCCATTTCCCTCTCCTATTCCCCAGCCAAAATTCCAAAGGGAACCAGTTCCTGCCACCAAACTTGCACCACACAAAGGCCCAATGCTGTGCTTCTGTGGATCCATCACTGTGAGGGGCTTGCCTCCCTCCCGGTGTTGCAGGGCCCCTCCTGCAGGGGACCACCAAGGGCAAAGCGAGCTAAGCCTTCTCCTTCCACCCCTGTGCACCTTGTGGATCCACCCTGGCTAATACGCCCTTGGCCAGATCCCATCGAAGCAACACCACAATCCTGGCAGTGTGCAAGCAGCCCAGACAGGGGCCACACCACACCACACCACAGTGAGTCCTTCTCCTGGGAAAGGGGAAGATAAAGTACACACCAGTCTGACTGTGGCCCCAGCCAACCAATAAAAGTTTCTCCGGACAGCACAGGGGAAGTGCCCTGCACTTTGGAGCTACCGCATCTCTGGCGAACTCCTGGTCTGATCTACTGCAACCCCAGCCTGGCCCAATAACAACACAGGGACTGGACCCTGACCACAACAGGCAGAGAGAGCCACTGCAGTTGACTGGACGGAAGAAGAACACAGTTCAGCCACAACGGTAGGATGCCCCTGTAGCAATGCACATAGGGGACACCCTTGAAGCGCCATTTTCTGGTGAACAGGGGACACTGCACCAGAGGGCACTACAGGACCTCTTTTTCATAAGGCTACTGCTTTCAAATGTGGGAGACATAGCTGACTTTCCTAACAGAGAAACATACACAGCAGTAGACAAAATGAAGAGATGGAGGAATAAGTCCCAAATGAAAGAACAGAACAAAACCACAGCAAGGGACTTAAGCAAAACGGAGACAGGTCCTATATCTAATAGAATTAATTTTTTTTAATGTTTTTATTTTTGAGACGGACCATGAGCAGAGGAGGGGCAGAGAGAGAGGGAGACACAGAATCTGAAGCAGGTTCCAGGCTCCAAGCTGTCAGCACAGAACCCAACGCGGGGCTCGGACTCACAGACTGTGAGATCATGACCTGAGCTGAAGTCGGACGCTTAACCGACTGAGACACCCAGGCACCCCCTGATAGAATTTAACACTCCTAAAGCTGTTGGCTTCAGTTGAGGAAAGACTGGAGAACACCCAGAAAGACATAAAACCCCCCAAAAAGGACCAGGAAGAGATGATAAACTCACTAAAAGAAACGAACAATAGAGCATCTGGAATAAATCGGAAACAAGAGAGAGGACAAGGGCGGAGCAGCAGCCCAGACAGAGTAATGGAAAGTCATCAAGCAGAGCTGGTGAGAATGAAAAAAGTTGTGCAAGATGAGAAAAGACCTAGGGAACTCAGTGACACCATCAAGCGTAATGGTCACGTTACAGGGGTCCCAGCAGGAGAAGAGAGAGAAAAGGGGGCAGAACACTTATTTGATGGGATAAAAGCTGAAAACTTCCTGAATCTGGGGAAGGAAACAGAAATCCAGATCCAGGTGGCACAGAGAGCCCCCGACAAAACCGACACACAGAGCTCCACACCAAGCCACCCAGTAAATAAAATGGCACTAAGGATACAGAGAGAATTTTAAAAGCATCAAGAGGAAAGAAAGCAGTTGCATCCAAGGAAAACCCCATAAGGCTATCTGGATTTTTCATCAGAAACTTCTTAGATGAGAAGCATTCAAGGTGCTAAAAGGGAAAAATTTGCAGCCAAGAACACTCTAACCAGCAAGGCTATCCTTCAAACTAGAAGGAGAGATAGTTTCCCAAACTAACAAGAGTTAAAGGAATTCATGGTGGGGAGGAAAACCAGCCACTTCCTCGTCACACACAATGCCACTGGGATGTGTGTCCCAAATCCACAGTCCAGCAACCTTCCTGCCTGAGTCTGTGTGGGCTGTCTGTCACCTGCTCACCACCAAGTAGCCACGCCAGGTCAACACCTTCACCTCAGCTAGACAGGGACCCAGACGGATACTCTCCCTCTCAAATTCCAGCTATATTCCAATTATAACTGCGGAAGGAAGCAGCAGTCCAAATGGGGACACTAATTAGGTAGACTATCTAATGGAAAAGAGTGTGCTGGGCTGGGAACATCGCCAACAAGGACACCAAAGAACAATACATAGAGCATGCTTCTGGGCACCAAAGAAACAAACCCAAACCTGGCCTCTTATTTAGATAGAATTTTGAAAATGGTGGGGAGGGGGAAGGGCAGCTGGTCAGTACACCGGCCTCTGGGAGGTAGGCTTTCCTCTTACACACTCTTTCTGTACATCTTTTAAAGTTTCTAAGACAAAAAAAAAACACAGAACAAACAAACAAAAAAGAATTCTTGAACTTCCAGGATATAGTGTTCTATAGATGCCAATTTGATCAAAGTGGTTAATTGTGTCGTTTTCCATTCACTTATTTATATTGTACTGATTTTTAAAATTGCCTTTTTCTATCAGTCACTGAGAGAGGAATGTTAAGATCTCCAACTCTAGTTGTAAATTCGTGTATTTCTATTTGATTTGTTAATTGTTGTTTAGTGTGTTTTGGAGCTTTGTTATTATGTGGACACACATTAGGATTGTCATGTCCTCCTGGGGAATTAATCCTCTGAACATTGTGACATGTTCTCTGTATCTCTGCAATATCTTGGAGTGTACTCTATTACTGTGACCACATCACCTTTTTGTTATCAGTATCTGCAAGGTATATATTTCTCCAACTTTTTACTTTCAACCCATGTTGACCATTAAATTTAAACTTTGTCTTTTATTAATAGCATAACATTAAAAAAAGAATTCATTTTGACAATATTTGCCTTTTTAGTTGAGTGCTTGCCTAGTCAATTTACATGTAACAAAATTATTGAAATTGTTGGGTTTCAGTCTATCACTTGCTATTTGTTTTATATATAAAACATCCATTTTGGTTGTTTTTGTTATTGTTATTTTGTTTCTCCTTTCCTGACCTCTTTTGGTAATCAGGCATTTAAATGATTTAATTTTTTTTCCATTTTATTTCTTCTGTTGGCTTACACTCCCACCAGCTTTCTTGGATATCTGGTTTAGGTCTTTCATCAATTTTTATTTAGAAAAATGTTGGCTATTTCTTCCTTAATATTTCTTCTGCCCCATTTATCTCTCTCTTGTTTATTTCTGGGACTCCAGTTAGACCATGTGATATTGTCCCACATGGGTCAGACACTCTTTTTGTTGTTGTTGTTTAATTTACATCCAAGCTAGTTAGCATATAGTGCAACAATGATTTCAGGAGTAGATTCCTTAATGCCCCTTACCCATTTAGACCATCCCCCCTCCCACAACCCCTCTAGCAACACTCCATTTGTTCTCTATATTTAAGAGTCCCTGATGTTTTGTGCTCCTCCCTGCTTTTATATTCTTTTTGCTTCTCTTCCCTTATGTTCATCTGTTTTGTATCTTAAAGTCCTCTTATGAGTGAACTCATATAATATTTGTCTTTCACTAATTTCGCTTAGCATAATACCCTCTAGTTCCATACACATGATTGCAAATGGCAAGATTTCATTCTTTCTGATTGCCAAGTAATACTCCAGTGTGTGTGTGTGTGTGTGTGTGTGTGTGTGTATAAATAAATATATATATGTATATATATATATATATATAAGATGTGGTATACATATATATATATATATATATATATATGTATACCACATCTTTATCCATTCATCCGTCGATGGAAATCTGGGGTCTCTCCATACTTTGGCTATTGTCTATAGTGCTGCTATAAACATTGGGGTGCATGTGCCCATTCAAAACAGCACACCTTATCCCTTGGATAAATACCTAGTAGTGCAATTGGTGGGTCATAGGGTAGTTCTATTTTTAATTTTTTGAGGAACCTCCGTACTGTTTTCCAGAGTGGCTGCACCAGCTTGCATTCCCACCAGCAGTGCAAAAGAGATCCTCTTTCTCTGCATCCTTGCCAACATCTGTTTTTGCCTGAGTTGCTAATGTTAGCCATTCTGACAAGTGTGAGGTGGTATCTCAGTGTGGTTTTGATTTGTATTCCCCTGATGATGAATGATGTTGAGTATTTTTTCATGTGTCTGTTTGCCATTTGGATGTCTTCTTTGGAGAAGTGTCTATTCATGTCTTTTGCCCATTTCTTCACTGGATTATTTGTATTCTGTGTGTGGAGTTTGGTAAGATTTTGTATACTAACCCTTTATCTGATATGTCATTTGCAAATATGTTCTCCCATTCTGTCAGTTGCCTTTCAGTTTGGCTAATTGTTTCCTTCGCCGTTCAGAAGATTTTTATCTTGATGAGGTCCCAATAGTTCATTTTTGCTTTTGTTTCCCTTGCCTCTGGAGACGCATTGAGTAAGAAGTTGATGCAGCTGAGGTCAAAAAGGTTTTTGCCTGCTTTCTCCTTGAGGATTTTGATGGCTTCCCGTCTTACATTTAGATCTTTCATCCATTTTGAGTTTATTTTTGTGTATGGTGTAAGAAAGTGGTCCAGGTTCATTTTTCTGCATGTCACCGTCCAGTTTTCCCAGCACCATTTGCTGAAGAGACTGTCTTTATTCCATTGGATATTCTTTCCTGCTCTGTCAAAGATTAGTTGGCCCTACATTTGTGGATCCATTTCTGGGTTCTCTATTCTGTCCATGGATCTGAGTGTCTGTTTTTGTGCCAGTACTACACTGTCTTGATGATTACAGCTTTGTAATACATCTCGAAGTCCAGGAATGTGTTGCTTCCAGGTTCGGTTTTCTTTATCAAGATTGCTTTGGCTATTTGGAGTCTTTTGTGGTTCCATACAAATTTTAGGATTGTTTGTTCCAGCTCTGTTAAGAATGCTTATGTTATTTTGATAGGGATTGCATTGAATATGTAGATTGCTTTGGGTAGTATCGACCTTTTAACATTGTTTCTTCTTCCAATCCAGGAAGCATGGAATGTTTTTCCATTTTTTTTTGTCTTCTTCAATTTCTTTCATAAGCTTTCTGTAGTTTTCAGTGTATAGATTTTTCACCTCTTTGGTTAGATTTATTCCTAGGTATTCTATGGTTTTTGGTGCAATTGTAAATGGGATTGATTCCTTGATTTCTCTTTCTGTTGCTTCATTGTTGGTGTATAGAAATGCAACCTATTTCTGTGCATTGATTTTATATCCTGCCACTTTGCCGAATTCATGGATGAGTTCTAGGAGTTTTTTTGGTGGAATCTTTTGGGTTTTTCATATGGAGTATCATTTCATCTGTGAAAAGTGAAAGTTTGTCTTCCTCCTGGCCAATTTAGATGCCTTTTATTTCTTTGTGTTGTCTGATTGCTGAGGCTAAGACTTCCCACCTACCCAGTCTCTGGTATCATAACTCTGTGGCTCTCCCTGACCAGCAATCAAGCACACCTTCTTTGTCTCCAGCTTCCATCCACTCCCTCCTTCTACACTGCCTGTGACCAAGCCGTCAGGCTGCCAGGTGGCACCTCCCTCCTGAATTTTGTCTCAAATGGGGCTGTGTTTCCCGACCCCTCACTTCTGAGGGACTGTGGCTTTGACCAGCTCAGATCCTCTGGTGGAGGGTCTCACCGAGTAATGGCCAGGTGCCGGCCCAGCCCCAGGAACATTCGCAGGACCGTGCTGCTGCTAATGCCCAGAGACTGAGACTGGGTGCCAGCCTGCTCCAGAAAAAGTTCGCACAATCGTGTATCAGCCGCATCTCAGGGACTACGGCAAATCACAACATACATCTGGCACCAGTCTTCACCCTTAACGTTCTCACTCCAACACCAGTGAATCTGGCTATTCTCTGGGGTCCGCTGAGACCTTTGCCTGTCGGGTGGCCACAAAACCTCTAGCAAATGTCCTACCAATGCCTCTCCCCATGTGGCCTGCGGACCCCTTGGACATTGCTCTCTGCTCTTGGGGATTTGCCCTTCCCACCAGAGCACCACCAGGTATGGAGTTGTGGAATTTCAGACTCTGCACTCCCTCCCCTTTCTCCTTTCTACCTTTTTACTTTAGTCCTTGTGCCTGTCTCCTCTCTTTCTTCTCTCTCCAGCTGATTTTGGAGGGGTGCTTTTCCCATACTCTCCCCATCTCTGTCCTCTCTCTGCAAGCAAAACCAGCTCCCTGTCCTCCGCAACTTCTCTCTCCCCCATTCATCTCTCTGCGCTGTGTACCTGCCGAGTTCTATAGTTCATTTTGTGCAGATTGTTGTGTTATCCTCAAATCAGTTTCTAGGTGTGCAAGGTGGTTTAGTGTTGATCTGGCTGCATTTCAGGGATGAGAGACACAAAAAAACCTCCCATGCTGTTCTGCCTTCTTGGCCCCTCAAATCTCTCAGACACTGTTTTTTGTTTTTTAATTTTTTTTAATTTTCTGTATGTGTTTTAGCTTGGATAATTTATTTTAATATGCCTTGAATCCACAAATCGTTCTCCATTGAGTGTAGTCCAAGATTGACTCATCTAATACATTTTTTCACTTAGATGCTGTGTTTTTCGTTTTTAGAATTCCAATTTGGCTCTCTTTTTATGGTTGAAATTTCTCTCCTGAGATTCTTCATCTCTTTACCCATTCTATCCATTTTTTCTTCTCATTTCTTTATTTAAAATAGTTTTTAAAAATGTTTATTTGGTAATTTTGAGAAAGAGAGAGGGAGAGAGGGAGAGGGAAAGAGAGGGAGAGAGAGAGAGAGAGAGAGAGAGCACAGGGGCACAGGGTAGGGAGAGGCAGAGAGAGAGATGGGGACAGAAGATCCAAAGCCAGTTCTGTGCTGACAGCAGAGAGCCTGATGTGAGGTTTGAATTTGTGAATCACGAGATCATGACCTTAGCTAAAGTTGGATGCTTAACCCACTGAGCCACCCAGGCGTTTCACTTAAAATAGTTTTTTTTTTAAACTGTCACTATCTTCTAATTGCAGATTTTGAGTGATGTGTGAGTTGACATTATTGACTTGTTTCTACTTGATTATGGGTACATTTTCTTGTTTCTTTGAACATCCAGTAATTTTTTTTTAACATGATGGATGTTGTGAGTGATATTTTGCAAAGACTTTGGATTATGTTATATCTTTCTAGAGATTGTGAAACTATGTGTGTGCCTGCATATGTATGTAAGTATATGCATACATGCACACATGTGCATGTGTAAGCATATGTACATGTGTATGCACACACATGTGCATGCATGCACATAGGTATGTAGCCATTAAATTACTGTTGGATTGCCTCCATCTTTTGTTGTTTCCTCCTCTTCAGAACTCTTAAAGTCGGAGGGTCTCAGTGTTCAGTTCTTGGTCTTCTCTTATGCTCTGTTAGTATTTTCTTCCTTGGTGATTGTTCTCAGTCTCCTGAATGTAGATACTATACACATTCTGACAACTCCCAAATTTATAACTCAGTCTTGACTTGTCTCTTAAAGTTTATTTCTCTGTATTCAGCAACTGCAGACTCTATATCTCTTCTTGAATGGTTGATTGGCATCTGAAATTCCATATACCTATACTTGAACTCCAATCTTTGCCTGTCCTAAAAACTCCAAATGACCTGCTTGACTTACCTTTCCATTCAGTGGCCAACAACTACTTTTTATCAGTTGTTCAGGTCAAAAGTTCTGGAATCATCCTGACCCTAGTCTTTCTTTTACACTTCTCGTCCAGTCTATCTGGGAAACTTACTGACTCCACCTTCCAAAATAAATGCAGCATCTGCTTCTATGACCAGGTCCCTCCTATTGTCAGCTCCCACCTTGTTTGCTGAACAAGCTTATCTCTGCCTCTACCCTTGTCCCTCTGCAGTGCATTCTTCACACAGTAGCAGAGGGATCTTTGAAAATGGAAGCCAGACCATCTGATTCTTTTGCTCAAACCATGATTGCATGATTGCCTGATGACATGGTTCTCCATTTTATTCAGATTAAAAAACAAAACCTGCCAGTCTTGCCCTCTTTACCTCTGTCTTCATCCACACACTCACTCCAGCCACAGTGCTCCCTTTCCATTTCTCAGATGTGCTGGAGAGTGGCACCTGTTTATTCTGCCTACAGCCCTTTCCCTGGACATCCATGTGGCAGGAACTGAGATGAGAGAGATTGAGGAGGACCTTATACACCATAGTGCGAATCTCATATGAAGCCAAAGAAGATGCAATCTCGCCTCCCATTTGGTGAGAGCAGTGCTGTGGTTGGCTGTGTCTGAGATTATTGATGTGGAAAGGTGGAGAGCATGATCAAGGAGGCCAATGAGCATAGCAACTCTGGAGTGGGTCTCCTTTGGGTGTTCGCTGCTCATCAGGCGATTATGACAGTACTCTGCCCCATGAGAAGCACCCACCAGTGTCACTCCTAGGTGGCTGCTGTAGCCCCTGGGATGTTTGCCCCCTTTCATTTCTCTTGTTTGTAAAGTAAAAGATTTTGTTTTGTTTGCTGAGTGGAAACAGGTACAATTCCCTTGTATCCTTCCTCTGCTATCATTTCTTACTGATGACAAACTGGAGACTGCCTAGTTATGTTGCTGGCCCGGCACCTTCTGTGAAACAGTCTTTGAGGAAAGGGTGTTTGTGTTTGTTTCTCCAAAGGCACTTCTGCAGTGGGAGAGGGGTGGGGGTAGATACTCAAAAGGCAGCCAGTTTTATGAGAAAGAGGTCAAGATTTAGCATCAGACAGAGCTTGAGATCTGTCTAAACTTTTTGGTTGTTATGTAACCTTGAGCAAGTAAGATTAACTTTCTGAGCCTCCATTTCATCATCTGTAAAATGGGAATAATAAAGCTTCCTTTGCAGGGTTCTTGCCCGACAAGTAGTTCGTGCTCTTTGGGGCTATGAAGCCCTAAACCTTCTGTGAAGGAGGTTAAGAGGCGGCACAGTGACTCAGAGGAGTCCCCTCCCCATTTCATTTGGTTTCAGATATTTTTTGCCTCCTGAGGGTGCCCTCTAGCTGACTGGATGATCAAGTACAAGAGCAGTCGTTGGGCCTTGGTTATACGGAGGGCATGCCTGACTTTTACAGGGCATGCTTCTTTTGGGGGAGTTCTGACCTCATCTAGAAATTGGCTGAATAAGTTAAACGTTCCTCCTTACTGTTTAAAGAAGGCTGACAACACAAAAGTTGATGGGAATATGGAGCCACAAGAGCTCTTGTTTACTGCTAGGGGGTGTGCTGGTAGGAGTCGGTAGGAGCTCTGTGGAAAAGGATGTGTTACTGTTTGGTGACTTGGATGCCACATGCTGTATGACCCAGCCATTCCATTCTTAAATGTGAAACTCTATCCTGCAGAGATAGAATATCTCATGCTCCTTAATCTTTTCATTAGGAAATATCTTTCAATCATATGAGTAGATATATAGTAATACCTGCAGATATGATTTGAGTAGTGACAATAATACAGTGAACACCTGTGTATCCACCACTCAACTTAAAAAATACAATGTTACCACTAACCCTGCAGCCCCCTGGGTACATCTTTCTTGACTGCACTCACTCTTTTGAAATTGAGTTTATTAATCCTTTACTCTTTTATTTTAATAGTTTTACCACATGTGAATATATCTCCTTTGCCAATATTTGAGATGTATCTCAGGTGGAATCATTCTTTGTGTATTTCCTTTGACCTGCTTTTTTTGCATTTAATATTGCATTTATGAAATTTATCTATTTATAGATATTCTCTTTCTTCATTCTATTTTTGATGGATATTTGAGTTGTTCCCCTTGCATCTTTACTATGTTTATTTTCCTCTTTTTGTGTTGCTATGGGCATTTCTGCGTATGTCTCCTGGTGCACCTGTATACACATTTCTGTGGGTTACTGTTCTGTATCCAGGAATGGCATCCAGGTCTCAGGGCAGTAACACATGGTTTTCCACAGAGCTTCTACCAGTTACATTGCTTCCAAATTCTCATCAACTTTGTATTGGCAGACTTATTAATTTTTGCCAGTCTGGAAGGTGTTAAATGGTATCTTATTGTGGTTTCCATACTCGTCTTTACAAGAATCTTTGAGGACCAGCATAAAGGACAACTCTAGTTGGGGATATGTCCCTGTGACTCCCAAGTCCCCAGTTCACAAGGCTTGTTTGTCTCTACCTTTTTTAATTAGACAGCAGCTAGCCAGGTGATGGGGGCAGGGCAGAGGCTGGAGACATAATTCGATGGGCCTTGTCTCTTTGAATTTGGAGATTTGTTCTGCCCACCCTGCGTCCTTCCACAACCTGCTCTCGATTGTTGATTAATTTACCGTAAAGCCCTGGAGTGGTGCAGCTGCGTGAAGGGTGAGAAATAGGGTTGGTTTGTGGCTGGTGAGTGGCAGGCCATCCATCACTCTGAGGGGAAATTGCTCTTTTAAGGAGAAGTAGTGAATTGTTTCTGGCCTGGGTGTAAGTCAGGCAGTGGCTTGGAACAGTGACAGAGCTCGCAGCACTGGGCTAGATCCCTGATCAGCCATTTGTTGCTGCTCAAAGTGTCACACTTTGCAAATTTGCTATGGATAGGTCATTTGACGAGTGGGGAAAAGCAGTGACAGTGCCTTCATTTCTGCCCCCTAACAAAGATGTTCCAGGGTCTTCTGACTGCTAGCTGACTCCCATCTGGGTCTGCTCAGCATCACACAAGGCCTGCTTCTCCCTTAGGATGGCCAAGAGCTCTTCATTTTCTCATCATCTGATTCATTAACTCTGTGGTTCTTAGCTGGGTTATTATGTCCTCCAGGGGACATTTGGCCATATCTGGAGATACGGACTAGGCTGGGATGCACCCTCACAATGTTGGATCCAGGCTCCTTCCTTTCTGGTCTAATACCTTCAATAGGCAGCTTCCATTGTATAGTCCAAGATGACTGGTCCAGCTCCTTCCCCAATTTAAAACTCTATGTGTGCCTGCTCAGGGTTTGCTTCATACCTGGTGCCCAGAAATGAATGCTTGAAGGCTACAGTTTTGGAAGGGGTGTGACAAAATCATAACTTTACAATAATCTCCTTCACCACGTTTGCCATAGAGATGTGAAAAGACATGCCCAGGCCCACAGTGAACTTTTGTTCTTGATTCAGAGGGGTGGGGAGAAAGAGTAAAATTTTGTGAGTATCCACTCTGTGCCAGGCTGCAGGCTAATTGTTTTTTCATCCCATCCCCCCATTTCCCCTATGCACACATGAAGCTGAAGTGTAGCTGCCATTGTCCTTATTTCACTGATAAAAAGCCTGAGGTTCAGAGAGGTTAAACCTTATGTGCTGAAGTGGAGCAGGAATGCAGTGCAGACAGTCTGATTATCTTGCCCGGAGCAGTCAGCAGTGCAATGCACGTGAAGCAGTCATGCATCTGGTGTGTGTGTGTGTGTGTGTGTGTGTGTGTGTGTGTGTGTTGGGCAGGGGGAGATGTGGGAGCCATCAGCCTTCACCTTGGGCTCTCCTGTCAGCCTGTGTAATGATTTGGATAAATAGCATGCTAATTAAATTCAAAGAGAATATTAAATTGGGAGGGAGCATGAACACCAGTGAGAATAAAGGAAGGAATTTGGTGGAATCTCAGAGGTTACGCAAAAGGGCTGAAAACAACAAAGTGAAATTCAAGTTAAAAACAAATTAGATGAGAGATTTATAAGGTTCCAGGGATGATAGGAGGGAAGAAAGATCCTGCTTCAGTCTTGATTTGTGTCCATAAATGCCAGCCAGGCATAATTACTGTTGACATAGTGGGCAGGAAGGGTGGATGCCATTGAAACCCTTGGCACATTGCACGTGGAGGTGCCTCCACAGGGATGTCTACCTGGAGATCCTCAATACACTGTCTAGGGCCTGGGATGATGGAACAAGCAGGGAGAGAAGGAGGGAGGAGTATTGAGCGTTTTATTCAGGAACCAAAAGGTGCTGGTGGAGAGGACATTGTCCAAGGAAAGCGAAATATAATCGTGTCCTAGAAATCCCAACTAATCTTTCTGCCCTTGTAGTGAGGGAAGGGCAGATGGTGGTGCAGTGGAGGTGGCTCTGACTGACACACAGAGCTTGGTTCTGACTTCACATGGTCATTAAATCTTTCTGTGCCTCAGTTTCCTCATCTGTACACAGAAGCTGTGGGGGTGGGGGTGATTAGTATGGGCTGCCAGTGGAAACTCCTTCGAACTAAGGAAGGTGGGGATGTAGGGGTTCAGAGGGAAGGTAGGTAAGGCAGCATGTCTCATGCTGCATTTGAGTGGGAGTGTTGCGGGGGGGACAGATTGCCTTTGTTTGGGTTCCAAAGAAGCAGACCCTGAGGCAACCATTGGTTTCTTTGAGAAGTGAGCCCAAGCAACACTAGTAGGAAGTGGTGAGGTGAGACCAGGAAAGGAAGGAAGCCTTGGTTATTGAGTAAGTTAGTACTGTGAGCATTTGGATTTGTTCCCATTTGGGAAACTTGGGAGCTAGTGCAGAAGACAACCCTCAGAATTATCCCATACTGGGGCCCAGGGAGCTGGGGTATAGAGTCAGCAACTCCTGGTGCTGGATGAGGGCTGCCTTCTAGGGGGCATTAACTCCTCAGGGAGGGAGGCTTAAGGGCTTCATCATTGTGCAGGGGGCTTCATGGAGAAACAGGGCAGAATGGAGGGGTTTCCATGGTGGAGGAAAAGGGGCAAAGAAAATAGCTGAGGCTGAGTATCAGGGGTTGTTCTAGAACATGGCTGTGAGGAGGGCACATGGAAACCTAGTAGATCTTCAGGACTTCTTTAGAAGTGAAAGATGTGGTCTGGGTCCTGACGGCAAGTCTGTGAATGTGACACCTCAGCTCAGCTCCGCCAAGTATCAACAGGAGCAGATTCTTCCCCTTTGCATCACTCACTTCAGCCAAGCACCGTCAGACCCCTTTTTTCTAGCCCCTAGTGACAGTTCAAGTGGGGCTTTTAGATTTCTGGTCACTACCATGATTTACAATAATGAGAACAGTTTACAAGTTCAGTCTGAGCTCTATCTCAGTGCCCACCTCCCTGATCCTCCCAGAGTCACCAGGCCTGAGTGCAGGGATGGGGTGGGTAGGGGAGTTCTGCTCACTTGTTTCTCTTCTCCGTTACTGCATGGGGGTGTCTGATTCTGAGATGGCACCTCTTATCAATAACACCTTTGGTGTTGGGCAAGGGGCTAGTGTTAAGAATTCTGAAGGTTTGAGATTTTGTCCTAATTATAAGTTCATATACTAGTTTGAGAGTTTTGTGGATGCCAGTATGAGATTCCTGGTTCAGACACAAAGGACAGTTTATCACTGACCACAATGGCAATAATCAGAGTATCAACACTGTGTGCCTGTTCTCTGAGTCTCAGTTCTCATGGGACATGGGCAAGAGGACCAGATAACACCTGTGTACACCATGGGCTGCCATATAGGAGAGGAATCCTGAGCTTAAGGAATCCAAATCTATAATGGGTAGTAAGTGCGACTGCCTTCTGCTCTAGAATAAGATATTCTCTTGATTTCATTGGACAGTAAGCATGCCTGCCTTTTGCTTTGGGGGTTTTATATCTTTCAAGGCTGTGTCCTATCTAAACATTTTTGGAAAAATAGTCCAGAACAAAGGGCTAGACAGTGCCTTACTTCTCAGCCATGCTGAAACATGAGTGATCCATATGTTGCAACAGGAGAGATGGCCAGAGTACTCTCATGGGGTGGGGTACCTGTTGGTGGGGACTAATTCCAGGCTGGCTCATGTTCTGGTTTCATCTTTTACTTGTGGACTCCAGAGCTGTGGTGGATTTTGCATGTATGGTGTGTGGGATTTCCTAGGGAGGGTATCTGCTTTTCTTTAGTCCTCTCCATCTTGGGGATCCCTTAAGAGGGAAAGCCACACTTCCTTTCAGTCCTGCCAATGTCTGAATCCCAAACACCTCCTGGGTGGGATCTCACCTGCCTGGGCCATCAGCCACCTGGAATTCCTCATGGCTCTTGTCTCCTCCTCCCCTATCCCCCGAGATTCCCCCACGTGAACTCTGGGAGCTTCCAGGTCCTCTTCTCCGCCTCCCAAGGAAGACAGAGACCTGGGGTGGTGTGTGTGCTCTGTGTGTCCTCTTCAGATCCCTCAATCCCACCATCATTATATGCATCAATAAGTATTTGCCTTCAGAAATATTAAAATAAGAAGTTAGTGCTAGTTTCCATGTCCATATTCAGCCCCCAAACTTGGGGCCATCATCAAGCCCTCTCAGAACTGATTCCCTATGATAGGATTCTTCTGGGGGTAGCCCTAGAATTACCCTGAAGCTTCCATCCCACTGGGTCTCTGGCCGGGTAGTCAGGTGCCAGACTTTATCTCTAGGGGTGTTCCCAGGCTTTGAGAGTTTCTCTTGGAGGTTTGCTGGGGAGGTAGGCAGTGGAAGATAATGTCCCTCCATGACCTCTGTCTATCTTGATTACTACAATACACAACTTTCTCCTTTACTTCCTTCAGTCACATCCTTACTTAGACCAGGGTAGGGTGACTGTCATCCATGGAAAGTCTAGCCCACAAAAGTGACCCATGACTAGTTGGGTGACTCAGCCTTTGTTTTCCATCAGGACAGGGCACAGAAGTGGCCCAAAGGCCAAGGACCTGAGAGAACAGACAAGAATAAGATATGCAACTAATTGTTTTAATAAAATCATGGGAAGAGTGGAACACTCTTTACTGAAATATCCCCATTTTGTGGGAGGGGTTGAGGGAGAAGTAGGTCAAGCATTGGTCCCTGAACACCAGGAAGCCACCTTTCATGGAAATTACCTGCCTTGAAAATTGGGTCATGCTTGCACAGCTGGGACCTGGGGGCTCCCCAAGCTCATCTACTCTAGCCTGCCCTTCCTTTCCCAGCAGCAGCGAGAGTGTCCAGCCTGGATTATTTTAAGCCACCCCACAGGCTGGTCATGTGTTGAGAGAGAGCCAGATGGTGGGCCCTGCAGAGCATCCTAGGGCCGTAGAGGTCAGACCTGTCCCTTTCTCAGGGCCTGGGAAAGTCACAGAGGCCCCAATCTTGGAGAGATGGTGGACATGACATCACCATGCAAATGGGGTCCCACAGTGAGCCTTATGAAGTACTGACCAACCACACCATTCCCCAGCCTTCAACACGCATATTGTCATTGTTTCCCTTGCTGGAGACCTTCAGAAGCTCCAGTTCCAGACCTGGATGATGCTGTTCTCCATGACTTGGGGACTCTCATGCATGGCATTCTCACCACACACTCCCATCTTGTGTCCTACTCTAGCTGATACAAACCACCTAGAGCTTTCTAAACCTGTCAGGCTGCACCTGGGTCCTGCATGTTGGACCACCTTTCTCTGTCATATCTGTCTGACACATACTTGCTTCTACTCCAAAGCTCTGTTCAGACATCCTATTCTTTGAATATTTCACCCATTAGGATCCAAGCATCATGCATTGAAAGAATTAGTTTAAATGTCAGTCTCTCCTACGGGACTGGGGCTCCTCAAGGTCTTAGGTCAGAGCTTGGCATATGGCAGTTTCTCTCTCTCTCTCGATATATATATATATATATATATATATATATATAATTCTCATCTATAGAGAGAGCATAACATTTTGGGGGGTATTGAAGTGTCATGAGAGCTCTTAGAAAATAGATTCTGTGAGATCTTCTCCCTGCTGCAGGGTTAGCTTCTGATCCCAGCAGTTCCAAAGGAGGGTGAGGCAACTGGCAGCCTTAATATAGGGGTTCTGAGGGATTTGGGGACTGATCAAGGAGAAAGGTATGACCACGAGGTGGCAGTAGCATACACAAGCTTGATTGGAAGACACTGACCGTGTCCTTTGACTTTGAGGAAGTCCCTGGTAGCATGAGACCACCTAGAGGCTATGGTTCAAGGCCACCACCTGGAATAGCAAGAGGGCATGGGAACTCGTGGGGAGAGAGAGAGGTCAGAGACAGGCATGTGTGTCTTGGTGGTGCTGCTTAGCAGTCTGGTAAATCAGAGGGCTGCAAAGGGCAGCAACAACTTGGGGTTTTTATAGCTGTGGAGTTTATCTTATCTTTGACTAGCAGAGGTTGGGTACCATTTTGTAGAGTGTGCAAAACAGGCAGGCTCTGAAGTGCTAACAATCTGCTTACTTGGATCATGTTTAAAACAACTGGATGTATAAAAAATTGAGTTTGGCTCTGGTGGGCTTTTGAGACAACAGGTCTCAGCATGCTGTGAGGAAGTAAACAACATAGGGGCCAAGAGACAGAAGCTGTCTTTGGCTCACTTAATAACACTTGGGGAGGGAAAGGCTTGGCAAGGGTCAGCTTCATTTGTGCTTGTTCCTATCAAACTTCTCTGATATGCTCCAGGGAGTCCCTATTTTTAGTTTAATACCTGTTGGATTTCAGGACACTTCAACCCATATTTACTGAGTTCCTACTATGTTCCTGGAATGAAGAAATGCAAAAATAATTAAGATACAATTCCAGCCCTCATTTAGCTCACAATGGGTGGGGGTAACAAGTCTTAAGTAGCTAATTACAACTCCTTGAGATGCATGATGCCCAAAAAGAAGGAAGGAATGAGCAATGTTTGGGCGGCAGGGGCTGCTGTACCTAGGATTGTGCAGCGGCTGAATCATTTCAGAATTTAGAACTTGGAGCTGCTATGCTCCAAGATAAAATGGGATTATCCCACAGGGGACAGTTCATTTCGCCTGGTTTTAGTGCCACAGACTGTATATCAGTTCCAATCTCTCAACATCTCCCAAGCAGGTGTAGAACCCAGAACTTGGAGCCTGCTGGTGATCGTTAGCTGTTTCACAGCTATGCTGCCTTCAGCAAAGCACTTCCCCTCCGTGAGCCTCAGGGTCCATTTTTGTAAATTTCAGATAAGAATCTGTACTTCTTTTGCATGACCCCAGTTCTCACCCTCTGCCTTTTCTCTGTGTATGGTCTCTCCCAAGGTGAGATCTAGTCTCCAAGCTCTAAATACCATCTTTGTGCTGATGGTCCTCAAATCTATATCTTGAGCCCTGAGTCGCTAGCCTCTCTCTTGAGCTCTAGGCTCATATTTCTAGCTACATTCAGGTATACAATGCCTTACCCCAAACTCGGCACCAGGTGTGTTTTGGAATCCAGAATTTTTAAATTGTAGAAAGGCATTACATCCAGTAGGATGGATTGCTGTATCCCATAATCAAACATTGATATTTCTGCAGTGAAAAATGTGAATAATCAACCTAAAAAGGATGAAAAAATGTGTAAGCTGCCTCATTTCATATCATGTAAGAATTCGCTGACATTCGCTGACAGAATTCACAGAATGAGTTATGAAGCACCTTTTGTTTTCTGAGTGTTGTAGATTTCTGAATTGCAGAAAAGGCTGCATGGACCTATACTTTCTTTCCATTCATTGTTTGATAGGCACTCCAAACTTAACATGCTCGCAAATGTGACTTCTGATTTTAACCCCATCCCCCCCTCCTACAACTTGCTGATTTTCTGTTTTTACCTGTCTCTGTTAACTCCATCCTTTCGTGTCTCGAACCCTCAGTCTGGGGGGGTGGGGGGGTTACCTTTTGTTTCCCTCCATTTCTCTCTCCTCGCTTTCCATACCTAAGGAACCACAGGTCTGTGGGCCTTTCCTGCAAACCAGATCTCCAATCTTACTTACAGGGTCCCTCTTATTTACCCCTGTCTGCAAACTGATTTACATCTTACAAGATGATCAGAGGGATCTTTAAAAATAGAAAGCATTTAGTACCAGTGTCCTGTTTACTCCACTGGAAAAATAGAACATTACTAAATTCTACCAGACCTCCAATGTCCCACCCTGTCTACTTCTCGGCCATCATCTTTTACAATTCCACCCTTAATCCCCACATTAAGGGGATTCATTTCGTTTCCCTAATGTGCTAAGACTCCCTGCCTTGGGGATTTTGCACAAGGGGAATGCATATAAGATTCTGCACATAAGAATGACTGAATATCTTCCCCCAGAAAAATGTGTATGTCTGCTGAAGTATTTTTGCTTGGACAGGACTTCACTCACCACCCTTCTTAAAGAGTTCCTCTCTTCTTCCCATCATTAATTCCATCTCCATCAGATTTTATTTTCTTCATGACTCTGGAGGTTGTATCATCTACCAGTTTACTTGTTTCTTAGTTGTACCTTGACATACAAGCTCCTCTGGACTAAGCAATCCGGACAGCATGGAAGGTGGGAGGTTGATTTGTTCCATCCCTAACATTTAACACAAGCACAGTGACACACACATTGTAGGTGCTAAACAAGTACTTGTTGAAAAAAGAAATAAGTAAACCACCCACCCTTCGGGAGGATGTTATAAGTATCAAATGAGACCCTATACGTTAATGATCAAGAGCCCAGTCCTTGGCCTGTACAGAACTGAGCTAGAAATAAGCTCTGGCTGTGTGATGCCAGCTAACTATTCAATTGGCATAAGCTTCTATTTTCTATGAGGCTCATGGGAAATGAACCTCATATGATGGTGGTGAGGATGAAATGAAATGTTGTGTATAAAGCATATTGTGCTATTCTGGCATAGGATCCATGCTCAATAAATGCCAACCACTGCTACTATCCCAGAATATGGGAACACTTTGTGCTGTGAACACAGCCAATCCAGGCAATCCTGGGTTTGCCCAATTCGGCTTCCCTTACCAAAGTGCACTGGTTTGGTGTATACAAGACAGTTAATGTGCAGACACTGCCATGACACTCAGTCTGTCTCCTGCCATCTGTTTTCCAAATCATTCCTGAGATGATCAGTGAGGAAGGGGAGGGCTGATAAGGGCTCAGGAAAGGGGTATGTCTAGGAGTGGAGGTGGTGAGTGGATGATGGGAGGCTGTTGCAAGCAAAGGCAGAATGTCTGGGATCTGATGTGATGGGGACACCAGCCATGTGGATGAGCAGGCTGGGCTGTGCATGTGGGCCCAGAGTGTTCCCTGGTGTGGCCACAAGCAGACACAGTCAAAGGGATAAATGTTGATAAAGAGCTAAGTGATGTCCAGTGTCCTAGGAGCAGGGTCAGGTGATGAACTGAGTGATAGGCAGTGGCCTAGAGTTTGAGTCTAGGGTCTAGAGCTTGGTAGAATAAGACCTTTAGGGAAAAAGCAAATATGGAGGATGTGAGCAGGTTCAGGGCATATATCAAGATTGGGGTTGGGTAGGAGTGGGAAGAGGGCTGTTCTTCCTGGCTGTTACTTTGCAACATGGGGCTCATCTGCTAGTATAAAGGCTTGAGACTGGATGGGCTGGTTGGGTTGAGGTCCAAGGACATGGTAGATTGAACAGAGCAGGATGGATAGAAGAATTAAGTGCCAAGGAAGGGTGAGGGGGTCCTGCAGTGAATCAAGAGCTGCCAGCTGGAGGGATTCTTACTTAGAGGATGGACATAATGGCCAGAAGGGCTCTGAGAGCCAGCTGGAGAATGATGGGGAAAAGACTTATTTAAAATCGAGACTTTGATGCTATGAAATCTTACTGCAGGGAAGAGGAGGAGATGTTTTCAGCTAGCCCCAGGGACCATTGCCTTTGTTCTCAACACAGAAAAAATTACAGAGCTGTGGTCATAAGTGATCAAACTTCAAATAAGTAGTTAGAAAGAGGTGCTGAAACTTATATTTGAAAAGAGTCATGGTATTTGTCCAGCAAAACATCAGTGACCTCTAGTCGAGGGCCACAGTGTTTGTCCCAGAGTGGAGGGCTGAGGTTTCAGCTTGAATCATGTGTGGGTGGAACACTGTGTGGTATATAAGGTGATGTTCTCATTAGCACCTATGAAAACTGCAAGAGGTGTGCCTGGGGACCCAGCTGGGTCCTTCCTCAGTGGCTCACACACAGGCAGGGACATGCTCCTGAACATTCATGAAGATTTGGCACCTTGCACAAATGCCTTGGCCCAGCATACAGGAGGGGCTCCATCTGAAGAGTCCAGATGCCTGAGTTGAAGGTGTGCTCTGAATAACTCACCTACTCCCTGCTGTCCAAGGAGAAGCCCCAGAGCATCAGGCCTGGGGTTGGATCCTTGCCCTCTGCTGATTCTCCCAGAAGGGACTAGGGCTTATATTGACCTCACCCAGCAGTCCTGTTGGCTACACACTCAGGGAGATCCTAGCAATGGCTGCCCAGGGAGGCAAACATGATGTCTGCTGCCTCAGCAAAGCACTGATCATTGCACAAAACATAGCTCTTCCCTGGAGGCTGCCTGTCACTGGGTGTATAAATAGGCCATCATGCTCCATCCATCTTGGGGACAGCTATGTGCTGCATTTACCACCCCCCTTCTGGAATACTCTCTCTCTCCCTCCCTCCCTGCCCTGCTTCTTGTCTTCCAAGGCTACTCCAGGCCAACTTCCTCATTGTCTAGGGTCTGAGGCCCTTGAAATCAAACAGCACAACCACAGCTCCATCTGTGCTGGGGGAAAATTGATTAACTTGCAGGTATTCCCAGGCTTACAGCTCTTTCCTGCCCTCAGAGGCAATTTAGAATATGGTCTCTGGCTGCCACCTGCTCAGCGGCTCCCCCTCCTGCTCTGTAGGTACAGGTTTTTCTTCCCATCAGATATTGTGGCTTCAGTGATGCAGAACCATGAGAGTGGGGAGAAGGTCCTAAAATATGGGCTCATGGGCAAGGGCAGGTCTTATTCATGCAAAACAATGCTGTAGATGGGAGTAGAAGGGATGAAGTAGGGAAGGGAGAAGGAGATTGGGGATGGGGCTGAAGGAGAGGACTAAGAGTGAAAGGGTGACATGTGCTGCATTCAGAGTCTCCTCTTTAAGGGTAGCAATTAAAATAAATTCCCCTTCAGTTACTTGTAGCTTTTGAGCTCTGGTTCTTGAACAGGATGGGACCACTTGGGCGTCTGTGTTCCCAGAAGCCGTTCCTGTCTGGTTCTCCTAGTGTTGGGTGAGTTGGACTTGTCCTTCCAGCCAGATTGCAGTTTGCTGTGAGGGAAGGAACCGTATTTCATCTTGCCCCCTAGGGAGCCACTGAGAGTGCTTTGCAAAGCCTAGTGATGTCTTGGAGACTTTGTAGCCCCTCTCTGCCCCATGTCTCCAGCCCCTGGCTTGTCAGTCTTCATGGCCACAGAGCATTAAAAGGACGAGATCCTTTGAGTCAGGAATTCTCTTTTCATTGCTCTTTTGGCATTTCCTAAGAGGTGCGAGTGATTTCAGAAGTCAGTCAGGCTCACTTGTGTTTGGAACACCATCAGAGATGGTGTTATGGTGTTTAAATCCCCCTCAAATTAATGTGTTGAAGCCCTAGCCCCCAGTGTAGGGGTATTAGGAGGAGGAGACTTTGGGAGATAATTGTGTCTAGATGAACTCATGATGGAATTAGTGCCCTTATAAGAAGAGAAAGGGACTAGAGCTACCTTTTTCCACCATGTGAGGACACAGTAAGCAGGCAGCTGTCTGTAACCAGCAAGTGAGCCCTCACCACACAGTGAAGCTGTTGGCACCTTGATCTCAGACTTCCCAGCCTCTAGACTGTGAGATGTAAATGTTTGTAATATAAGCTACCTTGTCTGTGGTATTTTTATTATAGTAACCCTAGCTGACTGAGATAGATGGCATCAGGCCAAGACCTGGAAACATGGTTTTGTCCTTTTCTTGTGGATCCTCCTGCACCTCTCTCTCCTCTACAATAAGACATATCACAGTAGGCAATTGGAAGGGGTTTAGAGGGCCCAGAGATGAATCAGTCTCAGATCGTCTTTTGGGCTCTTGAGGCAAAGAGGGGGACCAGCTAGATCTGACTGTGGGATACAGCAGGGGCCCAGTACTCTAAAGCATCACCTCCCCCTCCACTCTCCACTACTGGTGAGTGTCATCTCCTTTCCTAGCCACAGCTTTGAGGGACTCATCAGGAAAGCAGCAGACAGGGGAATGCAGCTTGGGGCCATTTGGTCTGTTGTACCTACCTTGGTCCTGCTGTCACCGTTTGCTTCTGTTCCCTGAAATCTATTTATACCAAATGGGTTTTCTTACCTTTGAAGGGTCTTTGAAAGCCCAGAGTAAAACAGATTACCCTATGACCCAGTGCGCTAAGTCAACCTGCAGGCAGCTGCAGGGTGAAGCTCTCTATCTCACCCTGGGGTCTGCAAGCATGGCCTCTGCTCCTGTGTCCCTAGGGTTCTCTCTGCCAGGGGTTACTGCTTTGCTCTGGTACTAAAAATCAAACACCACCAAAGGAAATCAGGAAGCGGTATCCATGATGTCTAGCTTGAGATTTTCAATGAAATTAGCTTCAATCTGCATCACTGCCTAAATTATGACTTCTCACATCCTATCTCTTGTCCATCCGATGTTCCTTCTGCTAAGCAAGTTCATGACTTCTCTATGCCATGGCTCTGCCATCCTCACTTCCTGGCCCCTGCCTCTGTCTTTTTCTTCTCCAGTCCCCTTGGGAACCATCTTTCTCTCTTTTCTAGGACTGCTTAATTTCCGCCTCTCTGACAGAGTCCAGCCACACTCACCCTCCAGGAATTAGTCCCTTCTGAGTGCCTGGAACACATTCTCATGGTCTTCCCTGCCCACTGAATACATGATGCACTAGAATACTCACTGGGCTTGGGCACCGAGGCTCCAGAGCCATCTCTTGAGCAGAAGCACCTTTTGTCAGCTTCTGCTCTAGAATGCCATGATGGCATTGATGTGTTGTAGGGATCACCTGCTATGGCCACAGAATGTTGGAGAGAGAGAGGAGTGGGGTGGTGAGTACTCATAAGGAATCCTGAAGAGCCCTGGAGGTTTTATACCCTATGTCATTTAAGCCTGATGACAACACTGTCCACATTTTACAGATGAAATAAAGCATGGAGAAGCTGAAAGAACTTGGGGTTTGGATCTTGACAAACTTGTGAAACCTCAATCTTGTCATTTCTGAGCTAGGAAGCAAGAAAATCAACCTCTCCAAGTCTTACTTTCCCTATCTGTTAGATGGTATCACAATACAGACTTCACAGAATTTTGGAGGATGCAGTGGGATGAATGAAAGTGCCCAGGGTAGTGGTATCTGGATATGAAGTCCCAGGCACAGGGCAGACAGGTATGCATTCCCTGTCTTCCTCATGTATTTTCTAAAATGTTGCTCATGGAGGCTCCACTGGAAAATCGGTAGAAAGTACACACTAAGTTGGATGTTTCCCTTGCATGGTACTTTGTGTCTTCAGAGATTTTGTAATAAAAATCTCAAATGTACACATTTTACAGATGAGAAATGGGTCAGGAGTCACACACAATTAATTAACGGCAGAGGTGGGTCACAGAGCAGGCACCCCGACTCTGATTCCACAGAACTGTCAGGCACCTCACAGGTGTCTAATAGATGCTAGTTGAATGACTATAATAATCCAGGCAGTGATACTTAAGGTGTGATCTCTGGACCACCAACATTATCATTGCTTGGGAACCTGTTAAAAATGCATTTTCCTGGTCCTCATCCTAGATCTACTGGGTCAAAAACTCTAGGGTAGGACTCAGCAATCTGCGTTTTTATTTTCGTTTTTTTTTAAAATTTTTTTACATTTATTTATTTATTTATTTTTTTTTGAGAGAAAGAGGCAGAGCATAAGTGGAAGAGGAACAAAGAGAGAAGGAGTCACAGAATCTGAAGCATGCTCCAGGCTCTGAGCTGTCAGCACAGAGCCCAACACGGGGCTCAAACTCACAAACCATGAGATCATGACCAGAGCTGAAGTCAGATGCTTAACTGACTGAGCCACCTGGAAGCCCTAGAAATTCATGTTTTTAAAAGCCGTTCAAGTGACTCATGCATGCCCAGTGCCTGTCCTACCACACAGCCCCACCTGTATCTGCTTCCTCACTAAGTGAAAGCTGCATATAAGCCAGCTGTAATCTCCAAGGCTTCCGTGTTGCTTAGCAAAAGCAAAGGTCCTCTCCCTCCTCCCATTTCCACTGAGGGGAGCAAGATTCCTACTGTCCTTTCCTGTCTCCTGTCCTCAGCAATAGTGATGACTTCTTATTAGAACTCCCCATTGTCCAGGCTCTTTTATTTGCATGTCTAATTAGGTTCTTTCTCATCCCTTTGGAGCTTGGGTTGTCATTCTCACTTGTGTGAGGTGTGGAGGTGGAGTTCACAGATGTGAGGAGATCACTCAGAAATGCTGCAGAATGCAGCAGAGCCAGTGCACGGAGGACATCTAATCTGCACTCTTGGTTTCACACCTGGTGAGACTGAGGCATAGAGAGGGCACAGTGAGAACTGACAGAGATGCTGGATACCGGGTCTCCTGGCTTTCTCTCCAGAGGTCTTCCTGTGAAGGAAGAATTTAACTCAGATGTCATAGCAAGTGTGCTCACAACAAAATCAAGGCAGAGCCTGCAAGGATTGTATATGAATATTTCTAGGATATTTTACACATTTAAAAAAGTATCTCGTATAGATGACTTAGTGATTTGTACTTAATCACAGGCCACTAGTGCCTGTGGCTCTGACTTAAGAGCTCTGGCCAGCTCTTTGAGGTGATGGTGAGGTTAGGGCTGGACTCACCGAGTCTGCCTCTAGGAACGGAAGAACTTTAGTCTGGGTGACAGACTCTGGTATCCCTGGACATTCTTGGCTCATCAGGGGAACACTGAGGGTAGCAGGATAGTTCCAGCAAGACCTCCTGACCTTGGTCATGGAGGGAGTGCCTTGGCCAGCCAGTCAGTTGTTTCAACCTGCTTTTCAGGAGACTCTTCCTTGTCCATATCTGCTGGAGAACTAATCAGTTTCCTAAGGCACTGTAACAAATTACCATAAACCAGGTGGCTTAACATGATAGAAATCTATTCTCTCACAATTCTGGAGCCCAGAAATCCAAAATCAAGGTATAAGGAGGGCCTCACTCCCTCTGGAGGCTGGAGAAGAGAAGCCTTCCTGGCCTCTTCCAGCTCCTGGTGGCTGTCAGTATTTCTTGGTTTCTTTGTCTTGTGGCCACATCACTCCTATCTCTCAGTCTCTACATTTCCTGTGCCTCTGTGTCTATCTCCTTGTGTGTCTCTTATAAGGATATCTGTCATTGGATTTAGGGTCTACCCAGATACTCCAGGATGGTCGCTTCATCTCAAGATTCTTAATCACATATGCAAAGGCCTTTCTTCCAAATAATGTTAATACTCACAGGTTCCAGGAATTAGGACGTGGACATATCTTTTGGGGGCCACATTTCAATTCACTATTGGGCACTTGGGAAAGACTTCTCTCTTAAGTGCTTTAGGGACTCTCCCTAGGATACTGTCTTGAGCCCCTGGTTCTTACTGGCATGTGACCCACAACCTCCAGTTTGCTCTAAGGATTGAGTAGTCACAGGATTATATTTGTGGGAACTGGAGTTTCCTTGGCAATATGACTCTGTTAGTTGACTTTCATTGGCTGCCAGTGTATTACAACTCTACAAACTCAGTGGCCTGGTTACCAGCATAGAGATCCTTATTGCTGTGCTTCTTAAACCTGGACTCAGCCTTAGTGCTTTTGTCTCTTACAGAAACCTGGTGGTACAAAGTCCATTCCCTCCAAAATACTTTGCTGGATAGACCCCTTTCTGGATCTTAGGCTTGCTCCACTGTCTGGCTCTCTATGGTGAGAGTCTGTGGAAATGGCAAGGTGGGATGGGAAGTGGAAGGAGGCTACAAGTGGGTGCAGGGGACCCAGAAGTCATCTCTATCCCAGTTCCTCACTTTCCCTGGGTCTCAGATGGCTTCATTCCCAGATCTTTTCTACCTCCTGCCTTTGATTTTTCCTGAAATTATTTATAGATGGAGGATTTGACTTTTGAAGATCTACCAGGCACATGATTACATGATTGTCAGCCATCTGGGGTCATTGACTGTGAGCAAAAAGGACCTTTCAGAAAGCCCTCTGACATTTCCTTTCTGCTTTCAGCTGGGCTAGATTGATCAAATCTTGTCTTTGCACATGTATGTGTAGGAAGGGGACAGGGAGACCTCACTGAAAGCAGTAAGTAGTAGTCAACAGACTCTAAAATTCTGATATTCTTGAGCCAGGTCCTCCAAAGCTCCATGTGTGTTAGGCAAGTGATCTAAGTCCTAAGATACATTCTGCAAAAGTTTAATCTGATGCTTTGTGACTAACAAGAAGAAATGTTCAACTTCCTATATGGACAAGGAAGAATTCCCATGGTCTCTCGTCTTGCATAGATTCACCCAGTTCCCCATTCTTAGGGCCTGTCACTTGTAGCACTTCACTTTTAGGAACCAGTTTCCATGTTAGAATCTGATTGTAAGTGACAGAAATTCAACACAAAGTAGCTTAAGGAAAGAGGGAAGTTTATTGGTTCATGTCCAGAGGTAGCATTGGTTTTAGGCATGGCTGGATCTAGGGGCTCTTATTATGTCATTTTGAATATTATGCTCCAGAGAAAATGACTGCCTCTTCAGCATAAATACAATGAAGTCTCACTGCACTTTTTTTTATTGAGATGAAATTTATATCCTGTGAACTGCATAGATCATAATTGTATAACCCACTGAGTTGTGACAAATGCATACACTTCAAGATATAGAAAATTCCATCATCCCAGAAAGTTCCCTCATGACCCCTTCACATCAATCTTCACTTGCAATAGACAACCACTCCTCTGACCTCTATCACCATACATTAGTTTTGCTTGTCGTTGAACTTCATATAAATGGAAGCTTACAGTAGTATATATTCTTTTGTGTCTTGCTTCCTTCATTAAATAAAATGTTTGAGATTTATCCATATTGCTGTATATGTGACTGTATCACTCTTAAATCTCTTTTGTGGTTGGCAGATATATGAGTTATTTCCGGTTTTTGAGTACTATGATTAAAATTTCCACCAACAATCTTTTACAGGTCTTCTTGCAGATATATATTTTTTCTCTTTGGTAAATACCTAGGAGTGGAATTGTGGCTTCATAGAGGATGTGTAGATGTAGAGAAACTTACAGACTGATTTACAAAGTGATTGTGTCACTGTATATTCCTACCCACCATGTGTGAGAATTCTGGTTGTCCACTTCCTCTCCAACGTAGGATGTTGTCACTCTGTGATTTTGGCCATTCTAATAGGTATGAAGTGATATCTCAGTGGGGTTTCAATTTTCATTTCCTTGAATACTAATGATCTTGACCATTAAAATGTGTTTATTGTCCATTTCTTTATCCTCTCTGAACTATCCAAGTGTTTTGGGTATTTTTTGATTGAGTTCTGTTTTTTATTACTGATTTGGAGAGATTAAAAAATGTATTCTGGAAACAAACTCTTAATAATTTATATGTATTCTGAGTATTTTTCACAGTTGATGGCTTGCATTTTCATTTTCTGAAGGTATCATTAGATGAATGAAATTTTAGAAATTTGATGAAGTTCCAATTTATCTTTTTTCTTCTTTCTTGGCTAGTAATTTTTGTGTCTTTCCTAAGAAATTTTTGCCTACCCCAAAGCTCAGATGATATTTTCCTATTTTTTCCCTAAAACTGTTATAGTTTAAACTATTTGTTTAGGCCTGTGTTCCATCTTGAATTAATTTGTGTGTGAGTGGGTGTGTGAGTGGGTGTGTCTGTGTGGTGTGAGGTAGAAGTTGAGGTTAATTTTTCCCCATACATTTATCTGGTCTCAGCACTAATTTTTCAAAAGTATTTTTCATTAAACTCTTGGCATGTTTGACAAAAAGCAATTGACTATATATATGTAATTCTATATCTAGATACTCTATTATGTTCCACTGAGCTATGTAAATACCATGTTTTTCTAATTACTATGGCTTTATAGTAAGTCTTAAAATCAGGTGGTATGAATCACTCAACTTGTTTCTTTGTTTCTAGATTGATTTGGTTACTCTAGACCCTTGCATTTCCAAATGAATTTTAAAATAAAGACATCAATTTATACCAAAAAACCTATTGAAATTTTCATTTGAATTACATTGAATCTATTGACCAACTTAAAGGAATTAACATCTTAACAATATTGACTTCTCCAAGTCATGAGCATAATATGTTATGTCATTTATTTAGGTGTTTAATTTCTCCCAGCATTGTATTATGGTTTTAAATATAGATGTTTTGCATGTCTTTTGTTATATATTTATTCCTCAGTATTTTACAAATGCTTCTTACAAATGCTATGTTTCTCAATTGTTTGCTTCCAATATATGGAACGCCATTGATTTTGAATACTGACATTTTATTTGTGACCTTGATTAATTTAATTATGTTTCAGTATTTTTTTACATTCCTCAGGATTTCCTTGTAACAATTATGTCATATGAAAACAGATGGCTTTGTTTCTTCTTTTTCAATATTTATGCTTTATAATTTATTTTCCTTGCCTATTTCATTGGCTAGGACCTCTAGAATAATGGGAAAAGATTAAAAGAGATTGGAGTGGATATACTTAAAAGAGATGGGAGTGGAGAAAACATTTAGTATTTCACCACTAAGTCTGATTTTGGCTGTATGATTTTAGTTGATATTTTTATAAGATTGAGAGGGTTTCTTTCAATCCCTAGTTTGCAGAGAGTTTTTTCTTGAATAAGTGTTGAATTGTTTCAAATGCTTCTTCTGTAACTATGGTGATGATCCAGCTGGGGTTTCTTATTTATTCTATTAATGTACTAAATTACATTTAATGATTTTTGAAGGTTGAACTAACCTGACATTCCTGAGATAAATGACACTTGGTGAATTAATTTAATATATTGCTAATATTTTGTTAAAGATCTTGTGTATATGTTCAGGAAGGAAATGTCTTTAGTTTTCTTTTCTTGTAATGTCTTTGTCAGGTTTTGGTGTCAGACTTAATATGGCATGATAAAATGAGTCGACAAATATTCTTAGCAGCTATATTTCTGAAATATTTTTGTTAATATTTGGAAAAAGTAATCGGTAAAATTATGTGAATCTGAGGTTATCTTTTTGAAATGACTTTTGATTATGAATTACATTACTTTAATAGATACAGGTGTGGTAGATAGCCTACAAGATGGCCAGCAGTGATCCTTACTTCCTGGTATTGACAGCTTTGTGTAGTGTCCTCCAACATTGTACCAGAGTTGGTCTGTATGACCAATAGCACACTGCAGATTTGATGGAATGCCACTTGTGAAAAGATTATAAAGGACTACAGCTTTTGTCTATGTATCTTTCTTGGATCATTCACTATAGGGAAAGCCAGGAGCTGAACTGTGAGGACACAGGCAGTTGTGGAGAGGCCCATGTGACAAGTAATAAAGGACTTCTGTCAACAGCCATTGAGAAACTGAGGCCTGCCAGCCATGATGTGAGTGAGCATATAAGTAAATTCTTCAGGCTAGTCAAGCCTTTAGATGCTGAAATCCTGGCTAACAACTTGACTTCAATCTTGTGAAAGAGAACCACCCAGTTAAGCTACCCCTGGGTTCTCTCTCTTTTTTTCTTTCCTTTCACTTTTTAGAAAGTTTAATTTGTATTTTTATTTTTTTAAGTTTTTATTTAAATTCCAGTTAATTAACATACAGTGTAATATTAGTTTTAGGTGTGCAGGTTAGTATTTCAACACTTTCATACATCACCTGTTGCTCAACATGATAAGTATATACTCTTTAATTCCCATTACCTGTTTCATCCATCCCTTCCTTCTCCCTTCTGGTAACCATCAGCTTGTTCTTTATACTTTATTTTAAATGTGGCTTTAATCTCATTTTTCCCCAGATTTATTGAGATATAGTTTATATATAATACTCCTGGGATCTTTCCTGGAGAAATTTGTGACATAAATGTTTGCTGTTCTAAGCTTCTAAATTTTGGGATAACTTTTATTATACACAAAAAGATGGGCCATCTTGGTGGCTCAGTTGGTTGAGTGTCCAACTCTTGATTTCAGCTCAGGTCATGCTCCCAAGGTTGTGGGATTGAGCTCTGTGTCGGGCTCTGTGCTGGGAATGGAGACTGCTTAAGATTGTCTCTCTTCCTCAGCCCCTCCCCAACTCCTGCTCTTTCTCTCTAAAAGAGAAAGAAAGAAATAAAGAAAGAAAGAAAAAAAGAAAGAAAGAAGAAAGAAAGAAAGAAGGAAGAAAAGAAAGAAATAACTGATACAATAAATATATTTAGATTTTTAATTTTTTCTTGTGTCAGTTTTGCTAGTTTGTGTCTTTCAAGGACTTTGTGTCATCAGAGTTGCCAAATTTGTTGGCATATAATTGTTAATATTTTGTTATTTTCCTTTTAATGTCTATAGCATCTGTACTGATATTCACTTTCATTTTTGACATTTTAAAGTTTGTGTTCTCTCTTTTGATCAATGTTGTAGACTTTTATCAATTTTAGTTATCTTTTTAAAGAATTAGCTTTTAGTTTTATTGTTATTTTGTTTTGTTTATTTTCTATTTTTATTGATTTCTGTTTTTATCTTTATAATTTTCTCTACTTATTTTGGTTCTAATTTGCTTCTTTTTCTTGAGTTTCTTATGTTGGAAACCTAGATCACTGAAATTATACTTTTCTTCTTTTCTAATATAAGCACTTGAAATTTTAACCTGCTTTATTTATTTAATATTTTGTTTATTTATTTTTTAAGTAATTCTTACACCCATCGTTGGGCTCAAACTTACAACCCTGAGATCATGAGTTGCATGCTCTACTGACTGAGCTAGCCAGGTGCCCCACTTTAACCTGCTTTTTAATGTTGAAGTACATAGAATGCAGTTGGATATTGCTGTTATTGATCCAGTCTGATAGTTTGTGCTATTTAATTGGAGTGTTTAGCCATTTAAATTTAATGCAATTATTGGTGTGATTGGGTTTTAGCCTACCATTTCTTCTTTTTTTTCTTACTCACCCCTACCTTACAGAGTGAAAAATGTATTTAATGATTTATGGTACATCATGCAACTAATTTATTCCTTGAAATTCATTAAGAAGCGGTGCTATTCAGAATCATACATCTTATGAATTTATTTGAAATGTTGCCAAAACTTGAATGGTTGGCTGTAAGCTTCTACTTCAAAGAAGTTTGAGGTCAACATATTTAAAAATTTACTCTTCAACAATGTTTTTCCAACTGTGGTTCATAAAGAGTGGGCAATAAAAATTGATTTAGTGGACCTTAACCAGCACATAAAAAGATGGCATAGAAAAGAATGAAATAGAATACAATAGAAAATATTAGGTGCTTTGAATGCTATAAGGGTAAATATTATTTATGATATTTTGTTTGTTTTGGTGTGTGTGTGTGTAAAGTGTTTTGAACTATGATTTAAAATGTATATTTTTTAGACTGATGTATAAAAGCCTGGAAAACATTACACTGTGTTGTAGCACTATGGAGGCTTCCATGCCATCGAATGAATGGTCAGGAACAAACCAAGGTGATGGGGGATTAAATCTACCTATACTGTACTCCAGAAGTGGCCTCTGGAAGAGATGAGAGGAATGTGGAGCGAAGAATGGGTGCAAATGATCCATTTATTCATTCCTTCCTTCATCCATCTATTGATCCATCTGATAAGTACTTATTGAATTCTACCATTGATCATGCAGACCTTTAACCTTTAAGGATACTGAAAAACAAGTGGATCATACTCTCTGGAAACTCACAGTTCAGATGGCAGAGAGGAAGTAGACAGATATTTATATGACAGTGTGATGAATCCCATGGTAGGGAGGTTGCAGTTGCAATTCAGTGTGCCTAACCAATCATGGATGGGAGTCCGAAAACTTCCAAGAGGTGATGTGTAGACATCACTAAGCCTTGTAGGTTGAACGTGTGTGTCTTACTCAGTTTGGGATGCTATAACAAGACCTCATAGACTGTGTGGCTTAAACAACAGAAAGTTATTTCTCACAGTTCTGGAGGCTGGATGTCCCACTTTCTAATATCACACTGAGGGTTAGGCTTTCTCACCATATGAATTTTGAGGGAACACAAGCGTTCAGTCTTACACAAGTTAATATTAGGCATAGAAGATAGGGAAAGTATGTGTTACAAAGAGGGCACGGTATATGAATTGCACAGAGGCAAGAGGGAACAAAAAGTGTGGGGGCCACGCACAAATGTGAATGGACAGTGTGCAGATATTTGAGACTGATGAAGTGGGCTGAGAAACCTGACCTTTCTAATCAGATTGTGAGTTTGCAATAATCACAGTAGAAAAAAATTAGTGGAAGCAGGGAGATCAGTGAAGAGGTTGGAGGGATTCTGCTCCTGGGATGGAGAGAAGGAATGCATTTGAGAGAATTTGAGCAAGTATAATTTAAGGATCAAATGGTTGATAGGAAGATGGCAGGGGTTCATGAGTGCAAGATGTCTCAGATGACTCCTGGGCCTCTGTGTTGGGCCTCAGTGGATGTTAGTATCATTCACTAAAAATGTGGATCCAGGAAGGGTAAGAAGGTTTTGGGGAAAGAAAAGATACTTCCCTTGTCATCATGTTGAACTGGGTGCTGGACCCCAACCAGTTTAAGAAGCCCAGAGGGCAGACAGACTCACAGGGCTTGAATTCAGAGATCTGAAGTTTGGAATTCACATCATATAGTTAGAGTTTGGAAAGGAAACATGGCTTGCTCTGTCCAGAGTTGTGGATTCAGTCAGCTGGAGAAAACGGGGAATCTCATAAATCATCATGTAGATAAAAGCGTGGTTTTTCAGGCCCTTATTTACAGTGGCTTTAGTGTGCTACATTTCCAGGGAAATATATGTTCTTGTCATCCAACTTCAGGAGAAGTAAATGAGCTTGAATCACATGAGTAAGTTTAATGCCAGCCTGAAATTTAGTAAGCTACTTTGCAGCTTCTTCGTCCCCATCTTCTTCTTTTTCTTCATTAAAAGTATACTATTTTCCCCTCGTCTTTGGGTGCAGATTAAAATGAGGCTGGTTGTGAGTTAAAATGAAAAGGACACAGTCACGGCAGGAAAAAGTTCATGTCTTGAGGTCAAGTGGCTCTTTTAGTGAGCCTTGCTAAACAATACCTTCTGCTGGAGACTTGGAAAAGGTTAGTGATGGTGAACTTGGATCTCTACCCATTCCCACATGAGCCCCTGACACTGCCCCTGAAACTGATTGTCAAGATTTTAGGGACTATATCAATGTATGAAACACTGGTCTCTAAGCTACTTTGGGCACTGCATTCCCAGGCTGAGTACTGTGCCGGGCATATAGTAGGCTCTCAAAGAGGTATGGAATCAATCAATAAGTAAAAGAACACAAAGTGGGGTGAAAAAATGTAACTAGACACCATCAAATAGTAATTAGGAACCCCATTACAGTCCTGGCCTTAGTTTCCTTATCTATAAATCAAGGGTAGTCCTAATAGTTACCTTATACAGCTGCTTTAAGGATTAAATGAGATAGTATGTAATGTGCTTAGGGCACTCCTTGGCATATGGTAAGGGTTCAGATATTCAAACAGCTGTTGTTATTATTTTTGTTACTATTTTTATTGCTATTGTCACCACGATATGTTGGTCAATCCATTGAGTAAGCTCTCCACACTTTAGTTTCTTCATTCACAAAATGGAGACTGTAATTGCTGGCTTGCTTTTCTCTCAGGTGTCATAATGATTATACAATAATAGATCAAGGGGTGCTGAGGTTGGATCTCACTTTTTTAGTCTTGAGAGAGCTGTGATTCAAAGAGGGCAAGTTACTCAGAGTGAGTGGCACAGCCAAATGGTATATGAATGTGAGAATATTCTGGCAGGTTAAAATTAACAAGCAAAATATAATACCAACCATAACACAGTACTAATGCAGCTTTGTAGAGCTGAAAAGGCACAAGCTTTGGAGTCATGCAGTTTTCATTTTCAATCCCAGATTCTCCTGCAGTAGATGCATGAACCTAAGCTTGTCATTTATGTCTCCTGGACCTCACATAAGAAGAGGAACATGAGTCTGAGTCACAAGGTTTATGTAAAGGTAAAAGAAAGAATGGATGTGTGTGAAGTCCTTAGTATAGTACCTTACACTGTAGGTGTTCAGTCTATGACAATTGTTTTATGACACAGCTAACAAGGGGTCAAACCAGGATAAGAACGTAGGTGTGCTGGTAGCAATTTTATGTCTCTCCTATATTTTAGAAGGAATGTGTGTTGTCTGAAGAACTCTGGGTGCCTTTAGCACATGGGAGGTCACTGTCAGGGCTGTAGTGCATCAATAGCCATCTTGCCTCTAGCACAGAGGTGTCCATATGAAGTCTTTGAGCTAAGAGGGGCTGGGTCAAAGCCCCCAGGCAGAAAAGGCCCTCAAAGACATTAGTTTTGGGTATCCCCACACCCTCTACATCTGGCCCATCCCAACTATGGTCCCCAGTATGTTGCCTAATATTATGGACAACAAGTTGTCAGCCAAAACATTAGAGTGGTACAGGCTAGAATTGAGAGTAGACTGAGCCATTACACCTGGATTCAAATCCTAGCTCTGCCACATAATAGCCATGTGATACTGGGTGAAGTTATTTAACATCTCTGTGCCTCAACTTACTAATCTGTAATGTGGGCACAATAATGGAACCTACCTCATGGGTTAATGTATGTAAGACAAAGGTGGCATAAGAAGCAATGTAAGTCTTTCAGTATTATTATTACTATGGTGGGAGGTGGGAGGTTGCTAGAAGGACCTCATTTCTGGCCCTAGGATCATTATGGAGTCTTTTAGCTTTGCTATTCTGTGATAAGGACTGACACCTCTTTCTTTATCTTTACCTTATCAGTGGACATCAGAAGGTCACAAAACTCCTCAGTGCCTGAGGCGACTGGCTGATAGATGATAAGCCAGGGCTGACCCCAAGGTCTGCAGTTACTGTATTTCCTCATGGCTAGCCTAGGTCTTAACAATGTGCACCAAGTTGTAGGTGCTGCTACTGTCTTGTCCTGAGCCAGCATAGGCAAGCGCAGCACTGTGCAGAGTAGAAAGGCAATACTTGATTCAGGTGGTTCAGTGGCCAAGCTGGGCCACCTAGAGCTCTGGTGGCAAGTGGTCTTTGTGGCTCTGAGCTGCCCATCAACCCCAGGAAGCTTTGGTTTTTTTCTGCCCATCTGCCCCCAACCCCCAGACACCTTCTTTACAGCTCCCTTGTATCTCCTAATACCTGTCATTATGATACTTATCATAGCCCTGTGAGGTAGGCGTTCTTTCTGTTTTACAGAAGTTGAATGAAGCTCATTGGGTCTCAGTGACTTGCCAGAGCTCATATCTTTCTGTAGCCCAGAGCCATTTGTAGCCCCATCTGGTTGTCACTGTCCACAGAGTCTGGAGCGAGCAGTGCCACATCTGGTCCTCACCCTGAAGATCTCAAGCCTGTATTTAGTGAGAATGGACAAGGTGGCTGTTCAGGAAGGTTGGTCCCCACTTGCCAAACTTGCCAGTTTGTGGACGTGAATGCAGTTGCCAACTTTCCCACTGTGGGACAGAACCCTCATGCCAGCGCTGTAAGCAAGAGGTGGGCTAGAGGGTTTGGATGGGTCACTGTGAATCCCTCCTGGGCAGGAGAGGGTTTGGATCTAGCTAGGACCCAGAATATGGGGATTCAATAAACATTTTTTGGATGTGAAAATGATCTGGTAGTGTTATCCTCTTAGCCGTGCATTTGGCCATGGAGGCCCATGATCCTGCTCCCCCTTGGAGGGACCTGGAAAGCCATTGGGAAGGCATGTACTATGTGCCAGGCACCCCAGACCTCTCTCCTGCAAGGAAAGCAAGGTATCTCCTTCTTGTAGTACCTGCCCGTAGACTCCATCAGGATCCTGGTGCCTCTGCTAATGCCTTCTACTTACTGACAACTCATTGTACATTTACTTAACCTCACTCACCAGGGTTGATGGTTTTGGGGGATGGGGTTTGGTTTGTGAGTTTTTTTCCTGCATGCTCAGTGGGTGAGGGGGCAGGTGGCAGTCCCTGTATCACCCATTTTGTGGTGAGGGCCTGTTTAAGAGCTCACTGTCCTCAATTTCCCAGTGAACCAGAGGTCCCAGATCAAAAGGGAAAGGCCCATGAGAGGACCCAAGAATTAGCATCAATTGGCTGACAGGGTCCCCACTGTAGGATAGGAGCTGCTGGGCTGCAGGCAGGAACATGAAGACGTTGGTGTCAGGAGGTATTTAATAAGCAGTGTGACAAGGAATAAAATAACTATTAATAAGGTACTTTGCCAACTTGATTCTAGCCCCATTAAATTTTTCTTTACCTTATTTCACACTCCATTTCCAAAGCACCCTTTCCTCTCCCCCCACCTTTAATGGTTCTGGCAAACCTGAGCCCTAATGAAGTCTGGCAGCATACATTTAAGGCAGTGTCTGGCCGAAGTGAACAGAAGCTCCCATCTAC
The DNA here is from genome assembly GCF_022837055.1 of Prionailurus viverrinus. Lineage (NCBI taxonomy): Eukaryota > Metazoa > Chordata > Mammalia > Carnivora > Felidae > Prionailurus > Prionailurus viverrinus. The sequence continues at coordinate 105,292,439 of NC_062568.1, read as the reverse complement.
AGGAGACTCCTCTGGGTGGCTGGAGACATAAATCCAGCCCCCAGGCTGTCCAATTGATTCCTCAGGCAGGCTGTGGGGGGCCAAGAGTGCCACAGGGCTGTGACAGCCATGAGTGATGGCACCTTAGTAGTTCCCAGGGCCGAATGCCCAAGGTGGCAGGCCACTTAAGAGGGGGACAGCCTGTCCTGAGTGCAGACTTATGCAAACATTCACTCATTCATATATTCTACAACATTCATTGGTGCTGTTGGCTGAGTTTTAGACATTGGTGCACTCATAGTCCTGTGAGGTAGGTGTTCTTTCTGTTTTACAGAAGAAGCTGAATGAGGCTCATTGGGTCTCAGTGCCTTGCCAGAGCTCACATAGCTAATAGTGAGGGAGCCAGTGAAGGAATAAAAAGGAACTGGTTCCTTTTCTCTCTGAGGCCATCTTGCATTTTCTTGGTCAGACTTCTTGTGGTATGCCATCTTTAGTTCAAGGAACTGCTGTCAGCTGGTAAGAAAGGTCTCACTCTCCCCTGGAATTCACATTCTCATCTGTCTTCAGGCATTTCTGGTCTCTGTGTGTCACTCATCTCACTTGTGATCATCATACAGCACAGTGTTGAATCAAGGCTGGGGCCCCTAGGTTCATGGCAGACTCTCTGGAGCCCCATCTGGGGTTCACTGTGTGAAATGAGACAGGACTGGGACCCAACCAACCTGGTTTCAAACCAGCTCTGCTGAGCCGGGTTTGGAGTGGGTGTGTGCAGGCCTAAGAGGGCAGATGTGGAAGGGGGCCAGAAGAAGAAAATATGAACCATGTTGTTAGAAGTAGATGGAGGAGAAAGTAGGCTCAGGACTTCCCACACATAGAACCAGGGACACGTAGTACTAGCTTGATCTTTGCCTGGGCTTGGACTAACTTGGGACACTCCTAACACCAAAGCATCAGTTTGATGCTGGGATTTTATAATCATGTTCTTCTTTTTGTCTTGTTTATCCATTCTTCTCTTACTTTTAAATTTTCCCTTAGGGTCCCTTTACCCTTTCCTTCAAATTGGTATGGCTGGTTGAGACAAATCTTGGTCTTTTTGTTGTTCATATGGTATTAATGCTGGTATTTGTGCTATTGTTGGTTGTGTGGTTGAAGGGGTAGCAATGCTTCTAATGTTGGTGTTGGTGCAGTTGGGGGTGCGGGTGGTGGGGGTTAGTTACTGTTGGTGGTATGTGCATTGCTTTGGTGTTGTTGCTGGTGGTGGAGGTAACAGTGATGATGGTGGTCATGATAGTGTTGGTGTAATGGAGGTGGTGATATTGCTGTTGATGATGGTTGTGGTAGTAGTGATGGGGCCTGGGCATCTAAAACAGGAAAATATAGTAGAAAGAAAAGAATCCCTGGAGTTAGATAGACCTGTTGTTCAGTATTGGCTCCAGTGAATTACTTAGTGTCTCTGCACCTGTGTGTCCTCATCTGTAAAGTGAGAATAATGATACCTCACACAATGTCATGAGGATGAAGGAAAGTGTGTGTGAGTCCCACCCACTTCATCCAAAGTCCCAGGGCTCCTTCTCCTTATTTCTGGCTGTGGGAACCTGGCCAGTGTCAGTGTCCTCTAGGTGAGAACTGACATCATCACTGGCAGGAGGCCTTTAGCCCTTTGGCCAGGAGTTTGACAGTCATATTCTCTGTGACCTTGGCTACTATTATTACCACAAGAGATTATCTTAGGATGTGATGCCTAAGGTCACCCATGTCCCCGACAGAAAATGGTGCAATGGCATGTCCAGTCCAAATATCAGCTGAGGTCTCTCCACTCGAGGTCAATTTGGATTACTTCAATCTCTCAACCCCATGACCTGGCATGATTCCCCCAGGACTTCTGTGATTTCCCTGGGTCTTATTCTCTCTTTGTTTCCTCTGATTTGTGTCCCTGATCTTTATAGGCCACCTCTGTGTGGCACTGCCTTGGCCAGACAAGGAAACTTGCCTTCTCTGAGTTCCACAGAGGATCCACTGCTACAATAGCACTGGGGGGGGGGGGGGCAAAGAAGACCTTAGGGAAGGTGGACTTAGAGGATGCAGGAGGGAGCTTTCATCATAGTGCCTTCAGCAAATTACCTAAATATCCTTCTTGGTCATTTCTTTCCTCAGCACCCTTTGGCTGCTTCAATCCATCTCTAATCACAAGGACTCCTACAGAACCTGGCCTTCCTCCCATCCCTCTCACCTAACTTGTAGAGCTGTCAACTCCCCAGCTTCCTCTGTCTTCCACTCAGCAGGACCCACCATGGAGTAACTCTGTTCTGTAGAACACAGCCATGTTATAAATAAGATATTTCCCCCTTTTGATTATACCTAGACTAGGAGTTGGCTGAGACCTCTCTCTTAGAGGACAAGAGTTATGTTCAACCTTGCCCTCTTTCATCTCTCCCTTCCTGCCATTATCCCAGGCCTCACTGAGCCATTTGGTTCCTAGGACGACATCTGCTGGGACACTTTCCACTCCAGAAGAGTTTGGACTTCAGGGAGAGAGTCAGAAGCTTGCCAGGTATGACTTGGGGTAAAGACTGTTAGTAACACGGGCCTGGGGAATGGATGGGTCCCAGCAGTGCTCCACCGGACACCCGTCGGCTGCTGAGTCCCAGTACTGTGGTCCTTTCCCAACTCATTTAGTAGACATAGACATACACAGAAGACTCGCATGTCTCTTCCCATGAGCCTGTATACCAGAGGAGGACGTCTCTCTGAGCACAAACATACCCTGTCCCCTAAGTTACTCCCTGCTGAATCGTCCCTGTGGTGGCGGTTTCTGGAGTCAAGAGGTGAATGGAGGCTAACAGCTGTCACTTACTTTGCCTCCATGGAGATGCCACACATGTCTCCCTCATCTCTCAAGCCTTGCGGGTCCTCTTTGCAGGAGATGTGATAATGACAGTGATAATGATGATGCTCACTACTTAATTATCACCTGCTTCATCCTGGCATTTTATTGCATTTACTCCCACAGCAACTTGGCAAGAGAGACCCTAGTAGCAGCACTTTACAGGTGTGGAAACTGAGGCTCAAAGGGGTACAGGGTGTTGCCTTAGCCTCAGAGTTAATAAATGTTAGAGTAGGCATCCAAACCAGGTCTCTCAGAGTCGTAAGCCCCCCTGGATCTTCACTTCCAGAAGCCACAGAAGCCTGGGCTCCACACATTAGGTATTCCAAGTTTACAGCCCAGGGAGTAAAGGTTGCTTAAAGCAACCTGAGTTTTCCTGATGCTCTTAGGATTTCCTAGATCAAAGATAGAATTAAAACAACACATGAAAAACATTTTGTTCCTTTTTGAAGTATAAACGCTACTCTGGAAGTGTTGGGGGGTTTTGTCTGAGAGTTTAGGGAGGGGGGGCGACACTTGCCAAAAGCCCATATTGTGCTGGGCACTTTTTGTACACCATGACATGTCAGCCTCGGGTCAGGCCTCAAGAGTCAGCCTTTTCACCCCTGTCTTATCAGTGAGCAAAGTGGGAGGTGTAGTAAGTGGCAGAGTGGGCTTTCAAATCAGTGCTTGTGATTCCAGTGGCTGTGTGTTTCATCTTTTTGCTGTGCTGCTCCAGAGAGGGAGGCCCACAACCCCTTCTGCCTTGTAAGGCCTGGCAGGCTTCCCTGGGCAGTGGGAGCTCAGCAATGGCAGCCACTGTTGCCGTTGGAAGGAGAGCATTTGCTGAGACAATCAGGCATTTGCACAAGGCAACTCAGCAGGGCTCAGTCTACCACCTCCATGTATTTTCCTCTGTTTATCCTTTCTTTGGGATGTTCCTTTGTCTCTCAGTGTCCTAGCAAACATACAGACCTGGCAGAGACCCTGCCTGACATCTGTGGCTTCTTATATCAGGGCTCAGGACTGTGGGTCAGTAGCAAGGTGGGCTCGTTGCCCTTGCCCTGGTTCCTGCCCCTGACTGCCCCTCCCAGGTGACAAGGTTGAGTCAGACAGGAAACAAATGTGGCTCTCGGCACACAGCTCCACCACCTGGGGATGGGAGTGGGGAGCTACTGTCTCTCTATCACATACTTAGAGAACACCGCTTGTTCCAATGATCTGTTGTTGCAGTAGAAACTTCTCCAGTTCAGTGGCTTAAAACATCACTCATTTTGTTATGCTCATGATCTGAGGGTTGGGAATTTGGACAGGGTTCAGCAGCGTTGTTCTTCTGCTCCATGCGGCACTGATTAGTGACATTCAGCTGGCAGCTCAAGATTCCAAGGAGGCTTCTCTTACATGCCTGGTGTCCTGGGGTGGGGTGTAAGGTAGAGGGCTGACTGGTCTTAGGTGGGCACCTCCTCTCTGTCCAGGTGGTCCCCCTAACTAGGTAGCAGGACTTCTTACGTGGCCACCCAGGGCTCCAAAAGTGACTAGTCCAAGAGATGAGCTGTTGAAGTTGCCAGTCTTGAATCCCGGGGCCTGGAAACTGGCACCACATCACTTCCGACATCTTCCATTGATGAAAACAGACACAGAACCTGTCCAGTTCAAAGGGAGCAAACACATCTTCTGATGGGAGTGTCAGAGGATTTGTGGCCATCTTAGATCTACCACAACACTGGAAAGGTATATTAGACACTTACACCCCTCCCAGGGTCTTGCCTCTCCTGCCCCACCTTGCCTCATGGCAGAAGCCACTCTTCCCGGGCAGCTGGTGAGAGGGAAGTTTCTTTATTAAGATATGAGGAATAAGATAATCAAATCCATGTGAACCAACATCTCAGTGGGGGATGGGAGTCTGGGGAGCACAGACACGTACATTTCTCATTATGGCTTTTAGGAAGTTGTACTTGATATTTTGGATTCAACTGCAAAAAATTGAGATGATTTGGTATCAATCAAATCAATACAACAGGTGTTTAGTGTTTTGGGTCCTGTGATATTGCCAGTCACTTTATAATAAACTTGTTTGAGTCTGTTGGTCCTGGTGTATATTTGTTTTCTGACGTTTCTGTTACTTCACTGCTATTCCATTTTTTTTTTGCTACTTTCATAAGCAAAACCTAAATTATCACTTCATTCCATCCCATCCCATCCCATCCCATCCAAATCATCCCATTCCACACATGTTTTCCAGCCAGCCGAGTTCAGCACATCCATTATCTGTCCATTCCACACCATCTGCCTCAAACTTTTAATCATTCCCATGCTAGTCCACATTAGCTCATTCTTGGATTCATTACAAACTACCCAACCCACCATGCTGTTCACTGGGTCCAGTTTATCACCCACAGTGCCCCTACTGAGGGTCTGCAAGGTAGTGATCACCACAGGAAATACAGTATAAGCCCACCATGTGATGGCAGCCATCCTAGGGGTGAACGGCCCATCTGACCACAGAGCATTGTGGATGCTGGAACTAATTGTGGGGGCTCAGGTCGTGTGAGTGTGTGCTCTTAGGAGAGGTGAGAGCCACTGGGGTGTCATCAGATGCACAGGAAAATAATTAACATTAAAAAATTCCTTTGCTCACGATTCCTTCATTTAACAATGACTTCATCTTTTATTGTGGAAAATTTCAAACATTCCAAGAAAATAATAGCAATCCTCATGTACTCATGGCATGTGACAAATCTCATTTCATCCATTCTCTCCTTGAGTATTTCGATACAAATTCTATATGTCATATTATTTCAGCAGTAACCACTTCCATATGTATTTCCAGCTTATAGTTTAGGCATAGTCACGATACCAAAAGGAACCTATAAAAATAAGTATTTATTCTTTAATATCAGAATATGTTCTGATTTCCCTAATTGACTCAAAAATGTCTTTTTTATCTCTGACTCATTTGAATCAGAATTCAAACAACATTTGGTTGCTTTATATCTTATGTCTCTTTTAATCTCCCCTGCTCCTTTTTACATGACCCTCCCTTTTTTGTTTAAGAAACCCCATCATTTGTCCTATAGGACTCAGGATATGGTGGCTCCTTGCTGCATCCTGGTTTTCTCTGGGATGTTATTCCCTCCATATTCCTCGTAAACTGGCAGGCGATCTAGATGCCTGATTTGGCTTATGTTTGCTCTCTTTGCAGGGTGCTCTTGGGGTGCTAAGGACTTCTTGCCATGTCAGGTGGCTCAAGGTATCTTGTTGTCCTACGTTTCCTGCTGGGTGGATCTGTGTTTTCAGCCTTATTCATCTTTGATAATGCCCCTTGTCTGCTTTCTACCTAATGATTTTAGCCCCCATCCACTGTCATTACTCAGATCCATTATTTTATTAGGGCTTGCAAAATGGTGCTTTTAAAATTCTCTCGATCATTTTGCTTTTACTAGCTGGAGTTCTTTAATAAAGAGAGATTTTCCTTATGAAATATTATTTACTCTGAAATGCCGTTTGTGCAGAAGGGACAGAAAAATGCTCGATTTTTGCCCTTTATCAATTTTTAGAAAAATGAGTTGATTCCCTAGCAACCTCCTACAAGGACCAATGAGGGGTTTTTGCTTATTTGTTTGATAAATATCATAAAATCAGACTTAAAAAATCTTAATAACACTGAAATTTACTAATTTTTAGGTAGGATACAAGGAAACAGTAGATACAGACATAGCACTGTAGAACTGATATCTTCCAGAGATCTGAGATCTGAGCCATCAAGTGCAGCTTCAGAAAGAAAGAAAAAAGAAAAAAGTCCCTTTTTCTGAACTGGAACATGTTTCCAAGTAACAGATGAGATCTAATGATGTGTGCAGTACAAGTTAGCGCAAAGAAAGCCACTTAGATTTTGGACTTCTTCATGTTTATTCTTCATTATTCTCTTAGGCTGAGAGCCTTTATGACTATGTCTTGTTCAGTCAGCTGCATCCCATAAATCCATAATCCCAAATTTATTTGTAAAGAGCAACCTATACAGACCAAATATATCCTGCTAGAAACATTCTTATATAAGGACTTCCTTATTTGTCTGTGAGCCAGGCTCTGCCACTTGTTAGCTGTGTGACTGTGCAAGTTGCAGCCCCTCTGAAAGCATCAACTATGACTCATCTGTGGAGGGGGATTAAAATCTACTTCATAAGGTTGATGATGATTAAATGGGGTAATCTTGTCATATAACTTATTACAGTGCCTTCATAAAAACATAAAAGATGTACGTGCCAGCCATGAAGACACATATTTGATAATATGTAGCCATATTGGTTCCAGGACACACATAATAAATTTACAGATACAGCACAAGGCTAGTTATGTTTCCTTTTCACAGATGTATCCTATCCCTGAGAATAGTGACGACAGGGTGCCTGGGTGGCTCAGTGGGTTAAACGTTGTCGGACTTCGGCTCAGGTCATGATCTCATGGCTGGTGAGTTCGAGGCTGGGGAGTTCAAGTGCCGCATCGGGCTCTGTGCTGACAACTCAGAGCCTGGAGCCTGCTTCGGATTCTGTGTCTCCCTCTCTCTCTCGGCCCCTCCCCCACTCACACTGTCTCTCTCTGTCTCAAAAATAAATAAATATTAAAAAAATTAAAAAAAATAACAGTGACTGACACATGGCAGACATTCAGTAAACATTTTTTGCATGTATGAATGAATGAATACGTATAGCTTAAGTTACATGGCTTCATCTTGTTTTTTCTGTATTCCTTCCCAGGAATATCTGCCATCTTGAAATTAAATAACTACTATTATTCTCATACATATTTTTACCTTCTGTTGTACATTCAGAATGCACTCAAACATTCTTCTGTTTTTATTGTGGTAATATGCATGACATAAAATGTACCATTTTAACCATTGTAAAGTACAATCCAGCAACATTTAGTAAATTCACAGTGTTGTGAAACCCTCATTACTATTTAGTTCCAGAGCTCCTTCATTCCAAATGGAAACGCCGTCCTTAGTAAGCACTCCCTCCCTGTTCCCCACTCCTGCCAGCCCCAGGCATCCACTAATCTGCTTTCCCTCAGTGTGATCTGTCTATTCTGCACATTTCATAGAAATAGAAGCATATAACATGTGGCCTTTTGTGTCTGACTTGTCTCTTTTTAAATAAATGTTTTATTTTATAATAATTTTGGATTTATAAAACAGTTACAAAGACAGTACAGAGTTCCCATATACCCTACATTCAGTTATAGATGTTTTTACACTCACGAATTTTCTGTATTTAATAGATTTTAATCCATTACAGAATTTATCTTTTATGGTGCTTGGACTGCCTCATCTTTGGCTGGTGGGAGCCCATTCAAGTGTATCCTTTTGGACTGACATATTTATGGACCTAATGAAGAAAACCAGTGTTGGGGATAACACCCAGAGGCAGCTGTTGATTAGGAAGTATGTGTGGTTTGGGTGGGGAAGGACAGTTGAGGGCAGGAAGGATAAGACTTTAAAGTAAGACAAAAATAAGATGCTATTTCGATTTATAGGGAAAATGGCATTTTGTACAAGATGCTCTAGAGGTTTGAACTCTGCCAGCATGACTCCCACTGGGAGGAGATTGTGTCCTTATTAACAATTGCAGGCTGGCCTCGTACCCTGGGGCCATGGGGAACCAGGGCCTGCTGGGATGCTCTGCCCATGGTCATTAAGCAGGCCCACTGCCAGCCTCTCTCAGAGCTCATCAGCCTCAGGCCCTGGGAATGATTAGAAAGTGCTGCGGGGCACTAGGATTCCTCTATTCAGTTGGCAAGTGCTGTTGCCGTTCCCTACATGCATCCAGTAGCCAGGGAAGGTGTGGGGGAGATGGATAAACCTGACATTGCCTCATGTGTGGAGGGGAAACAGGCCAGAGGACCAACACAGAAGAGGTGCCTGCCCAGGAACAGGCTTTGGGCTGCAATTGTGCAACTGCTTTCTAATTCGATTCTCACCATAGAAACTTGCATGTGTTCTGTGTGGCCAAAGATGGATGCTTTGGGATAAGAGGTGGGAACGGCACCTTTCTTGTCCTCAAGGAACTTACAAGGAAGGTTAGTTGCACTGGCAGGCTGTCTATGAGTGGTTAATAGGACAGGACCAGAAATCCTGCTAGAGCTGGACTGTGCCATGGGAACATGCGGAATATTTATGGTAGGAGGCTGGAGATGGAAGTGGCATCTCATCACAACTCTTTGTCAGGTGGTGGTGTGCACCCATGCTTGGCTGGCTAGGAAGGCACCTCTAGGGTCCCCGTCTCTGCCCAGAACCACCAGTGATGACGTTAATGGAGATTCACTATGGCAGAAGCCATGAGTTAGAGAGAGTGCTTAGATGTTTGTGTGCACAGAGCAAGGAGGTATAAAGGTCAGCAAAGGCTCTGGGACCTGACAGACTTCTTGTGTGACTGTGGGCGGCTCTCTAAGTCCTCACCATCAGATGAAGTGTCATCTTCTCTCTCCGGGTCATTGTGAGAAAACAATGAGAACATGCTTGAGCCTGTTGAGAGCAGGTGCTCAGTAGCAGTGGCTGACACAAGTAGAGGCTTACTAAACACACCCAAGAGTGATGATGAGAGTCACTGCCAGTTCCCTTCAAGGGAAATGTGTTGGGGTGGGATAGCCATGGTCACCGTGAAAATAGAGATGCATGGCGAGTCTCAGCATACAGCTCAAGTCCCTGGGACACCACGGGGGAAGAGGAGAAGGGTCTGCACTGAAGGCCAATGTGAGTTCCTAGTGCTGCAGGACTCTTCTCTCCAGCTTCGGGTGTTTAGTGCTCCCACGTATGTCTAGGAACTGTGGCTCTTATGCCACAGTTGACAATTGTGATGCCAAAAGGAAGAGGCATCCTTGGGTGGCCTTTCCTTGTCAGGCAGAAGCTCACTCAGCACCTGAGGCTGACCCATTAATGATCCAACAGAACTATCTTGTGAGGAGGGCCTGGGCGGGAGGTGGGGTGAGCCAAGGCTTTTCCTTTAGGGTCCTTCCCAAATTTCTGGTGAAGCAGGACACAACCAGGTGAAGATAATTCATGTAAGATGAATTGTAATGTGATTAGGGCTTCTTAGAAGAGAGAGCTCTGAGCTGCCACAGGGACAGGTAGAATTTGTATAGAGGAAGCAGAGAGGAAAGGCATTCCAAGTGAGTGCCATGATAATGCATTAGAGTTGAATCAGGAGACCTGGTTCTAGTCTTAGTTCCACAACTCATTAGTTTTATGACCATGGTCAAGTCACTTAGTGTCTCTGAGCCTCAGTTTATTCATACAATGGGCATGATGGCACCACCCTCATAGGGTTGTCATCAGGATTAAATGGGATTGCATTGATAAATCCTGGCACCCAGGTTTTATGTTAAGTCCATGGGAAAGAATGGGCATGGAGCAAACAGGCCTTCATTGAGCGTCCCCGGCATGGCCCAGAAGTGGGCTTCTGAAATTACATTTAAAAGTTTGTGTATTTGTTCTTTTCTTTTTTGCTGGAATAAATGTTTTATATATTTATCAGAATCTCAAGAGTCTGTAAATTGTGAAAGATAAAGGTACAGAGCTTTAGACTTTAAAAAGTGTATTTGCTCATTATCTCACTTGAGATCACACGAGCCCCATGTGATATGTTGAGAGTTATTATGTTTTATATTCAACAATTGAAATAACATTCCCAGAGACCTAGGACTGTTGGACTTCTGTGGGTAGCTTCTCCAGTGTCCTTCTCTTTTTCCCTTCCCAAGGGCTCCAGATTTCCAGTGGTGATCCACGTGTTTTCTGTGGTGTGGGAGGAGACTGCAGCCTAGGTAAGGCTGATCAGCACATTCTGTCTCAGTGACTGCTCTGGTTCATGCATGAACTTGTGACCCAAGAGTCTGGTCAGAATGAATTTCCCAGTGTGTCACCATGAATTCTTGGACACATTTTCAGTGTCTTTCCATAGACTGTGTTGTAGGCAAGGTGAGGCTTGAGATTGCCACAACCATTTTGCTTCCATAAGCAAAGGGACCTCAGGAGTAAGTTTGACCCAGAAGAACCAGACAGGCAGAGAAGAGTAGCTATATTCCTGACCAAAGTGCCCCAATTAACTCTATATTTCTTCATACACGTGAATCATAAATTCCTCTTAGTAGGCCAATATGAATTTTCTATTATTTGAGACCAAAAATCTCCTAGTCAATTAGGTGTCTTGGTTAAAATCACACAACACACTGGTGACAGAACTGGGGTATGAACCCAATAGCCTTTGGTTCCCGTTAACATAACAACCCTTTGGTTCTCCCCTCCACCAGTTGGTCATGATCATTCCTGGGTTCGTTGACACCTCAGCCTGCCTCTTTGGTGTCAAATTCCTATGAATTCACTTCTTGATGGACAAACAATGCTTTTAAAATCAGGTTCTTATGTGGCTTCTCTTATAAATCCAAGGAATAACTCATGGAACTAGGATTTGGTGAACTGGTCTATCCCTTCTGGGAAATCTTGATCTCTCAAAGTCTAGATGGAAGGGATAAGCAGGGTTCCTGTTCTGCTCACACTCTGCTCTTTCCTCCTCTCATCAAATGCATATTGAGTGCCTCCTCTGGGCAGGGTCTGTGCTTATTATGGGCTGTATTAGTAATTGAAGCATATATGACCCTGCCTTGTGGTCCTTATAATCCAGTGGAAGACTTTCTGGCATTGGAGGTCATAAGGAGCAGGCTGATAGAGGCAGATGTAAAGGCAAGTGGGATGCATTCAGACCAGGGAGGTGTGGCCTCAAGGAATCTTCCATGGCTGGGTGGTGATGGGGCTCTGTGGGGGAGCCAAGGTCCATCTGCAGGTCTGGGAAACCCCTGCACTGTACCTGCTATATGTCCTGTGCTTTCTAGTGGAGTGATAGTGGCTGTGCCATGGAAAGGGCATTGGTGTAAGTGATTGGACCTTGGAAAGTACATTAAATGTTCATAACCTTGGTTTTCCATATAATAAATGTATACCCTTACTTCATAGTGTCCTCGTGATTATTAAGACAACGTAGATAAATATACATTCTAGTAACGAGCACATAGTAGATATTCCATTTAAGTATTTAAGTATTTTTTTCTATGTCACCCTTGTAGCACCATGCCCCCTCATTCATAAAACAACAATATCTTCCAAAAAACCTCTAGACTAAGCATTATTGGGAAAGAAAATCACTATTTTCTGTATCATCTCATCCCTAAATCACAAAGCTTAATCTCAAGGATTTATTTGTGTGCTGTACGTCTTTACGGATAGTGTTATCATTTATTGCAGTTGGTGTGGAGAGAGCTGAGGGGAAGGCTAAAGAAGAATGAGCACTAAACCTGGCTCTGTGCTAACTGCTGTGTAACCTTGGAAAAGACACTTTACCACTCTGAGTCTCAGTTTCCTCTTCTGTAAAATAGAGATTATTTTTACTTACGGCTGAGAATATGGGTGTAGGTCTTACTAGTACCTTTGCCTTTTCCAGAAAGACAGCCTCACTGTATCAGATGTTTGTTTGTTTCTTTGTGGCTTCTGTTTTCTTGGATGTAAATGCATTTTTTCCCCATAAGATCACTTTGGGATTGGTTAGAATCAAAGGAACATGAGAGAAAAGGGCTGGAGGGGCAGGTGGCCAGGCCATGGAGGAACCTCAGTCTACTTGTTAGCTCTGGGGTGGCCAGCTTGGATTCTCAGACTTATGGGGGCTTCACCTGCCAGGTAAAATCATGACTTGTCCCATGACTGGCTGCTTTTCCAGGGCTGGTGGATGGCTGCAGCCTTGAGCAGAATATAATCCCTGAAGAAGCCAGTCAAGTCTGCATAACTCCCTGGGTGTGGCCTCACTGGATAATCAGAGACAGCTCAGCTTCCTGTACTCATAGGACAGTGCTGTTGTAGGACCAAAAGATAGATGGATAGAAATGCATCTTAAAAATGCCAGGTGTCCTCTCTTTCAATCACTTGAGATTTGACAGCAGGTTGGAACCAGTGGGCTCCCATTTCCTCATATCAGCTTGGATCATAACTCTCTCTCCAGTGATAGGGAAGGGGAGTTAGAAATTGGAACTCAATAGATTGGACATCATGTCATAAACAAAACAAAGTGAAAGCATATTTTCTTCTCATTCCATGGGACTGAGGTGAGGAATGATCTGATTCGTTTGGAGAATGTAGCATGCTCTGGGGTGTGCATGCGCTCCTTCTTCTCTCAGGACATGCTAGGTTGGAGCCATAGCTCATTTCAAAAGGTATTCTGAGTCGAGTGGAAGGTAACACATGAGTTGGGTGTCCCATTTCAAGGTCAAATTGTGTGCTTATCCTTCAAAGTCTTGGGAAATCTTTCAAATGCCTACAATGTACAAAGACAGCAAAAGTTTAATATAGTTGCTTCCAAAGAGTGGTTAAGTGTCCAAATGTGAGTTCTAGTCTTGTCATGTGGTGTGTGTGTGGAAGCTGTCTCTTTTTTGTTTTGTTTTGTTTTTGAATCTTGTTACCTCCAGAGGAGGATTTGCCCCACTTTCCTTCTTTGAGTATGGGTTACAGGGAGGAAACACAGACATGGACACACAGCAGTGGGTCTGTGTGACAAAAAAAGAAGAAAGGCAAAGAGCCAAGGAGAAGAAGAGAAGAGAAGAAGTGTCAGAACACAGAGAAAAAATTCCAGAGGAAACTAACGAAAGAGGGAAAAGCTACATAGTGTCAGACTTTTAAGAAGATGAGCTATCCCCACTCCCATAAGGGTATCAGGGTGACTGAAGAAAGGCCAGCTTGTGCACAGCCAGGAGGCACATGGTAGGGCACTGAGTAGCCAGGGAGAGCTGGGAAGAAGGAGAGAAGGTGAGCACAATGGGAGAGAGCAAGAGGGAGGCAGACACAGAACAGGACCCCTCTGCCTCTAGCCACTGTGGGACAAGGGTAGGTGAATGAGGGCATGGGGCAAGGAGCAAAGGAAGAAAGAAGAAAAGAAACACCCTCACTGTCACTGCTACCCAAAATGATGTTAGGTTTGTGTCCCAGGGGAGTTACAGGAGGGCACCGGGCTTTGGTCTTCTGAAGCCACTTCTCCACCTACATGCACTGGGGTTTTAAAGGGGCAAGTAGCATCTTTACCTGGGATTATAGCCACTTCTCAGAGGCTGGCCAGTTATGCTTACCTTCAGCACTAGTGGGTGGACAGTGAACGCTTGCTATTCATTGGTACTGAATCTTCTTGGCTGACAGGTGGTGGACTGTCCCTGGACAGGGGAGGGGGGTGCCCAGGGCACCTAGATCCACCTGAATTCTCCTCTGGTCTTAGACCCTTCCCCAGGGCTTGGAGGATCTCCATGAAAGAGTCCCAGCTCTCTTATGTTTTGGAAAATGCTTTTAGTTATAGTCAAAACAAAACAATCTCTCATTATGTAACAAAACTTGCTGGGTCCCAGTTCTGGGGAGATGAACTTGCTCAGTGCCTGGTCTCTTTTCTGTGGCTCATGTTGAGGACCCCTCAGCATGTATACAGTCTTCTCTCTGAACTGACCCTGTGTCTTGAGGGATCGGGGTGGCTGCTGGTAATGTCTTCTTTACTTTATTGATCCATTGGGCTCTGCCAACTCTAGGTAGAAAGGACCAGGTCACACGGTTCCCTTTAGTTCTTCAAAACATTGGAATTTATGACCTTTGGAATAGAGATTAACTTTCTATTAATCTTTTCTACAGTCTTCCAAGTTCACTTTGCTCCTTCTAAAAAAAAAAAATTCTTCTGAGGGCAGAAGAAGCACCCAAGATTTAATTACAGACTGAATATAATGGTCCTTAGTAGAAGACAGAAGGGGTTCTTAATAAGAGAAAAAAGTCCAGAGATCCTGATGCCGACAACATGTGTCTCTTCTCCCATGAAGACTCATGCCTAAGTGCCTCAAATTTTAATTCTTCAGATGCTGCAGATGAGTTTTTCCTGAGAAAGAGAGAGAGAGAGAGAGAGAGAGAGAGAGAGAGAGAGAAGGGAGGTACAAATGGCAGAGACAGATAAGTGCTCACTAATTCTTGGGAGACACTGCTGGACTGCATTTTCCCACCTCCACAGATATTAAGTATGGCCAATGTGATTGGCAATGGAAGTCATGTCTATTGCCTCTAGATTCAGCATCCAAGACTCCTCCCGTATCCCTTCATGCCCTTTTCCCTTCTGACAGGTGGAATGAAAGAGACCCTGAAGGTGCCTCCTTAGGCTGGGTTCCATGGAAACAGACTTTGAGAAGGAGATCCGCATGTAGGTTTATTGCATGGTGCTCTCGGGAACAACACATGTGCAGGAGAGCATGACTGGACGGAGAGTTCATCTGAATTCAGTCCCAGCAAAGGCCTTAGCTGATCCCAAGGGCTGCTCCGAAGTTGGGCTGGTCCTTTAGAGATGCCCCCAATTGGGAAAAGGAGGCTGGGGCTTTGTATCCCAAGTCACTGGATGTGGGCTCTCTCCTGGGGGGGGGGGTGCGGATAACCTCAGGTAAGGCAGCATCCTTTGTCTATACCTCAAGAGGATCTCAGCCGTGAGCCCCTCAAGAGAAAATGCTCCTCAGCACCTAGGCTCGGAGGTACCCGGAAAATATATACCTCAGCACTCACCACGGTGACATCGAAAGTCTGAGTTGAAGGTGGCAGAGCTCTGTTGTTCAGGGTCCGTGAGTGACTGTCTCTTTCCTTCCACGGAAGGTGGGATAGAGAATGAAGATGTGAGAGAAAGCATATACTATTCTGGTTTATGTTGAGATTTCCATTTTAACTTTCTAGATGTCCATTGAAAATATGTTTGCCAGAAAGAAAAGCAACTGCAATAAATATTCTGTAAAGCTAGTCAAGGAGGAGGCTGATGAAAGAACAGGAAACTTACAGTGTCTAGGGTTTGCCACCTTATGGCTTCTTCCCACCTGGCCAGGTTTGGGGACCCACACATGGACACCTCCTTTTACCTCCTGTTATTCACAAGCTAAATATTAGCCTGTGCTTGGCAGATGCAACTCCTGAGTTTCTTCTGATGTTAGCCTCCATATTTTAAAATAATATGCCTGACCCTGTGGTTCCTTATTTAATTTATCTAGTATCTATTTATTCCCCACTATGGAAGATAAGCTTTTAGTACTCAAACATCAGGGCCCATATCACCTCCCTTCTCCCACCATTCAATCAGTTAAATGATAATTTTTGGTTAAATCAGTATTCAACGTTTATATTACCATGATAATGTACGTGTTGTTCATAGCTGATGTTACTTGCGTGCTATACATTCCATTTCTTGTGTAGTGTTTAACTTTTCTACTAGTTGATTATTGACTTTAAGAAACTGATTAGTTTTCTTCTACCTGTGAATAACTCTTCCCATATCTATGAGCTACCTAAAAGTCTCTCTCAATCTGGTCTGGCAATTAGGTGCTCTATTAGCTCTTGGCAGCTTCTCTGTTGGAACCCACCACCCTCAAATTTCTAGCTGGACAAGTTGCTTCAGGCCACCCACACAGCTGTTGTTCAGGGATTTCCATTCACTATCCTTGTCTGAGCTTTTCAAAGTCCTAAGAAAACATTTGAGATTTGGAAAAAAATATTGGCTCCAAAAATAAAATCACAAATTAGAAATAAACAAACATTTAACTAAATTGCATAATATCATGTCAACTAGTAAATTACAACTCAACTGAACTCAACATTCCTTGACATGGCTCTCCAACTCTGATCTGGTCTGCATACCTGGATGGATCTAAGAAGTCCCTGAAGATACCCCCAGTGCAGTTCTCTAGTTTTTTTTTTTTTTTTCACATGGGTGTAGCTTCTATGAGAAACATAACGATCTGGATATGTTTGGCACCTATTCAAACCTACCCTCACAGAGATGGTGAAATCAATGGGAATCCAAGACTTTTTAGAGTTATTATTATTTATTATCATTTTTTTTTGCTGTTCTGATACCTGACTCCTTTACTTAATCTTCTCACCTGCGACTGTTATCAATCTCACTCCTTTGGTGTGATCCACAATATATTTTCTAAGATTTGAGTCCATTTCCTAGCTCTATCCTTAATCTCTCCACCTTGGATGAAGGATTCTAAAAAGGATCCTTTGAGTGGTAACTTTATTGACCGAAGTAGCCTCCATATTCTTCCTCCTCTTGTGCTTATCTCTCTCCAGCGCCTGGAGGAAGGCCAGATCAAGAAAACAATCTTTCCAGTTGTTGATTCTGATAACAGTATTATCACATAGTGTTCTGGACATCTTGCTTTTGCTCTCCAGATGCATTCTTTACCTTTCTTCACCATGCTTTCAGTGCTAAGTGGCTGACCTGAATGAATTGCATTATACAGTTTCTCTTACCCTCTGCTTCCAGTTGGAAATTGCCCAATGGGGGCTCTGTAGGTGAGTGAAAGTACGGGAGTTTCTGTCAGGCCAAACTTTCAGCTAGTATTTCTGGTTCTGGAAGCTGCTCCTTCTTCTTGCCAGCTAGCCATATAACTTTTTTCATCATGAAAACAAAGTCATAGGCACAAGCCTTTCTGTAGATGCTCATGTAGCAGCTCAACCTCAAGAAAGACAGAAATTCAACATTGTTTCTGTGACTTAATTTTCATTTCATGTCTCCATTTTGCCAGGAATATACATATTTGATTTCAGTCAAATTGGTCTTCCTCCATTTTCCTTGGGTTTGGACTTACTTTGTTGTGTTATAAGTTTGGGAGTTAAAGGTCTCAGTACTAAATTCTCATGGAAGCTCCTATTGATATGCCTTTCATTCCATTTGGCCCTCCGTGGTCAGTCCACCTCAGTGGTCAGTGGTTTCCAGAATCATTTCAGACCTGCTTTGTTACTCTAAACAAACACATGACCTTTTTTCTCTGACTTATCTTGGGGCTATGCTTAGGAAAAGAGGCAGATTATCTGCCTAACTCTTGATGATATAAATCCTAGCTAAGGGGTCTGTTATTTTCCACCCAGAGGAAGCAGGTTTCCTTTCATAGAGACTTCCAAAATGTCAATTCTTAACCCTTCCCCCTACAGTAGGAAATGTTTCCTCAGTTTGAGGAGTAAAGGATAGAAAACCCTGTTCCATGTCCTCCTGGGTATTCCTAAATATATTGAATACAACCCGAACACTTTCTCTTCCCTTCAGAACCTATAGATTTTTGAAATTCAAAATCCAGAAAAGGACTGGATGTGCCAGGAAGGAATTTGGAGGGATTAAGAAAACCAAGAGCCATACAGAAAATAAATTACTTAAAAAAATTCTATCTTTCTCCCACTTTACCCTCAACTGTGTCCTCTTGGGCAACATGAAAGAGAAGTGCTGATAAATGGTGAGCAATAGTTGGCTGAATCCTCCACAGCAAAGAAGAAAAATCCAGGGTGGACATGTGGAAGGGAGGTTGGAGAGGGGCCCCTTGAGGAGATGGAGGGCTTGTCTTTTGGTGTTCAGGTATATTGAGGGGCAAAGAGGACTGGACACAGAAACATCCACCAGGAATGAAGTCCCAGGTCAGGATTGGTTAAGACTGAGAGCTGCTTAGAGAGGCTAGGATAGGTAGAGGCAGGGAACAGTGAGACCTGTACTTGAAAAAGTGAGAGGGAAGCCTGTTATCATTTTGAGGATTGAGCCCAAGTCCTTGAAAAGGGCAATAATATCAATCATAACGTTTATGGGGGTGCTCAGTCCTGCTCATTTAGTCCTTACTATAGCCCATTGAGGTACTGAGTATAAATATTCCCACTATTTTTGATGAGGAAATTGAGAACAGAGAGATTTTTGTCCTAACCAGGATCACAGAGTTAATAAATGAAAGACTTATTTGCAATTCTACCTCCTTCTAACCCCGAGTCTCAACTACCTTGCCTTTGCAGGAGAAAAATGTGGTTGTTGAGTAAATGACAACTTCAGGAGTCAGATGATAACAATAGTAATAATAAATGATGGTAATTAAATATATTAAATACTCACATCATTAGAAATGTCTTAAGTTCCAGGAACTCTCAGGACCTTCTACATCCTTATTTCCCTCACACATTCAGAAACAAAGTCTGAGTCACTCAGGAGAGTGTCTTGCACAAAGCAAATTAAACAATCCCCACTGCTCTTACTGCCCTCAATTTGAGTTCAGTTAAATTACTGGTTCTTTAGTACTTACTCACTCTTGGTTCTACTAGGACACTACTCAAAAGTAACTCTGGAGTTGATCTTCAAAATAATTGTTTTGAGTTGGACATCATAAAAATGGAGGAGTAGCCAGCTCCAAGCCCTTGTCTCCCCACACAAACACTGAAAAACAAGCAAAAATTGTCAGAACTAATGTTGTAAAAACTCTGGAAAAACAGTAAAAAACTTACATCAATCAAGTGGAATTCAAGAAAATATATGTCAACATTACGTGACCACAAGCTAGGAAACAAGGACTTCAGTAACCACACACAACAAAGAAAACAGTCTATGAAAAAAATTGTTAAATCATTAAATAAATGACTATAGGCTTCAACAATCAAGAAAAATAAACACATTTTGAGGTAGAGAGAGAATCTCATTTCCAGAGTTAACGATTTTATAATACTCAAGTGTCCAGTTGTCAACAACAACAACAAAGTTACAAGGCCTACAAAGACATAGTAACAAAGGGCCCTACAAAGAAATAAAATGAGTAGAAAGAAACATTCCCTGAGGAAGACTAGCATTGGATTTATTAGACAAAAACTTTAAAACAACAATCTTAAATATACTTAAAAAACAAAAGAAGAACATGGACAAAGAAAAAGGGCATTAAGAAATAAAGTATGAAAAATGGTAATATCAATAAAGAGATAAGAATTATTATTAAAGAAACAATTTCTGGAAGTTAAAAGTACAACTGAAAAGAAAAATAAACTAAGGGGTTCAACAATAGGAAAAAAGTATCTATGAACTTGGATACAGGAAATTTGCAATTATCAAGTCTAAGGAGCAGAAAGAAACAAGACAGTACTTAAGTGATATATGCAACTCTATTAGGGGGACCAATATAGGTATTTTGAAAGTCACAGAAGGAAAAGACATAGAGAAAGAAACAAAAAATAGTTGAAGAAGTAATGAGCAAAAATCTTCCCAAGTTTTATGAAAGACATAAAGCTACACATCTAAGAAGCCCAGCAAACTCCAAATAGGATAAAAATAAGAAAGAGACCAACACTGAGACACATTGTAATAGAACTAAAGTCAAAGAGACAATCATGAAAGCAGTGAGAGAGAAGTGACTCATTATACACAAGGATCTTCTATAAGACTAACAACCAATTTCTCATGAAAAATCATTGAAACCAAAAGGAGTGGGATGACATATTTAAGGTGCTGAAAGAAAACAACCTGTTATTTGAGAATTCTATATCCAACAAAACTGTCCTTGAACAATGAGGGAGAAATTAAGATATTCCCAGAGAAATAACAACTGAAGAAATTTGTTACCACTGGACCCACCCTACAGAAAATGCCAAAGGGAATCCTTCAGGTTGAAATGAAAGGACACTAAGACAGCATGGGTAACAAGAGAAAAAAAATAAATTGACCTTTGTAACAATTAAAAATATTTGTACATTGTTGGGAATAAGTTTAAGAATTCCCTGAGCTTGCACCAATGGGTTAACAAGGCTTAGGGCAGAAAGCCACCTCAGGGTGAAAGCGCCCCCAGTGTAGAACAAAGCATAGAGTGGAAAGTTGCTTCCACAG
This sequence comes from Prionailurus viverrinus, assembly GCF_022837055.1. Lineage (NCBI taxonomy): Eukaryota > Metazoa > Chordata > Mammalia > Carnivora > Felidae > Prionailurus > Prionailurus viverrinus. The sequence goes on along the minus strand of NC_062568.1, from coordinate 105,271,892 downwards.
GATGAAAGCATTGGAGAACAGGTAGAGGCAGAACCATAGGGCGAAAACACCCCCAGCATAGAACAAAGCATAGAGCAGAAAGCCGCTACCACAGGATGAAAACGTCTGAGAACAGGTAGAAGCCGAAAGCCCTTGCATCAGGGCAAACACGTCCAGAGTTAATTAGCAAGAAAAATACCTTGTTAATCCTGAAGTATCATTCTCTATTTGTCTTAGCCCCTAGAAAAGTTAAGATAAACAGACACGGTGTCTGGTGCCTGCAATAAACAGCCGTTTGCTTGGCGCTGGGTCTTTGATTTGTCTTGACCCTAACCCCTAACACCTCATGCCTTTGAAACCCCCTTTCTCTCACACACATGAATCAATGATCACTGTTTTATTATCTCTTTCTGCACATCCATCACGTTTGAAAGCCTTCTGATCCTAATAAATATGGAGCAAGGACCCTTACTCAGGGCTCTTGTCTCCTCCCACACATTAGCCTCTCTCATATTCAATTCTGCATCCATTCTCTCGCTGGACAAGACAGAACTCCAGACTCAAAGTCTGTGACAGTACATCAAGGGATATTTATCAAGAAAGTGAAGCAAAACCCCACAAAAATGGGAGAAAATATTTGCAAATCATTTATCTGATAAAGGTCTGAACAACAAGACAAATGACTCTAGTTATTTGGAAGAGCAGTTGGGAAAATGGATAAAGGACTTAGACATTTCTTCAAAGAAGATATACACGTGGCCAATAGGTATACCTTATTATAGGAAAAGCTGCTCAACATCATTAGTCTCTAGGGGAATGCAAATCAAACCACAGAGAGGGACCACTTCATATCCATTAGGCTGACTATAATTTTTTTTAAAAGGGAAAATAACAAGTGTTGGTGAGGATATGGAAAAAACTGGAACACTTATACACTGCTGGTGGGACTATAAGATGGTGCAGTCTCTGTGGAAAATAGTTTGGAAGTTCCCCAAAAAACTAAACATAGAATTACTCTATGACCCAATATTTCTGGTTCTAGATATATACCCCAAGAATTGAAAACAAGAACTCCTACAGTTTTTGTATGCCAGTGTTTATTACAGCATTATTCACAATAGCCAAAATGTAGAAACAATGCAAGTGCCCATCAAAAGATGAATGGATAAGTTAAATGTTGTATATACATATAGTGGGATAATTCTTAGCCATAAAAAGGAAGTTTTAATGCATGGTATAACACAGATGAATCTTGAAAACATTATGCTGAGTAAAATAAGCCAGACCCCCCCCCCCCAAAAAAAGGACAGATACTGTATGATTCCATTTATGTGAAATATCTTGTAAAGGAAAATCCATAGAGACAGAAAGTAGATTAGAAGTTACCAGGGGCTGGAGGTAGGGGAAAATGGGAAATTAAGTTATTGCTTAATGGTCACAGAGTTTATGTTTGGGATGAGGAAAAAGGCTTGGAAATATATACTGCAGATGGTTGCACAACATTGTGAATGTAATTAATGCCTTTGAACTCTACACTTAAAAACAGTTAAAATGAAAATTTTTATGTTATGTATATCTTACTATGAGTTAAAAAATTAGAGAGTAAAAGAAAATTCTGTCATGAACACTATCAGTTGTTTTCTCAACATATATTCAGTCATTCTGACATACCCTTTTGTTGAGGAACCTAAGTTTCCTTGGTTTCTCTCAGTAACCAGCACCCAAAACTGGACCCAGGTAAGAGTGCCCCAATCATGATGGTCCCATCCCGATTGCTAGTGATTGGCTTAGGAAGCCAGGATTAAGCCAATCATACGTGGGATTCTTTGAGGACTGTTATTGGTCTAGGGGGGCTGCTCATGTAGCTTAAAATGGTTTAGTCAGACTAAAGAGAAAGACTATTCATCACATTATGAGAGGTTTACTTTCTCTCTTCTTTCCTCTTGATGAACACTGGAAGGAGTATACTTCCTAGCTAAGTACTTCATAAATGGAGACATGTATGTGGGGTGGGGTGAAAGTAGCTTTATGAAGGGTTAATGACATTTTCCCTTCTATTCCTTATCCTACTATGAATATTCTAAAAAAACAATTGAGGCATTTATGTTTGGGATTTGTATTATATAGGTTCCACTGTATGTCCTAGTCTGTCCAAGTTGCAGGTGGTGGCTGGGGGTATTACTGAGGCTCCTGTCAGGGAGTCAGGGAGATCCTTGGAAATGGGATCTATTATTTCTCTGCTGCTGTGGAAGGTGAGCCCCCTCCTATCTGGAGCTATGGAGATTCTCTCTGACATAGCTGAAAGACAGAGACCCTGCAAATTAAGTCACAAACACTTTCAGACTTGGGGGAAATTGATCATTTACTATGACATTGCAGAGTAAAATATAGAGGGAGAAAGCAGAGAGATTCTGGCTCTATTCTGACAACGTCATATTCTAAGTACCACAATATAGGCCTCATTTGAGCTCCCTGCTGTGTGATTGATTCTATCTGACTAGTTCCCCACTGGGTCCCTGCCATTGGAGACAGACTAGCAGGGGTCTGTCTGGGCATGCTTATCTGGATATTTGTTTCTTCTTTTGTTTTATCTTCTCAGTGGAGGAAATGGCAAGGGGGTTCACCTCTTCACTGTCTGTTCCAGTACTTCTTACTTCATTGATGTTACCAGTGAACAATGGAGCTGCCACTCACAGCCATCCCGCTGACATCACTCAGCTTCCCTGAGGAGAAGAGGTGTTATTGATAAATGATGTGGGGACCACTGGGTAGCCATGTGGGAAAAAAAAACACCCAAAACTAGAACCACAATTTCATTTTCTTTCTTTTTTTGAACCACAATTTCACTTTACCTCAAAATAAATTCCAGGTGGGTGAGAGTTTTAAACAAAAAAGTAAAATAAAACCATGAAATTAAAAGAAGAAACTATGCTAATAAACTTGAACATCCTGAAAAAAATGGACCTATTTTAAAAAAGTTACAAAATATTATAATTGAAAGAAGAAGAGATGGAAAGCTGTAACACTTCAATAGACTAGTGTCTATTGAATAGACAGGATAGTTAAATAGTCCCTACCTCCAAAAAGACCCAAATCCAGATAATTTGTGAATTCCAATAAACTATCAATGAAGAGATGTTTCTTATCTTATTCCAGTTATCCCAGCCCAGAAAGTAGAAAATAATATCAAGTTGCCAAGTTCATAGTTTAGCCACAGTTCCCAAACTGTATGAGAACAGAACAAAAAAAATGTAGATTTATTTCACCTTTTAGAATAGAGAGAAATCTTAACCAAATCCAACTTGAATTAACAAGTTCATTCAATATGCTCAAAGGTTTATCTCCAGAGTGTGGTGAAAATGGTCCAACGTTAAAAGAAAATCTCTCAATTTAATTATGTCAATATATGCAGACAAAAATTTCATAAAATTTAACACTTCATTATTATCTAATTTTTTAAATGTAAGGATGAATAATATACTTACAGAAAAGTATACAAATCACAAGTGGATAGCTCAATTAATGTTCATAAACTGAAACCATCCATGCAACCAGCACCCATAACCCTCAGTGTGACCCCTACACCCTGGACAAGGGCAACCACTGTCCTGACTTCAAATCGTCAAAGACATATTATTCAGTAAATGGTATTGAGACAACTCAGTAGCCATGTGAAAACAAACAAACAAACAAACAAACAAACAAACAAGTTGGCTTCACAGATTAGTTTTGTCTGGTTGCCCAGTATGAAATCATAGTTTCTGTCCTCCTTTGTGTTGGACTTCTTTCCCAATTTGAGGGCTGTAAGTTCCATCCATATTGTTGAGTTCAGTTGTAGTTTATTCATTCTTACTGATGTGTAGTATTTCATTATGTGAATATGAGGCATTTTATTTATCCAGTCAAATAATTTGATAAACATGTGGGTTGTGTTCATTTTGGGGTTATTAATAATAATGGTGCCATGAATATTTTCATACATGATTATTGTTAAATTTATGTATGTATTTCTTTTTTGATTTTTATTTATTTTGAGAGAGAGACAGAGGGAGAGAGGTGGGGGCAGAGGATCTTAAGCAGCCTCTGCTGACAGCAGACAGCCCATCGTGGGGCTGGAACTCATGAACTTCAAGATCATGACTTGAGCCAAAGTTGGATGCTTAACTAAGCCACACAGATGCCCCCTTATGTATGTATTCCTTCTGTATGTACCTTGGAGTGGGATTGCAATCATAGGAAATGTATATATTCAGCTTGGCTGAACAGTTTTCTAAGGTGATTGTCTTAGGTTGGAAGTAAGGTAAGGGTCAGAAGCAGACCCTGGGATGAGTATTTATGTATGTATGATTTATTAAGGATGTGCTGTCAGGAGAAAGGAGTGGAGTAGGTAAGACAGAAAAGGGGAAGAGCCCAAGCAAGGCATGATTTAAAGCAAAGTTCTGTGGAACAGAGTGTAACTGACTCCACAAAAGACCTTGTGAGTATAAAATATGCCTCTGAGTTGTCCCAACCTGAGGCAGGTTTGCTGGACTTTCACACTCCTGTACCATTTGTTGGCCTAATGGCTGCCACGGGAGCATTTCTGGCTCTCTGTCCATGTGAGCTAAGTGATCTCAGTAACATAAGACCCATCCGCTTACAAAGAGTTGCAGGTGTGGGCAATTGGGGGCAAAACAGTGAAGCTTGGAAAGCACAGACAAGGGATGGAGGGGATCTGGGAGGAGCACTGACAGTGTCTGATACATGTTTGTACCAATCTACACTCCCAGCATCAGCCAACCACAGTCTATGCTCCCGGCATCAGCCAGCCACATCCTTGTCAATACTTGCTGTGCCTTGTTGTGTTGTTCAATTTAGCCATTCTGGAAAGTCAGCAACAATTTAACAATGGAAAATGTTTTAGAAAAGAAGACTTACAAAGAGATTTCCTTAACTTGATAGAGTTTACAAACCAAAACCAACAGCAAACATCAAAATTTGCTTAAAGCAAAAATTTTAGATACATTCTCTTTAGAATCAAGAAGAAATTATGGATGCCCTCTCTTGATGCCAGATTTTACACAGTATTAAAGTTCCCAAAAATACTACCCAAGTGGAAAAAGAACAAAAGTTATAAGAACTGGAAGGAGAGGGTAAAACTCTCTGTGTAGATAATTTTCTACATAGGAAACACAACACCGTCAACAGAGAAAAATTAAATCTATTATGAATAGTCATTGGGGTTTCTAGATACAAGGTCAATTTACAAAAATCAATAGAATTTACATTCAAAATCAATAACCATAAAATATACAATATAAAATAATATGTTCAAAATATTATAAAGACTATAAATTATTTAGAAATTGACAGAAATTACACAAAATATTAATGGAGAAAAATGTAAAAGTTAATTAAAGGACATAAAACATCTGAATAAATATCATGATTGAATAACTTCATGAAGGTGTTACTATCCTATTATTCTGTTAATTTAATACAATTCCAACAAAAAATCTAGCTTGATATTCTGAGGACTTCAACAGAATTATTCTTAAATTTATAGAGAAGAATGAATATTCATAAATGTTTAAGAGGATTTTGGGGAAAAAAGCAAGGAGGGGGATTTATCCTACTATTTATGAAGAGGTAGCAACATTATTATAATCACATATCACATAATCATTGGCATACAAACAGGCAAATAGACCTGGGACAGAGTAGAGATGGTTCAGCAGCAAATCCATGCATATAGGATATGTGATGAAAGATACACATAAATCAACAGGCAGGTAGTATTGGGAAAACTGGGTACCTACCTTGACCCATATATGGTAGGGCAATTCAGATGTGGTAAAGGCCTAAATATGAAAAGTAAAACTATAAAACTAATGGAAGAAATAAGTATGGGAGAATAAGTATGACAACTGGGGTCATACCTCTCAAAAAAGAGCAGATTGTTCTCAGAAAGGGAAATACAAATGCCTCTTAAACACAGAAAGATACTTCTTTTAAAGGTATTTGTTTACTTTATGTTTTATTATTGTTTTTTAAGAATTTTGAGTAGGCTCCACACCCAACGTGGGACTTGAACTCATGACCCTGAGTCACACGCTCTACCAACTGAGCCAGCCAGACGCCTCCGGAAAAAGACTTTCAACTTCACTCAAGTTAAGAGAAGATTAAATTAAAACTATAATGAATACATTTTGTTTTCACTTATTGGATTGGTAAAGATGCCAAAGTTTGATAAACATTAAGCCACAGACAGTGAAATCCACCTAGCTGGCATTAGCAGAAATGGTTTTTGAGAAGGGGTTTGGGTGCTTACAAAATAGTTAAGATTCTAAGTCACGTCCTAGGAAAACTTCCCATGTCCAGGGTCACTCTGTCAAGATGGAAAAGGCTGTGGCTGCTGCTGCAGAATGCTGTGGGGGCCCACCACCTTGCTGCTGCAAACGTTGTTCAATTGGGAGACCACTCAGTGAACTAAGAAGCTGCCATTGCGTAGCGTTGACTGGTGCAGCCACTCTGGAAAACAGTATGGAAGTTCCTCAAAAAGTTAGAAATAGAACTGCCCTATGACCCAGCAATCACACTACTGGGTATTGACCCGAAGAATACAAAGACACTGATTCAAAGAGATACATGCGCCCCTATGTTTATTGTATCATTAAAACAATAGCCAGCCTATGGAAGGAGATCAAGTGTCCATTGGTGGATGAATGGAAAAGGAAGAGGTTTTACACACACACACACACACACACACACACACACACACTGGAATATTAGCCACAAAACGGAACGAAATCTTGCCATTGGCAGCAACACAGATAGACCTACAGGGTATTATACTAAGTGAAATAGCTCAGACAGAGAAAGACAAATACCGTAAGATTTCATGGTATGTGATTTCATGGTGGAATATAAAAAACAAAGCAAACAAAACCAAACAGAGACAGACTCATAGATACAGAGAACAGCCTAGTGGTTGCCAGAAGGTGAAATAGAAGGGCATTGAAAGGTACAAACTTCCAGTTATAAAATCAATGACACAAGGATGCAATGTGTAACACAGGCAATATAGTTCACGAAACTACCATCTTTGCATGGTGACTAACTGTAGCTGGGTTTATTGTGGCCACCACTTTGTAATGTATATAAATTTTGAATCACAATGCCGTACCCTTGAAACTAATATAATATGGCATGTTAACTACATTTCGATAGAAAAGAAAGAAGCTACCACTACAGCTGCTGGCTCTAATACCCCAGCCAAATGGGCGCCTCATGTTTTCCCTCTCTGCTCACAGGCTTCAGGTTCAAACCAGTTTGTGGTAGTACATCTGACTGGTGGAACTTGGCCATGTCTGGAGCCCTAGATGCTAAGGTATCTGGAGGGTGGCATTTTTAGCTCCCCATCCTTGGCATACTGGGGGTCAGGAATAGAGGGTGAAAAGCCAGTGAATGGATCCACCACTGGCTCTCTCAAGCATCTCTGGGGGAGGCTGCCCTCGCTAGTCTGCAAGGAACCAGTGGGCTTGGGTACTTGAAGGGCCTAATGTGTTTCTTCTGATCACTCTGTCATAAACGCAGAGCTTTACTCTTCTTTGAACATAACTTTGTTTGCAGATATCTGTCCAAATGCATTTCTCTTTGCTAGTGACTTTCTGTGCTTGCTCCTGAGCCTGGAGAGATACAGAGGGGTTTGAATTGTAGCATTGCAGAAACAGCCAAGGTGATCCCTTTGCACGGAAGCACATGCTTATTTCTCCTGCCCTTGGGTTCTAGTTCAGCTTCTGCTGTATTTCCCCAAGGCAAGAGATAAATTTTCCCTTCTGGGTCTCAGTGAGATGGGAGGCTGGGACCAGTGTTTCCCCTGCATGGGAAAGACACTCAGACTTGTGGTGAATGGACTCCAGGAAATGTATTAAGTGAAAATAAAAGCAGGATTACTCTGGTCGAATTGAGGGGAACCTGGTGTATGGAGGGGAGCCCTGGCTTCCCAGTCCTCTGGCTCCTGGCTTTGGCAGTGGGCTTGAAGAAGCTCTGCAGAGGATAGTTTGAAAGCCAAGTGACTGGCCGCTTTCCAAGGTGACTTTCAGGCCTAAGGTATAGTTTCTTTTTTTTTTTTAATTTTTTTTAATGTTTACTTATTTTTGAGACAGAGAGAGACAGAGCATGAATGGGGGAGGGTCAGAGAGAGGGAGACACAGAATCCGAAACAGGCTCCAGGCTCCGAGCTGTCAGCACAGAGCCCGACGCGGGGCTCAAACTCACGGACCGCGAGATCGTGACCTGAGCTGAAGTAGGCCGCCCAACTGACTGAGCCACCCAGGCGCCCCCCTAAGGTATTGTTTCTACGTCTTTTGCAGCTAAGATTCCTGAGGCTGATTCCACCAGAGAAAGCAGCAGAAAACAACCAGCAAGCAATCAACACTCCAAATAGCACCCAGTTCCACGTATGCGGCAGACCTTCAGATACAGAAACCATTATTTTGTTTTATTTTTGTACATTGAACTAAATCAGGCTGTTGGAGATGTGTACCCTTTGTCACTACTGGAGGTCCCTGTTTTTGTCTAGGAACTCCTATGAGCACCTCAGCCTTGCTGCAGCCGAAGAACCTCCCTCTTCTGAGCTACCTCCACCATGCACACTGTTCCTTGCCTCCACCATCCAGGGCATACCAAGCACGAGCCTCACAGTCAGTGCCCAGTGCACACTGGCCTGAGAAGCTGCATTTCTCAGAGGTTTGACCCTCTGGGGATCCTGCAGTCAAGTGGAATGTGAGTCTCTGCTCTTTCAGAAGCTCCCAAATTCTTGGGGGAAATCTAACCCATCCCCTCCCCTCAATCACCCACCTCCTTCCCTTCTGCTTCTCTCTGTACCCACCCCCCCCCCCCAGCTTAACCACCTGGTCTATTGGGCCTAGATTTCTTTCTTTGTTGTTGTTGTTTTTAATGTTTCTTTATTTATTTTGAGAGAGAGAGCACCAGTGGGGTGAGGGGCAAAAAGAGGGAGAGAGAGAATCCCAAGCAGGCTCTGCACTGTCAGCACAGATGCCAATGCAGGGCTCAAACTCATGAACAGTGAGATCATGACCTGCCAAGATCAAGAGTTGGACGCTTAACTGACTGAGCCATCGAGGTGCTCCCTGAGTTTCTTAAATAAGGCAGGATACAGATTTATCAGGGTGTCTAGAAACTTCACTTTTGGACCCCAAATACATAAATCTTTCATGACCCTGACAGGGAGAGACCCCAGACCTTGGAGCATCAGAATTTGTCCTGTGTAAGAGAAGGGGGTGGGGTGCAGTGAGGTACAGGATTCACACTTTCATTCTTCAAAATACCTCATGAGAGAAAATTGGACTAAAGTATAGGGCTACATGTGCTTAAAAATATTTGTAACATAAAGCAAGGTTTAAAGAATAGAAGAAAAATCTCCCATAATTTCACCACCTGGAAATAATCTACTTGGTAACATTTTAGTGAGTTTCCTTTCCATTTTTTTTCTAAGCATATATTTCTATCATTAAGATTATATTTTATATGCACTTTTGTGAATTTTTCTCTGTATTTAAAAAATATTATATGCATTTTTTCAAGTTAAACTTCTTTTGCCATGTAACAAATGTTCATTGGGTTCTTACAGTGCAGGCTCTGGGGGGTTCAGAGGAGAACAGTAGGTCCCATGTCCTTATAGTGGCTTACAGTCCTGAATCCAGGGGAAACAACCGGGGGGGGGCACCACCCCACAGGTGGGGGAGGCTTCTCCCAAGTCATTGCCTCCTCTGAAGGGAATGCAAAATTGTGAGTGTGTATGAGCAAGTGTATTTTTTTCTGAATAGAGCACTCACAGCTCTCATTAAATTTTCATGGCAACAGGGAGGAACCTAGTGGGTATTTTGCTAACTGAAATAAGTCGACAGAAAAAGACAAAAGCATATGATTTCACTTATAGGTGGAATCTAAAGGAAAGCAAAACAAACAAACAAACAAACAAACACAAACAGAAACAGACTCATCAATACAGAGAAGGACCTAGTGGTTGCCAGACAGGAGGAGGGTTGGGAATGGGCAAGTGAGGTGAAAGAGATTAAGAGGTACAAACTTCCAGTTGTAAAATCAGTAAGTCACAGGGATAGAAAGTACAGCACAGGGAACAGAGTCTATATTGTAATAATATATGGTGACAGATGGTGACTATGCTTACAATGGTGGTGAGTGCCGCATAATGTATAGATTTGTCCAATAACTATGTTGCAAACCTGAAACTAATATAACATTGCATGTTAACTATACTTCAATAATAAAAATTAAGCAGGAAATTTCAAAGGACCTCACAAAGGTGAGGACTCCTGATTGATGTTGCAGTGAGGTTGTGGGACGGAACAGGATGGCCCCGGGGGAAGGGTCAAGAGGGACACACTGAGGGAGGAAAAGGTACAGAAGGCAATTGAGAAGAACAGGTTGACGAGGCAGGAGGGATACAATGACTCATCTCATGGCTGGCATGAAAACAATGTCAAGAAAGTGAAGAAACAAGACAATTTCAAGAAGATTAGGATTGAAGGAAGGACTGAAAGGTGCCTGGATTGCACCTGTGCTATTACTTTCTTCTCTGGAAATCCTTTGAACCTCATGGCTTCTCCTGGGGTACCAATCCCATTTGCCCAGGGATGGAATGGTCCAGTGTCTCAAGGGACAGAAGTCCCCCCTTGGGTCCCAGGGCATGCACCGGCTGGGAGTCTTGGCAGAACGTGCAATTTAATGGCAGACACCTGTCTACATGAACATATATTTTTCCCAAGATATTTTTGTGACTTTTCCAAATTGCTATCCTTTAGCTGTGGATGCATTTTTAGTTTGGAAGCTTGTTCTGGGCAATAGATCTACTGTCCTTCCAGTTCTCAGTGTGCCACAAAGTAGCTCTCTGTTAGCATACACATAATCAAAGTGGCAGCCTCGTTTTTATTTTCAGTTTTATGATGCTTGTAGGTCACCTTGGAGCAGCCAGGGCCTATGACTGAACTCCAGCTGTTTCCAGGGATTTGGTGCCATTCTTTGAACATGTTGACAAATGCCCAGATTTAAAATGGGCTTTGGACAAAGACGCACAATAAATACTTAATTCAGGCTGGGACTCGGGCATCAAATGTATTTACCCAGGCAGTGAAATATTTAATGCCGTGTTGTTAAGCTGCTGGTATACATGGATGACATTCTTATTCACGTCCATAAAAAAAAAAAGACCCAAACCACTTTAAATTGATTGTTTACCTGAGCCTAGAAGAGTGAAGACAGTTGCGCGAAACCTCTGTGAGCTTCCGTGAATGTCCGTATAGGTGCATTGAGGTGATGCAGGTCATACTGCCTCTTCACCAAGCCCACCTGTCTGAGGTGTCAGGACTGACAGAGAGATGTGTGCATGATAGGGAAGTCTCAGAAGCAGCCAAGCAGCTCAGATGATTAGTGCTGGAGCTTTGAACTGGTTCAAGATTAGCCTTAATTATTAACCTTCTTTAATATTTCAGAGTGTCTATAATAAAAGAAGCATGGTGCATTTAATTTATAGTCATGCCGTCAGAGATTGTTAGCCCTGAAAAGGACTTAAGTTATCTCTTGATGGGAAGTTCACAAGCTTTTGCATTCTCCAGGATGCCTTAGGGACACCCTGGTTTCTCTTGACAGCAGTGCTCTTGAAGGCAATGATTCTTGTGGCTGAAAGGTGGAAGCGGAATAGGGGGAAGGGGTTGAATGCTTAAAAGTAACGAAGTCTTCCAGCGTCGTGTAGAGTTGCAAAAATGCCTCATTTAGGAGACCCTAACTTAAAATTTTCATTCAGAGTAAACCCATCATTTATTTTGTGTGTTTATGTTTCTTACGACATAAACAAGCAAGAGGCCAATGACTCCCTCTTTGAGGTCTTCATCATTAAATTCATAGTGTATGTCTAAAGGGTGTCTCAAAAATTATTTTGGCTGAAATAGGGCTCTTGATTTATTCTCTCCCCTCATCCAGTCCACTCCTCTGTGAGTTCTCACCCCTGCAGGGAAGGATACCACAGTCTGTACTGGAGGCTGGAAGGATGGTTGACCATGTGCCAGGTGCAAGTGAAATATTTAATAATAGCACCACCTATGCTGTTACCAAAAAAAATAGAGAATGGTCCAAATAATTAAAACTCCTAATTTAAAGAGAAGAGTTCGTTAAGCAGAATGTTAATAGTATGTGTTGGCTGCTGTTGGCTGAAAATCAAAAAGAATAGAGTTTTTGGGGCACCTGGGTGGCTCAGTCAGTTAAGCATCTGAGTTCAGCTCAGGTCACGATCTAGCAGTCCGTGAGTTTGAGCCCTGCATCGGGCTCTGTGGTGACGGCTCGGAGCCTGGAACCTGCTTTGGATTCTGTGTCTCCCTCTCTCTCTCTCCCCCACTTATGCTCTGTCTCTCAAAAATGAATAAATGTTAAAAAAAAAGAATAGAGTTGAGAAATCTGGGTACTTGTACAGTTGGATGAGGCAAGTGCTTTTCAATTCCAAATGGTAAAAATTAATGTTGAGAAATACTTGAGCAAAAAAGACAGTTAAGAGTCAGACTTGTAGCAAGGACAGGACTGAGGGTTTGCTTATCCCAAGAGAGATACAGAGAAAGAGAGAGAGAGAGGGAGGTGGGGAGAGAGAGAGAGAGAGAGAGAGAGAGAGAGAGAGAAGGCAGGGAGGGAGGGGGAGAGGGAGGCACTTCTCAAGAATTCTGGTGTGACGATGGCATATGGGGTGGGTGAGAATTAAATTGGTAAGAAGATGACTATATTTTCAGCTTTTTGAGAGACATCTATTGCCAAATAAAATCAAAGTCTGGACCAAAATGGTTTGTAATGAGAGTTAAAAATGATCTTTGGCCCTCCAGCCTTCTATAGAAAGGAGGTAGAATGACAGAAAAGGATACATTGTCTGACACCCTCTTTAGGTGTAGCCAATGAGAATAACAGAAGAGGAGGGTCCTCCCCCAAGGGCAGAGCCAAGGAGCCCCATGAGCCCTGCCTGTGAAGCCCCACAGATTTAGGATCTAATTAGGAAACACTGCCCTTCCTGGGAAGAAGATTCCACTTAAGTCCACTTAAGCAGGATTTCAGAATTCCAGTGGCCCTGTGTGGCTGTGTCTCCCATGCTCCCCCTTTCCTAGCGGAAGCATGGGTTTTGATGGTCCCACCCATGTTCCTCAACTGTGTGTGCAGTGGGGGAGGGAGGACAGCTTTTATTTTGTGTTCGTGGGTCTCAGATGAAGAGTAGCTGCTTCTGGACTCAATGCACAGACAGCCCAGGATTATCACCTGGTGTACAGACCCCTTAAGCCTGTACTTTGAGCCTTGCAGTAGGTGGTCTATATGTGAGCCCTGAATAAGTGAATGAAGCGCTGAGTAAACCATCAATTAATGATTTGGTTTTATTGAAGCTCCAAGGCCCTGAGAACACAAGATGGATGAGGGGGTCCGTGCCCCGTACAGGGATCCCAGGAAGGACTTCCATCAGAGGAGGAAAGCGGGTGGACCAACTCTGAGACCACAGAGACTGGAGGAGTGGGTCTGAGCGGGGCATGTGGTGGGGTGGGTGCTGGTTTGCATTGTCCTGAGAAGGCAGCCCGGGGGTCCTCAAGCATGGCTTTTGGGCCAAGCATCGTTCCTTCACTGCAGTACTGGCTTCTTCAAAAGCCCCCAGCAACAATCCAACAAGGAGTAGGGGTGGCTTCCCAGCCACAGGTATGTGACAAGTGGAGGGGTAGGACTGAGGGCTGCAGGAGTGGGTAAGACTCCCAGTGATGCTCTTTAGGGCAAAGCTGTGACTCTGCCTGTGGTTTACAGACCCATCTTGCTGACTTGTGTGTGAAACCCATCTGTCCCACGGGATGACACATGCCAGAGTGGTACATACTGGGTGACTCCCATACCGGCTGATTCACACCAAGGTGACTCACACAGACTCACACATGGGGTGACTCAGAGCATGGTGACTCACACAAGGGGGTCACTAACCCAGGCTCTTTTTGAGAAGAATTTGTAGGATGTGGTATGTGGCACTGTCTTTTCTGTTTTTTTTTTTCAACTTTTTTTTTTTTTATTATTTTTTTATTTTTGGGACAGAGAGAGACAGAGCATGAATGAGGGAGGGGCAGAGAGAGAGGGAGACACAGAATCGGAAACAGGCTCCAGGCTCCGAGCCATCAGCTCAGAGCCTGACGCGGGGCTCGAACTCACGGACCGCGAGATCATGACCTGGCTGATGTCGGACGCTTAACCGACTGCGCCACCCAGGCGCCCCTGTCTTTTCTGGTTTTAAGCTCAGTGGTGGACTTGGTGGCCGCCACTCCCAGGCTGGGTGAGCTCACCTGGTCAGGGCACCAGACCACATCCTAGGTGGTTTGGGAGGTCCCACTTTGTTTTCTTCTTGTCCTGGCATGAATGACAGAGTAAGCAGCTTTGTGAAAAGCATTGTCTGGACCTAACATATCTGCTTGAATTAAAACCCAGGCAGGACAAGAAATCCAGGCTAATGTTCCCAAGCCACAGGCCTCCGCAAGCGGGTACAGAGTATTCTGTGTGAGGCTTTGTGATGATTTACGACTGAGCACTCCAGAGGCAGGATCCCCTGGGAAGCTCCTGGGATGGAGAGCCACCACCAGGTGCTGAAGCCACAGCCGTCTTTCCACCCAGGGACTCATCTCATCTCCCCCACTCAGGACACCTGCCCCCTGGGAGTCAGAGAAGCCCCATCACCTAGTCCTGTGGCTCAGCCCCAGTAAGTCCCCATTCTCCAGAACGGATCAGGGCCAGGCACTACTGGGCTGAGTTGTGCAGTCAGACAGGCCTGGGCTCATGGTTCTGAATGCCCCTTGTCCAGCTGGGCAGAGGCCCTGCAAGGCCGCTTAGGCCCTCTGGCCCTCGTTTTCCCCATCTGTAAATTACAAGTCTCTGGGAGTATTACATGTAGAGTGCTGGATGCAGAACAGATACTCAGTAAATGCCCTGGGGAAGAGGACCAAGAGGAGGAAGTAAAGGCCCTGTTCTAGGAATTAGGGACTCGGACCTTGAGCCTGGCTTGTCACCAGTGCCCTGGATCCCTGGGCCAAGTGCCTATGTGCACACGAGGTGTTGTGAAAGCAGTACCAGGAGCCTCTGGAGCTCCAAAGCTTTGTGGTTCCGGGGTTGCAGCCTCCAAACCACAGCCCTTGGCCTCCAGCTCAGGGTCTCCAGGCTCTGATGAGGACCCTGAAAAACAGATAGAGGCCGGCAGGACTGCCTTCTTTGGAACACCCTGATGGTGGTGGTCCTGGCTCCTTCACCCCCTCTCAGGGCCTGGGAGAGATCCTGGCCCCTCGCAGGCTCTATGAATGTTCACTGATGAGTGAATGGCATTGGTCTAGGGGCTGTAGTCAAACTCCCAACTATGTGATAACTTACCAGGAATCGGATGAGAATGGACTCCTCTAGAACTTTTCTAGAAAGGGCTCCACCCTCCGCTTCCAGTCTGCAAAACTCAGGTTCCTCAAGTTTATCATCCACAACTAGGAGCTCCCAGAGCTCACTTGGGCACCTGCAGAGGTTCAAGGACTCACTCATTTGCAGAGGTTGACAAGCTCATCTGGGCGGGAGCTGTGCCATGAGCCAGGTGCCCACGGTGTCAAAGGGAAGAGGGGACTCTCCACAGGTGGGAATAGGAGATGGGGAGCCCTGGGCTGTGGGCGCAGGAGGTGGGGTTCTACATGCAGCCTTCCTGGGGAGGTGACAGCTGAGCTTGAATCACAAAGATTTCAGAAGGATGATCCTGGGGACGGTAAAGGAGGAGGAGAGGTAAGGAGGGTCCTGGCAGAGAAATGGAGGTGTGTCCGGACGTGGAGCTGCCAAGTATGGGTGCAGCTGTGCATACATGTGTGTCTATGGATGTAGGTGAATCTGTGTGTGCACATGTGTGTGCATGTGTGTGCGAAAGAAAGCTTGGGGCAGGAGAAGGAGAGGCTGGTGAGGGGGAAGCTCCGGCATTGGGCAGGGGCCAGGGCTGGTAGGCAGGGGCCTTGTATGTCTTATTTTTGGACATGTCCCCCATGCCCTACAGGCTCAGCAACGTCTGTTGGATGGATGAATGGGGGCAGTGGGTGTTTCTCAGACTTTGGGCAGCCATAGGAGATCCCCTAGGCTGCAGTCGGGAGCATGAAAACAACCCTCACTCTCCCAGAAGCCACTTTCCCTCAGCCCATGCCTCAGCTCGTCTGCAAGCCTCCTAGGCATGGGGGAGAAGAGCCAGGGTCTTGTTGAAGGCTCACCTTCCTGAACAAGGAGAGAGTGTTGGGACGTCAGGGGCCAGGAGCAGTGTCTATAGAGGAGTTTTTAATTCACAGTGGACAGAAAACCACTCAAATCGTCTTAACAAAAAGGAATGAATTAGCTCCTAGAACTGAAGTCCAGGGCAAGATGGCTCAGATATGGCCAGGTCCAAGGCTCAGAGGATGTCCCCCAGAGGCTGTCCATATTGGAGGCTTAGCTTTGCCCTGGGAATACTTTACTCAGGCAGGTGGCCTAGGTGGGTCCCCAGCACCAGGCATAATGAGTCCTTAGCACCTGGAACTTCCTCACCCCATCCTCCATAGATATCCACCCAGAAGGTTCTGATTGGCCACTTGTCAGCCCTGCCTCAAGTTGCCCATCCCGGGGTCACAAGGCTGCTTGGCAGCAGGGAAGATAGCTAGAGAAGGAGCAGCTCAGAGAGGAGAAGCTGTCAAGCCAACGGGAACAGTAGGTGGGTCCCGCACTCTGGGACAGGAACCTTACCACCACAGCCACATCTTCAGAAAAGGGAACAAGTGGCTCAGGGACATTTCCATGTGTTCAGGACCTGGGAAACATTTATTTAAAGGCAAGCAGAGAAGCTTGGTGAGGTGGAGGTGTCCGATCTAGCCATGCTCAGGGAGAAGAGGAACTTCTGATTTGGGAGGTGAAGAGAAAGAGTTGAGAAAGGAACTCCGGATTTTCCAAAAACATCCAGAAGTGAACCCTGCATAAAGACACTCCACACAACCCTGAGAAACGTCCCCAGGGCCCAGCAGCCGTGAGACCATGATGGAAAACTCTCCGCTCTGGAACTGTGACTTCCAGCACCTCACGTGAAGAACAGAGTGTGAGCTCTCATTTTGCAAATCATTTCCTCCATCATTTTGTTTTTCTGCAGTGACCCATGGGGTTGCCCTCCTTACGTGGTATCTATCATATGGTGGCTGGTTTGCTTCCATTTTTAAAAAATAACGCATTTCCACTTAGCCTGTGTGGTCTTCTGGGATTAATTAGGAACCGCGCAACTTGCATGAGGTTTAGGTGGCCGGTGCCGCTTGACAGATGGCAGCTGGAGAGAAATGGGAAATGATTGCAGAGATGGTAATTATGATTTTCTGGAGGTGATAAGTTTATGAAATACCTCCAGGGTTGAAGCTCCCACGTAAGTTCTTGGGGGTCCTGAGCCCTGTGGCTGGGCAACAACCATTCTCTGCCTCTGAACTCTGCTTGGAAATGGCATTTCCCATTACATGGAAGGCAAGAAAGAAAAACAAAATTGATTTATATGCAAGACTCCTGCTCCATAATTATGGTCTAGAATTAATTGAATACCCTGTAGCTTTTTGTACTGTATATGCTAATGATGACCAAAAATGGATTCTCTTCTATATTTCTTTATTAACTTATCTTAAAGTGACATATTGTGAAAAACAACCTTCTGTACTGCTGGACTAGGCAACTTTATAATTTGCAATTCAAGCTGTTTATTCTATTCAATTTGTTTAGGTAATTTATTTTTCTAGGAAGGGAAAAAAAAAATAAAGACCTAAATTATAGGAACGAACAGTCCGCGTTGCTGGAAAGTGCCGGGGACTGGGAGTGAATAAATATTCCTGAAATGAGATGATCATGACCTTGCTTGGGGGGCTCGGTGAGTGGTCATGCTAGTTTTATTTTATAGACCATATTGAATTAATTTAATTATGGAATATCAGTGCTCTGCCTGGTAATTAGCACTGCAGAGATCTCGCTGAGTGCCAGCTCCGATGACGGGCAAGGCTGGGCATGAGCTGAGGTGCCACGTTGCAGAGGTGGACACCGACCCTGAGGCTGGAGGCCAGATGGTCAGTCCCCTGGGGAGACAGTTTGGGGATTCTCACCTTGTCCTCAAACGGGTCCAGCCCTTCTCTTCCCCAGAGATCAGCGCAGGGGTCAAGCAGAGGGAGGTCAATATAATGTCTTCTTTCTTGCCATGTTATAATTTATTGTGGTTTTATTACATAAATTAATTATTAGTTTCCAGCTGTGGGAAAAGTAAGGCTTTTGTGCTCAGCTCAGCAGGGGTCTAGTACTTTATCCCCAAATCAGGGAGTACCTGTCTGAACCACAGGAACCCTCCCCCAAGGGGCCCGGCCTTGTTAAAAGCAGGACAGAAAAGAACCTGCCTGCAGGTTCTGGTCACACCCCAGACCAATGAGCCCCGGAGTGTTGCTCAGCAGAGGAGGAGTGAGGGGTGAGGCTTTGGCCAGCAAGTGCTCCTCTGTCACCACCTCTGTGACCATCTTGAACCTTCTCCAGCCCTGTGCCTCCAGCTTCCTTATGTGACTCCCTCTTCTTTTGCTGAATAATTGGAAGACTTTAACAGACAGGAAGTCCCTTCTCCCACCACAAATTAACAAATTGCCCCCTCCTTTGTCCCTCCCTGCATCTCGCCCTCCCCTCCTCTCTTCCACCCTTCTTCCTTCCCACCCTTCCTCCCTCCATCCCTCCCTTCTTTCCTCCATCAGTGGGGATGCCCCACTGCTCAGGGCCAATCCCTCCACATTGTTCTGGGTTCCAGCCCTTCCTGTATCCTTGGAAAGTTGACTTCATTGGCCAACCCTCCTCCATCCTGTATCATTAGACCTCCTTGTGTTGGTTCCTTCCTGATGTTATTTAAATCTTCTCAAGTCCACTAATATTAAGAACATTCTTTCTCTGAACATTCTTTCCCTTAGCACAATACTCTCCAGCTCCATGCAGGTTGCTGCAAATGGCAAGATTTCATTCCTTTTGATGGCTGGGTAATATTCCACTGCATATATATATATATATATATATATATATATATATACACCCCACCTCTTCTTAATCCATTCATCAGTTAATGGGCTGTTTCCATTATTTGGTTATTGTAAATAGTGTTGCTATAAACATCATGTGGGGGGGGGAGTAAATACCTAGTAGTGCAATTTCTGGATGGCAGGATAGTTCTATTTTTAACTTTAAGAAACAAAACAAATGAACAAAGGAGGAAAAAGAGAGGCAAGTCAAGAAACACTCTTTAACTATAGAGAACAAACTGATGGTTACCAGAGGGGAGGTGGGCAGGGGTGGGGGATGGGTGAAATAGGTGATGGGGCCTAAGGAGGGCACTTGTTGGGAGCAGTGGGTGTTGTATGGAAGTGATGAATCACTAAATTCTACACCTGAAACTAATATTACAGTGTATGTTAGCGAACTGGAATGTAAATAAAAACTAAAAAAAAAAAAATAAAAGAAAGGAAGAAAATTCTACTTTGACTCATCTTTATCCAGCTACTGCCCTCCATCTGGCCTTTGTTTCACAGCTCTGGTATTTCTGTTCTCTTTTCAGTGTTTACATCTGACCTCGCCCTTCCTCTCAAGCTACCCTGGCCAGTGTTCCCCATGGCCTTCTGATTGTTGGACAGACCATTCTCATTTCTCTTCTTATTGATGCTTTAGCCTTTGTCCTTTTTAGGGGGGGAGCACTGTGGTTAACAGCTTGGGGTCAAAACCTCTGTGTGCCTCAGTTTTCTCATGTCTAAAAAGGGGATAATAATAGGATACAGGAAAGTGCTCAAAATACTATCTAGCATCACATAAGCACTCAGTAAGTGGTACGTACTATGATTTTTGATGACTCCTTCCTCAACTCCATACCTGTGCATACAGTTGTCTACTGGACTTCTCTTGATCCCAATCTTCACCCATTAACTCTGAGCTCATCATCTTCTCCATCGTTCTCTCTCTATGAATGGATCTATTGGATGAAAGTCTGTCAAAGTCAGAAGGCTGGGTCTGGCAGTGACCAAATCTGCTTCTAAAACTTTCTTAATAGTTGTCAACTCTTGCTACTGTTCTTCATCGTCACTGCCAGTACCTGAGAGCACACTGCCAGTGTGTCCTGAGCTGCCTCTTGATTTTTGAATCCATGTTGTGGAGTGGCCTTCTGGAAAGAGACACGTGTAAGAGTCAGTGTGCTACATGCACTTTTCGGTGGCGCCTACACGCCTGCTGTTCCTGAGAGGCAACAGCGTTCTCTGAAGGTCTCTCCTTGTGACCCTGCTACCCACGGCTTCTCCAGTCCCTGGCTTCTCCATTTGTTGCTCACACTTGCTCTGGGCATACCCATATTGAACTATTTGCAGTCACTTGAGTATATTTTGTCGTTGGAAATATGACTCAGATCTGCAGGGAGAAAAGTAGACTCAACAGAAAGCCAACTGAGGAATGTCGACTCAGATATGGCGCTTACATTGGCTCCCTTTTAAGGAGACTTCCTGGAAGCCCCACACACTGTTTGCAAACCCCCGTGGGACTCCCTGACAGGCTCACTTCTAGTTGCCAAGGGAGTGAGGAAGGGTGACCGTGTACCAGCTAGAAGTTGGTCTTTATTGAGGTTGAAGGGGTGCGGGTACTGGAGGTGTCAGCATTGCACACACACGTGCCACGGCGCCTGCCAGGTTCGCATGTACGAGTGGAAGGGTGAGCAGTGGGGTGCTCTGGAACTGGTCTCTAAGACCTGTTCAGGTGACTAGGGTCTCGTCCCAGGATGGGGGATGTGGCAGTTTCTCACTGATGTCCCCGACCCACTTCCCAGGTCCAGTGACAGCTGGCTCCTTCCCCTTGCCTGTCCTCTGGGTGAAGAAGCCTCCTGATGGCCCTGCTCTGACTCCCCAGGGCAGACCCCCATCTGGCCCACAGAGAAGGCCTCCGGTCTTTAGATGTTCGTGTTGGATGGGAGTCAGTTCTGGTCCCTGTATTGCCTGGGGTACACACCACACTCTCTGAGGGGCTCTCGTGACTCCCCTTTCACTTGGCTTCAGATGAAGGCACAAGAAAAACTAGCCTTTCTTTAGATAAATCTCCTAAATCTCTTCCGTCTCTCTCACCCTATCCCCTGGGCCTCCCTAGTGTACCTACCTTGAGGTGAGTGGTGGGCAGTTTATTTGTGGTTACCCCTTCCTGAGAGAGCGATGCACAGAAGGGTGGAGCTAGAAGGTCGTGGGGTGGCCTGTCACTGTGGAACAGTCTTCCCTGCACCCTAGAGTCCTATAGGAGGCAGAGTTCTTTCACCCTTGTCAGCCAGCAGCCAGTGGCCTGCGCTGGAGTGAGAAGGGCTGAGGTGAGATTCTGGGCTTTCCGCAGGTGCCCTTGTTAGAGAGGGAACACAGCCATGGACTCAGCCACTGATGGCAAGGAATGCAGAGTATCTGATAGAAATAGGATGCCAGCCACAAAAGCGATAAATATTTTTCTCATAGCTACATGTAAAGAACCAGGCAGAATAGTTACAATATTATGTTTTATTAAATGCAATATATCAAAAATATTATTTCAAAGTTCAATAAATATAAAAGATATTGAGATATTTTATGCATGCATATTTTGCACTAAGTTACCCAAATTCAGCATGCATCTTACACTCACAGGACAGCCCAGTTCTTGATGTGACACTCCAAGGCTTGTGAGCTGGTGGCCACTGCAGGGACAGTGTGGGTCCAGAGGGCCGGACCCTAGATTTCTGTTTATGATGGGGACTTTACTGTCTATGCCTCCACTCTCCGGGATCTAAGGGACCTGGTAGTGTCACCCACTGACTTGTTGGGAGCAGTGAAGCAGCAGTGAATGGAAGTGAATGAAGTGTCCCATGGTAATATTTGAGATAATCACTAATGATTTCCTCTGCCATATTTTTGTTGTAGGTGTTGCTGTCCCATATGCTTCCTCCATGGGCCCCTTGTTGCCCGGAGGGGTGTCTATTGACCCGGAGAAAAGAGCCCACAAATCACTTAGAGAGAACAGAGAAGTCAATTGCATTTCTAAATATTAATAGCTATATTTTTTGAGTGATTCTTCAGTGCCTGATACTACTGAGCACTTTCAACTGTATTACCTCACTATAATTATTCTCTTTCTACAGATGTAGACACAGAGAGGTTCACCAGTTCATCTGAAGGCACACAGAATGTAAGTGGAGGAACTGGAATCTGGAACTTGGCAAACTGGCTTCCTCTGTAAGCCTTCTATCCAATAAATAAATAAATAAATAAATAAATAAATAAATCATATATAAAGATAATCCTTTTTCTGGCCGAAGTACAAGTGCTTGGAATTTTGAGGGAGAAATGTATTATGCCATTCCTGACTTTGGATATCTAAAAAGAGTTTCAAGAGATGACAGCTCCAAAGATGCTACATCTAGAGCTTAAAAGGTGTAGAAGACATGGCAGCGGGAAGAGTGCCAAACGGCATTGAGGGCCCCTCTCCCAGGATAGAGATGAAGCTGGCAGGTTGCAAACCCAGGACCCACGGGTAGACAGAAGTCTGGATGGGCTCGGGGTGCCCCAGAGTGCGACGTGCCCCTGGCTGCAGATGGAAGGCTGGGATGAGCCTGGGGGACTCCACAGAACAAGAGTCAAAGGCCACGGTGAGCCGGGGTCACCTTGGGGCAGCCAGCAGGGGGGCTGGGTATGCAGAAACAAATGGCCAGAGGAGTGCTCCCTGGGTTCTAAGAGGCATGTGGGGAGCTCAGAGGCCCTGCCCACTCTTTTGGACTGGGAGACACCCTGGGTGTTTTCAGCCATTATCATTTAATAGAGATAAGTTTTGGCTATGCAGCCCAAGCAAAGTAGGGCTCAGGCTTTTCTGGGCTGGGCTGAAAGCTCATCCAGTGAATCTGGGGGTCTTGGTGGTCCAAGAAACTTCGGGGCACTAAGGGATGCGGGGCCCTGCCCCCACACCAGGGCAGGCCAGCTCCTGTGCTGTAGTGTCACTGGTCACACCAGAGAGGGCCCTGTGTGTGGAGTCTCTCTGGTCGCCCCCTCCCCACCACAGCCGAAGCCTCTCAGAAGAAGAAAGGAGGCAGAGAGGGAAGAAGAGAGAGAGAAAACAGGAGAATAAGAATGATTTTTCTTCCTTTAAAGGGGCAATCACCTGAACAATACTTGGGCCAGGCGAGGGCAGAAATGGAGGAAAACATTTCTGATGCTCGTCCATCCTGAAATGCTAGGTCAGATGGTTGACTCTGTGGATGCTGCCAGGATGCATCTCAGGGAGGCAGGTGCAGAGTCATACTGCAGCCGAGTGCAGACATTGGGAAGTACACTCCACAGGTCAGGGCTCCAATGTGCCTGTGTGCATGCATGTGTCCCTGTGTGCATGTGCATGTGCATGTGTGGGTGTGCATATGTGTGCATGTGTGTGTGTTCCTGTTGTGTGCATGTGTATTGATACATTTGTGTGTATGCTTGTGTGTCCATGTGTGCATGTGCATGTGTGTGTGTGTGTGCGTGTGTGTGCGTGTGTGTGAACCCCCTCAGCAGCATGACAGCTATGGGGTCAGGCCCACTCTCAGCCATCCCAAATGCAGGCAGCCCCCTGGAGCAAATGCCCAGCCCAATGCACAGAAAGACAACCTGCTGAATCCCCGCACTGCCCCATTCGGTCCTGTCCTCCACCTGCAAAGCTGGGTTGTGATCCCTTAGTAAGAGACAAACCAAGACTCAGAGGGCAAAGGAACTCATCCAGGGTCACATTTATTTGGTAGGGCAGCCAGGGTTTGCACCCAGATTTTACTGGAAAGCCTGTGTGTGTCCTACTGCCTCCCACTGTCATCTCAAAGCCCAAGAAGCCAAGCCAAGCTGTGTCTGTGTAACACAGGAAGCCTCAGATGTGGAGAGTCTCTTTGTTTAGATGCAGTGGGTTTCCCTTGCCTTGGGCTGAGCCAGGGCCAGTGGAACGCGGGGAAGGGACTTTGCGTCCTTGCTCTGCTGTGTGCCCTGATGGCTGTGTGTGGCCTGGCCCACGGGAGTGACTGCCACCAGACAGGCTGCATTTTAGATCCTGCACAGGCAGCGGGGAGGCGGGTGGGCCGGAAGCGGGTCCCCTGTGGCTCACGGGAGGCGCTGAGGCAGTGCCCTCCCGGTCCTCACTGGCCTGCTGGCGTAGGAGAGCATGAAGGGCTAATTTCATGGCTGATAAAACTCTCTGTACATGAGACTTCACAGACAAATGAGAGCACGGCTCCTCTCTTTACTATGACATTTATTTCCTCCTTTCCTTGAGAGAAGTACGTGTTCCAGCCCAACTCAGTCCTGGCCCTGCAGCCCTGCAGCCCTGCAGCCCTGCTCGGGGGGAACAGGGCTTTTGTGGGGAACGTGTGGACACCAGAGGGATGAAGTGGCTGGCTGGGGGCGCCCAGCCATGCGGAAGCAGGACGAGCCCGTGCTCCTTGGGAGCAGGTGCGGCTGTGTGGCTGGCTGGGGCCGGCTTCCCTGTGGTGCCGCAGGGTGCTCCATATCTTCCTGGAGGGCTGCTTTCTGACCAGGTGTGACACCACGGGACTTGGCCTGATGGAAGGACGATGTCAGCCATATCCTGCTTCCAGTGAATTCTCCAAGACCCAGCTCAGCCCTGGCCCGTTCCACATGGCCTTTCTGATTGTCCACAGCCATCTCCTTTTCCCAGAACGACGTCCGAGGCCGGCTCTCCTGACCCTCCTGGCTCTTTCTCATGCACCAGGCTCTACAGTTCAGGATGTTCTCATTGGAGGTTGCAGTATTTGCCTCATAGTAGAGGTGAGGAAGCTGAGGTCCAGGTGGGGGTGGGATGGGGTGGGGTACGATCCCCTGGCTCATAGAGCCCGATGAGCTCTATGGCATGTCTGGTCCAAGGCTTGCACCCGGGCCGCACTGGCTCACATGCCCAGACTTTTCAGAGGCCACACTTTACCCGAATGACTCTGTGTGTTTGGTTTTTCCTCTAATTACACCAGAAGCTTCTTGGGAGCAGGTATAATTTTTCTTTCCCTGTGCTTTCCCCCAAGTATGAAACTATGAAACACAAACACACACAGATACAGAAGGTAGAACACACACACACACACACACACACGAAAAGCACACCCACAGATGGACACACACAAGACACATAATATACACATGAACACACAACCACATGCTGCATATACATGTCTGAATCCACAAGCAAGGCTGTGTGTGCATGACATCTGCCCACAGACCACATAAAAGCATGCTTACTTACATTCACTCCCCAAGCACACAGACAGCGATAAGAAAAGAAAATTGCAAAAGGGATTTTTGGCAGATAGCAGGATTAATGGCTGCCTTTAGAATCAGGGTCAGGAGACTTTTGATTCCTCCTGCCACCTGGGTCTGTCACATACCATGTGGCTGGGCTGTCAAATCACGTTGGCTGTGGCAGGAACTCTCCTGGCCTCAGTTTCCCTGTCTGCAAAGTGTGGTCAGCCTGCCTTGCTCAAGGGTTGGTATGAGGATTAGATGAGAGAACAAAAGCCACAATGTTGGGTTCATAAGAAATAGACCTTCCATCCCTGAACAATGAGACTTACTATTCAGAAATGATCAGGAGGCCCCCAAGGTGGTCAGTTAGCAAAGAAAGATGCTTTTGTGGGTCCTAGGCTAGAAAATATTGACAGGAAAAGGAACTCAGCTATTTTCACAAATTGACATTAAAAAAATAAAATGGCATCATTTATTATGATTTTTATTTTATAGGTAGGATACAATCAATTTTTTTAGTTTTTAAAAATTTTTAAATGTTTTTATTTATTTTTGAAGGAGAGAGAGAAAGATACAGAGCATGAGCGGGGGAGGAGCAGAGAGAGAGGGAGACACAGAATCAGAAGCAGGCTCCAGGCTCTAAGCTGTCGGCACAGAGCCCAATGCGGGGCTTGAACCCACAAACTGTGAGATCATGACCTGAGCGGAAGCCGGACACTCAACCAACTGAGCCACCCAGGTGCTCCAGGATACGATCCATCTTAAACATTTTAGACAATACTGAAAAATACTAAGAAGAATATTTTTATAAAGTACCTGGGGATTCACCACCCTGGCCCCTTCAGCCACCGACTCACTCCACAAGTCTCTTCGGAGTATCCCCCGTATGCTGGTCCTGTTTTTGGCCCTATTGTGTGCTGGTCCTGTTTTCAGCTGGACAGTTCAGCATGAGTGAGACACAAAAATTGCCTGTTACCACAGGACATGGGTTCTGGGTGGGAAAACGACAGGCCACAGACAGGTCAACGAAGAAATACTGCTCTGCCTTCTAAGTGCTTTGCACTGGGGTAAAGCCTGCCTTTAGGGAGAGTGAGGGTTAATTTTAACTTTAAGTTAATCCAACTTGTCTGGACCACTGGGTGCCCAGGTAATTGGTCAAACACCGTGTCCGTGTGTGTCTGAGAGGGTGTTTCTGGATGAGATTAGCATTTGACGCTGGAGACAAGGTCAAGTAGATTGCCCTTCCCAGTGTGGGCGGGCCTGAGCCAGGGCATGAAGCTTGCTTGAGCAGAACAAAATTTGGAACAAGACAGAATGTACACTTCTGCCTGTTTTCCAACTGAGACATTGGTCTTCTTTCACCTTTGGACTCAGACTTGGAGTGACACTTACGTCATTGGCTCTCCTGGTTCTCAGGCCTTCCAACTACAGGGCTTGGGGCTTCCCAGCCTCTATGGTCACACGATCCAATTCCTTACAACAAATCTATCCATCCATCCATCCACCTATCATCTATCTATCTATCAGTCATCTGTCTATCTCTAGCATCTATCTATCATGTATGTATGTATGTATGTATGTATCTATCCATCTGTCCATCCACCTATTATCTATTATCTATCTATCTATCTATCTAAAGCCTATCAGTCTATCTTCTTCTATTCTACTTGTCTTTCTATCTTACCTATCATCTTCTATTGGTTTTGTTTCTTTGGAAAACCTTGACGAATCCAAGGAAGAAACTATCTTTTTGAGGAAAATCCATTTGGGTAGCAGGTGAAGGAGGGGGGCTGGTGGTCAGGGCTGTGAGGGAGGGGCCAACTTACCCTCATGAGTGTCAAGAGCTGGGAGCTGGCAAAGCTACACCTCACATAATGGTCAACTGGCTCATGCCCCATGTGGCCTGGCTGCATTGCATTTGCTTTAAGAGAGCCAAGACCTGGGCCTTTTCCTGTTGTTTGTTCACCTGCAAAACGGGACATGCAGGAGCACACAGGATCATTTCTCGAGGCACAGAGAACTTACCACATGGGAATATGGAAAGTTCTGGCTTGCATTATTCCAAGATGGCATGATGAACTACTGGTTTGGTGTCCTGAGAAATGAGGCCGTGATCACTGGGGGGCCCAGACTGCTGGGGGTCAACCCTCTCTTGTTTCTCCAAGGTTGGCAATGGGGACTGATGTACAGATGGGGTCTGCAGGGCTTGACAGGGCCCCGGAGCCTCTGGAGCTTCCTTAGAAGACAGGTGTCATAAAACAAAGCAGAGACCACCAGACAAGGATGGGGAGAGTGAGGAGCTGGGAGGGAAAGAGGAGCTCCACACGCTGGGGACTATCCCACGAGCTGGGTGGCCATGGACTTGTCTCTGCCTTTGCCTGCCCTGGGTCACTTGGAGCCAGACAGGCGAAGCTGGGCCAGGGCCCAGGGTATATGTGAATCACTGATGTTTCCAGCTGCTGTCTCACGTCACACACCCAGGGGACCTCATGCTCAGGTAACACAAGCTCACCCTCTGCTTCCAGAAAGCACCATGTTCCCTAAGCTTCCATACTTTGTGCAGTGTCCTCCCCATTATCCCTCCTCATCCCTCTCCCTCACCTCCTCCTCTTCCATGCAGTCAATTCCCCATCTTTTTCAGGGCTTATGTTCACATCGCATCCATACTGAGTGTGTCCTTGGACCCCAAACTGTCCCCAGGATCCCCAGGAAGCCTTTCATATATGTTTACAGTAGCTCTTATCACACTGTATTATAGTCGCCCCATTATTTGATTTTTTTGACTGCGACCATCGGGAAGACGGGGCTATTACTCCCTGGAGCTGAAGAGGCGTGTGGTGTGTACACGGCTGAACAAGAGGCCTTCTCCACACGCCACAGCCACCTCGGGGCCAACAGACCCACGGTCAGAGGTTCTCACGGAAACCTGGCTTCAACACCTGCAGCCACTGAGGGAACACCTTGGCTTTCTGTTTTGAGAGGCACCCAAGGTCCCGGGACAGCAAGTGGTGCCGCTCCCTGGTCAGTGGCTCTGAGGTTTCGATCCCAGCTGCATCGTAAGAAACTAGCATTACATGGCGAGCCAGGTCCCCTGTGGATGACGAAAAGCATTGCCAGCTGGCGTTTACTCTCATACCTCCAGACGACTTCGATTCTCTATTTTTTTCTTTGTCCTTTTTCAAAGAACACGGGGCAAGATCCACTGAATCAATGTCAAGGCCGCTAATGGGTGACCCTCACTAACTGCCAGCCTGACCTCTCACCTCTGTATAGAATCTCTGCATTGGCGTTTTGTGGCTAAGTCACCTCTGGAATCAGTGTGGTTCACGTGTGTGCGGCCTTCCTTTATGTGTGCCTGGGTATGGATCTGTGAGTGTGTAGGGGTGTGTGATTGTCTCAAGTGAGTGTGTGCTGGTGAACATGTGTGTTTGTGTGTTAACTGATGAGTTGTGGTTAGTGTTTCCCCCACAGTAGAATAAGTGTGATACCTTTTCTTTCATCCATCCATCCATCCATCCACTCATTCACCACCTCCCCCCACCCCCCGATCCATGCAATATTAGTTGAGTCCCCGCTATGTGCCTGGCACTGTGTTGGGTGGTGGGAAAAGTGCAGTGCCCAACACAGACACCTTTTGATACACCGTTTCCAATGTGGGCTCCTTCTTGGCTTCTCAGTGTAGTTGGCTATAGGTAGTGAGAGACTACAACCATGGTAGAATTTCAAATTCTTTCCAAATATTTATATATTTTCGAGAGAGAGAGTGGGCGAGTGAGTATGAGTGGGGGAGGGACAGAGAAGGAAGGAGAGAGGGAATCCCGAGCAGGCTCTGCCCTGTCAGCACAGAGCCTGACACATGACCTCACAAACCCCGACATCAAACCCTGACATCATGACCTCAGTCGAAATCAAGAGTCAGACACTTAACTGACTGAACCACCCAGGTACCCCTGTATTCTTTCTTTTTTTAACATTTTCTTTTGAGAAAGAGAGAGACAGAGAGAGCGAGAGCATGCGTACATACATGCAAGTGAGTGGAGGTTGGGGGAAGGGCAGAGGGAGAGGGAGAGAGAGAATCTTAAGGAGGGTTCACACCCAGGGCCAAGCCTGAGATGGGCCTCAGTCTCAGGCCAGTCAGATCAGAATCTGAGCTGAAACAAAGAGTTGGATAACAGACTGAGCCACCCACGCGCTCCTAGATTGTTCTATTCTTAAACATAAACACTTTGCAGCCCATACGGGACTCCTGGGGCAAGGAATATAGGGTGCAAGCAGTGGAGGGACACCTGCAAGGACTTCCTACCCACACATCATCTGCCTCAGGGACTTGACTTAGCCCTTGCAAGGCATTTCCACCCCATGTGACACCCCAGCTACCTCAAGCTCCTTCTTCGAAACTTCTGTTCACTGGTCCCTTCCTCCCCTTGTAAGCTTGTCCCTGAGGCTTTGCTCACTGTCAGCTCCAAATGCCCCCTCTCTGCCTCTGTGCACTACCTGGCTGTGCATACACACTTCCTCATGGTACATGGTCAGATGATGCCAATACTAGAACCAGCTTTCATAGACCATCCCTGCAGGAAGCCTGGCCTTGCCCCTTCTCCCCAGAGAGCTCCTGGCATGGTTTCCAGAAGCAGCCACACACTTCTTCACGTCCACTATCTGGCATGGAGGGGACGTTCGCCAAAGTTCACCTGAGTCAGTGCCCAGGGGAGCACAGCACAGACGTCGGGATGTGCAGGCTGCTCTCAGCAGGTAAGGAGGCCTGGGGATAAGGGCCTTGGCAAACATCTGGTCCCACACTTGCTGTCCTCATGGGGCTGGAGCCGTGGGGTCGTTCTGTCTACTGTGTGCCTGCATCTCACCTCCAGCCCAGCTCAGCTGTTCAGCCTCACATGAGGCAGCCCCTTCCTGCCTTGGCAGAGGATGCGGAAAGATCTTGCTCACAGAGTGGCATGGTGCAGGGGGGTGCCCCGCCAGGTCCTACACCCCAGTGGTGCGGCTGCCGTCGCTGAGAAACGCAGGCGTCTGGGTGACCCCAGCTCCTCCCGTCTCCTGTCACCCACATCTGTCTTTCCCCTCCAGGCCTTCCACACAAATCATCCACTCGCTCTTGGATTTCTACATTTCTCCTTGGGCAGAAAGGACAAAGCTGATTTAAGTGTGAGGATCCTGTCAGTGGAGCAGAGGCGGGAAATGAGAATGGAAACAATTACAAATTAAAACCTGTCACTCCTGAGGCCTGCTGCCCCTCTCTTATTGTGATTAAAATCACCTCCCTTCCGGAGGCCTTTGTGGGGCAGCTGGGTACACTCCCTGGGTGTCCCCCATTGGACCCCTCTCCCCTTCCTCTGTAGGGGTGGCCTGGCAGCACTCGCTCATTCATTCATTTGTGGAGAGATAAGGACACATCTACAGCCTCCACGGATACCCCATTTCACAGGAGTGGGGACGTGACAACGAGGCCCATTCAAAGCTCAGCTGTTATGCATATTGGCTGGTAGCAAAACAGGGAGAGCCATGCCATCCATCTGCAGAGATCCAGGTGCAGGGAGGAGGCTGGTGGCTTGCGGGCAGGGCAGGGAGAGGCACAGAGGGACAGTTGGGAAAAGGATTCTCAGGGTAGTTGTGGCACCTGGATGAAGTTGGTGA
Source organism: Prionailurus viverrinus (assembly GCF_022837055.1). Lineage (NCBI taxonomy): Eukaryota > Metazoa > Chordata > Mammalia > Carnivora > Felidae > Prionailurus > Prionailurus viverrinus. Next base: position 105,240,918 of record NC_062568.1, on the reverse strand, counting down.
AACAAAAGATACATGGGGGAGTAGCCCCCACGGAAGGAAAAGAACAGAGAAGAACTGGGCCAGGGGAGCCCCCAGACCATGGTGAGATCTGACCAAGTCTCTGCCAGCCCACGGGAGCAGGGAAGGGTTCTAGAGCAACTGGGTCTGTCCTGGGCTCTGCCTGTTCCCAAAGCCCTGTGTTGGGGAAGTGGCTAGGCCCTCACACATGTGCCACACAGAGGTATTGGCTGACAGCAGAAAGGAGAGTGACTTTGCTTGAAAGCTGGGCAGACCTGCAGGAATTAGCATCGGAGCCGCGGGCAAACCCCTCTCCTGGTGCCCAGTCCTTTCTTCTAGGGCGTCTGAGTGGTGCATCATTGTGTCGGCTACAATAGAAAGTGAGGTTTATTGACCCCAAAGAGAGGAAGCATCCCTGCCCCCTATACCTCTGTCCAGGGCCTAAGAAAGTTCTGAAGACAGGTCTGCTGAGCATGGAGGGAAGGCTGGGCAAGAACCGAGAGGCTGCCCAGAGGCAGAGAGCTGGAAACTTAGGGTCGGTCCTCGCCCCACGCCAGAGTCCCTGTTGCAGGAGGTGACTGGAGTCTGTGGGCTGGGGCTGTCTCCTGGGTGCTGGATGGTAGGGTTGGAAGGGGAAGCAGGCACCCCCAAATTCCTATACAGGGTGTGGATAGAGGACAGGTTTGTGCAGATTGAGGCCACTCTGTGTATCCCCAGTTGAGACGCTTTGGGCTGGTATAGGGACTATGGTGGAATTTCTGATGGCCAAATACTAAAATAAAACGACAGGAAAGGTGCTTGGTTCCTATTTTCATCATGGGGGGGTGAGGGGGAGGGAGCATGCCACCCATGATTACTCTTTGGAACCAATCACCTGGGGAGCTGTTGGAACAGGGCCTGATCAGTTGAGATGTTCAGACCCAGGCTAGATTATAGGAAGAAAAGTGAGGGGCGCCTGGGTGGCTCAGTCAGTTAAGCATCCGGCTTCAGCTCAGGTCATGATCTGGCGGTTCTTGAGTTTGAGCCCCGCGTGGGGCTCTGTGCTGACAGCTCAGAGCCTGGAGCCTGCTTCCGGTTCTGTGTCTCCCTCTCTCTGCCCCTTCCCTGCTTGCACTCTTTCTCTCTTTCAAAAATAAATAGAATGAGAAGGCACGGGAGAGTGACTGGAGCAGGTGGGTACTGCAGTGGGGTCTAGGGGAAGGGAGGCAGGGGTCAGGCTCTAGCTTTCCCTCCCTGGCTAATGTGGAAGAGGAAGCCCAGGGCGTCCCTGGGTTGAAGAACCAGGACACAGACCGGAGCAAGAGGAAAGCTGCAGGAAGGCCAGGGGAGAAGTCTCAGAGAGGAGAGAGCCTGGGGAGGGGAGGGGGGAAATTCTGTGCATCAGCTGCCTGCATCAGACCCCACAAGGGGTCCATCTGAGGCTAAAAGAGCCCCATAGAGATTTCATGACCTTCCATCACAGGGGAGTGCTGGCTTTCTCAGCGTGAGCCCAGCCGTGCTGACTGCCTGCTTTTAAAGACATCAATATTGTGGGAGAAAGTGGGTGCAGAGGAGGAAACTTCACACCAAGGCTCCACGAAGGGACCCAGGGTTGCCAAGTGTGGAGAGGACAGGGGAGGGGAGGTGGAGCAGAGGCTATGCGCTATCTACAGGGTCACTGTGTGACAGGGGCAGACATGCCGCAAGGTCTCAGGGTGAAACCGGCTCTCTGAGCTGCTGTTGTAAACAGTTCTCAGCTCCACATAAACATTTGCTACAATGGAGTCTTACCCATTGAACCGCCATTGGAAGAAACTCCTCCCCACCACCCTCCCCCTGCTCCCAGTCACTGGAGGGGTTCAAGGAAGGCGTGGTAACATCTGAGGGGCTGTAGTTGTGGGCCGCTTGAGGGCAGGAGGAAATGGAGGTGTTCAGACGAGAAAGGCTTTGAGTCCCAGTCCAGCTGTAGATACCTCACCCTTAAAAGAGAGGGGTTTACTTTCTTGGGACTTGGATTGCCCGGGGGTCTGGGACACAGGAGATGCTCGGTAGGGTGACGAATGGAGGGTCAGCCGCAGGTATGCAGAGGCAATGCCACTGGCCAATGCTGCCACTGCCTCCTTTGTGGTCCTATTGCACGGCAGGGATCTACTCTTGGGCCTCCCTGGGCCTGGCAAGGTGACACCCTGAGTATCTGATCCAGGGTGGGGACCCATATCTCCCACCCTCCCAGCCAGCCTGCCTGCTTCCTGCTAGACGGCGCCCCTGGGGGCCCCCCTGAAGGAGTTGCCCCACCCCAGGCATTGCCTCTCCCCCTTGGATGAAGGGAGGAGGTGCACGCAAGTCCTTCCCTTCCTGTGCAAATTCAGAAAGGGCAAACTAACGGGGACATTAAGGTGACAGGTGGAGCTCACAAGACAGCAGAGAGGAAGTGGATCCGACAGCACAGACTGGAAAATGAAATGAAAATGAATTCGGGAGCATCCCTGCCTAGCTCTGATCATCGGAGACACTGGGGGTCTCAGGGTAGGATCCCTTCTGGAATCAGACACTATTTTTATCTGCTGGTGCCCCTTTAATTGGGCTGCATTGAAGCCTGCTAGGCTCCCTGGAATTGAGGGAGTGGGGATGTAGATTGTGAGGACTTGGGGAGGAAGGAGGTCGTGCCGTTATCACTGGAGGCTGAACGAAGCCGTCCTGTGCTGCTTCTCTCTGATTATCATCAAAGCTAATTAACACAGCTCCTTGAACCACTCTGTCCCAGGTGAGGCCCAGCCTGGAGGGGGCCAGGCCAGTGGGAGGAATGGGGTGCATTGAATAACTCACTGCCTCCTCCAGCTCCCCTCCCCACCCCCAGGACTGAGGGGGGCAAGGGTGCCAGCCTCTGTGAGCCCCAGCCTGGACTCTCCTAGCCTGGATCCTATGCCCCTGGCTCCTTCCACCTCTCCCTCCTTTCACCTGGGATAGTCAGCTCCAGAGCAGGTGGATGGTGCTGGAAAGGATGCCCATTCCTGGGAACAGGCAGCTTCTGTGTGGAGTCAGGTCACTACCAAACTGCTTGGTTTGCTTTGTTCGTCCTAAGCACCTGCTATATGCTGACACCCAGCAGACCTTGGGAATGTGCCCATTGGATGTGTCTGGGGCTCATACCATACAGGTCGGAAGAAGAGACAGACACTGGAGGTGACCAGGTTGGGGGGAAGCTGCCCAGTATGGAGTGCCAGGAAGAGAATGAAGCGGCTGGATTGGAGCAGCTGCCTGTGGGCCAAACCCAGGGATGAGGAGTGGCAGTTGGGGAAGTCAGGCAGGGGAAAAAGGTAAGTGCAGAAGGACTGAGAACGGGGAGCATCTGGGAGTCTGAGGCAGGTAGGGTGAGAATGGGCAGGTTGCATGCCATGCACACGGCCTTGTAGGCAGGATAAGCTGTCTGATGTTTTTATTCTAAACGACATGTTTCAAAGCAGTCACAAACAAGGCCATTAATTGACTTGGTTCTGCTGCTCACTTACTCTGTGCATGCTTTCATTTTGATGTCCATCCATTCAAGTGTTCACTCACTCATTATCACTCACCTATTATTTATGCATTCTGAGGTTTATTTATCCCACCCCCTTCCCTATTGAATGTGATTAATCAGCTCCCAAGAGGGGAGCGGGGCCTCCGCATGAGGACCGTGCAGCTGCGAGGACTGGGCACTAGAGGGCGCGCGCAGCACGCGCATCTTGGCCGGCGCGTCCTTGCTCCGCGGCGACGGAGAGAACGGACCCCTAGCAGTCGAACACTACCGCCATAAGGAAGGGCTCCCAGCCATCCCAGTGCTTCCACACCTCGCTGCACGGATGGGGAAACCGAGGCCCGAAGAGCAGGCGTGCAAGAGCAGGAGAGGACGAAGGGTGGGGGCTGGTGCGCAGGTGGCCGCGGGTGGGCGCTGGGAGGCTCGGAGCAGGCGCAGCCAAGCAGGTCCCCGAAGCCCCGCGGCGGGCGCGAGCCGGGTGGGACCTGAGGCGCCCACGGCGGCTGTTGCGGCAGGGGCGGACTCCTTTGGGCAGGGACGCGAGGTGGGGAGGCTTCCGAGGCCCGGCCGCGCCCTCCACACAGAACCATGGGACAGGCTGTGCGGGAGGCCCACCCACCGTGGGAGGGCTGGAGGGGTCTGCGCCGCCCGCATTCCCGGCCCCTCACCTCCCAATCCATGTGATCCAGAGTGCGGAGCCGCTGCGTTTTCTCGCCAGTGAATAGTGCTGTGGCGGCTCCAGAGAACCAGAGAGGTCAGGCCATTTGCCGGAGGCTGCGCAGGACTAAAGCACAAGTGGCAGAACCATCTCAGCCACGCAGCTAGAACTCAGCAGGGGGACGGGTCAGGGCCTGGGTCGTGTCCCGGGGTCCGGGGAGCAGTGACGCAGAGCAGAGAGGGTTGTCCTGAGTTTCCCTCGGGCCTGCACCTCCCAGGAATCCCTAAGTCTGGGAGAGCTGGCGCTGCCTGCTCGGACTTCGGTCTTCCGGAGTGTGAGGCTGGGGGGCCGGGGAGGACCCCGGGGCAGGGCTGGGGAGTGACCTCCTGTCCGCTTTTTCTGCCTACTCCTGAAGGCTTTGTCCAGACTCCAGAGAAACTACAGGGTGACATGCTTTGGGGATTCGAAGGGGCCCACCACCTGTACTTGTTTCCAGGAAACTCCGTGTGGGGCTGGGACGGAGCTAGGCCAGGTGGCCCTGGAGCGGGTTCTCCACGTGCTGAAGGGGGTGCTGTTGAACGTGGGACCTCACCAGGTCTCCCCTAGCCCTACCCTTCCCTGGGCTGCATCTTCTTTGTGAGACCCAGAGCCCCATTCCCGTGGCACCAACCTAGCCCTATGGGGTGACCTGCCCTGCCCTGCTCTGGCACTTGGGGGTCTGTAATTTGTCCTTAAGGCCCAAGCAGGGATCATGGAGGAAGAAGAAGCAAAGGCCAGAGTGAGGAAAGTTGCCCTCACCTCTGCTGCCTGTGAGGGACCCAGAGGAGCACCCACAACAGGGCCGGAGGGCCAGAGGAGAGACACTAGATGGGCCTGTGTAAACCCCTTGTTTGACCCACTCCAGGGACAAGCCACTGTAATTCTATCCCTTTGTTCCTGCAGTTCCGTGCACGCCCCCAACCCCCAGACTCTCCAACCCCCCCCACCCCCCCCACCCCCCCCACCCCCCCCGCAATTAGGTCCTGGGCCCTTGGTATCCTACTGCCCCCTGGTAGGCTTCCCTGAGCATCGTCACCACCTCCACTCCTGCCTTTTCCCAGGTCGGGGAAACTGGAGGCCTGAGAGTGCCGCCATCACTCACCTTTACAGACAGCACTGATTTAGTCCTGGGACAACCAAGGGGTAGCGATTCCCGACCGTCTTTACATGGTGCGCAATAGTAAGTAAAGGGAGGTCCTACAGCACCAAGAAGAGAAGCTGAGGTTCGAACTCCAGTCAATCCTGGATCCAGAGCGCTTGGTGCTGCCGGACCACTTGGGGCTCCCCAGGCACAGATGTCAGCACAGTATCCCATGGAGCATTTTGCTGTGAGCCTGTTGTCTTGTTTCCAGGGATAGGCTCAAGGATCATCTCTATTTTTATCACCTCTTAGAGCTGAGGCCCGGAGTACTGTTTTCACCTTTGTCTCTCCTGCCCAAGGACACCTATTGGCTCCTCTTCCCCATTTGATCAGCTTTTGTCCTCATTTAATCAGCTTCTCTGCCTGGTTAAGGCTTCTGTCCCAGCGAGTGTCCCTTCGTGGCATAAGGAGTTCCTGGGTTCTGACGGGAAAGCCCTGCATCATCAGATGGGAACCTGGACTCCCGGACTAGGACTCATACGGCGCTGCTGGAACCCAGCTGGCACGCAGGATCAGTATGCGTGGGTGAGAGCCCCTGGGGCCTGACAGGGCGTGGGCGTGGCTGCGGTAAGGGCGTGGCTATGGTATGGGCGTGGTCACGGCGTGGGCGTGGCCTGGCCGCGTGCTGGGCAGGTGTGCACACACTCACGCCTTCCTCTCAGTCAGTCTAGAGCCCCAGCAAAAGTCCGGCTCTGTGTCTTCTTGCAAGACTGTGGAGGCCAGATGGGACACCCTTGCTTATCCATGTCCTTCACCGCATATTCAGTGACCGAGTACCATAGATGCCTTCCAGCTCATCACCTCCGCCTCTCCCGTCCTTGGCTTCCTGCTGTATTGTGCCACCTAACTGGCCTCTGGCCACTCTGGCCACCTTCAGACACCCCGTACACAAAGCCATCAAGAGGATCATTCTCAGTTCATGATTTTCTTTGTTGTTCCCTTGTTTAAAGCCAGTTGCGTCGTTTAGAAAACTAATTAAGGGCTTCTCTTATGCCAGACCTGGGGTATCACCTACAGGAATAGGCCCCAGCTCTTAGCCTCCCAGCATGCTGGGACCCCTGCCTACCCCCCCAGCCACTCTGGCCAGTCCCTTCTGTGTGGTCCAGCCCTAACACACACATGCACACCTCTTACCCTGTTCCCCCTCGTGGAAATGCCCCTCCCCTCCTGCCAGGGGATGGTTGATTTCCTCATCTCTGGTGAAGAGGGAGTGGGTGTCTGTTCTCCACTGCTGCCTCCTAGCCCCAGGAACCCTCGTGTCAGAGCTCTGCCCCTCTGAGGTCCTTGTCCTACCTCCTGCTGCTCTTCTGGTGCTGTTCCTGCTGTCCAGTCACTGCTGTTTGTTGACACCAGAATCATGCACTGCTCTCAAGACCTGCTCTCTGCCTTGTCAGTGGTGTTGACTCTCTGGTGGATGATGCACCTGCTGGCCTTGGGCTTTCTTGACCTCCTCGTCTCTGGAGACTGCCTGGGCTTCCGGTTAGCCACTCACGCCCCACACCTCTGTGGAATCTCCAAGTTACTGAGAACCCACTGCCCCTCCTCAGCTCTCTGCAAGCCACCTCTCTGCCCACTCACTGTCCCTCAGCCACTTTGGGACCTCAGTCCAGGCCTCTCCACTTTTTCCCTTTCTGCCTTCTTGTTCCTGTTGACCCAGCTTGGAGTTCTCAGTACATCCTTGCAGTGCGTGCTTCCCTATCCGAACTTCCTCAGCTTTACAAGCCAGTCTGGTAAAGCCTCACTCCTGAGGGAGCCCTACTTCCATTCTGTTTTCTGCCCACCTGTGCCTGCATCACCTAGCACTATTGGAAAGAGGCACATGGTGGGACAGGGGAATTCAAATCACTGGCCACTGGTGGGGGCCCCACACCAGGCCAGTGAGTCTAATTGTGCTGGGCGTACTAGTCTTCACTAGACTTCACTAGTCTTCACCATCTATCACTCTTGGTCCTCCAGCTATTTCTTGACCCTGACAAGCAGACAAAACAGACACAACAGACACAACAGACAAAACAGAGGATGGTAGCAGAAGGTGACACATTTGTCACAGGGAGGGAAAACACGGCATGGCTGGAAAATCATCCAATCAAAAGGCTCTGCTTGCCAAGAAACTTGATGGTCCACAGGGTAGATAATACAAGGAAAAGTAGAGCTAGAAGAATTCATGAAGACACAAAGGTGGATAGGTCATGAGAGGGAGATCCCTAACGGGCCAGCAGTCCAAGGCACATAGACACCAGGGGACTGAGGACTATCATGATGAGCTCTGGGAAGGACTGTAAGAAGTCCTACCCAGAAAAACTGTGGATGAGATTGTCTCAGAAAAGGCTGACCACAGAGGACAGAATAGGTCCATGAGTTCCCAGCATAGAAAGAGACAGAGGCAGGACAGCCACAGGTACAGTGACAGCAGGAGACAAGTTTTCATGAAGCCAAGGGAGAGAAGAAGTGTGCCCAGTAGTTAACCACCCAACAGTCCCAGTTGGAAAACCACATTTCCCAGCTTCCTAGCACATCGGAGTGGCCAAAAAGGTGTAAACAAATCGTTAGGTAGGGCTTCTGAGAAAGCCTTTTCCCTCTCCCTTCTTCCTTCTTGCTGCCACCTGGAACTTGGATATGATGTCTGGAGCTCCTTCAACCGTATTTGACCATTTGGTTACTAGAGAAACGAAGCCATATGCTAAGGAGAATGGAGCAGGAAGGTAGAAACAACGTGTGGCTCCATGATCATTGGAGCCACCACACAGCTTTGGACAGCCCAGTTCTGGGACTTCATGTCTGTGAGAGGGCTAGTCCTCTGTATTGTTAAAGCCACCGTACTTGGACAATCTTACCAGCAACCGAAGGCATGGTTCAGGACAGTGAGAGGATCCCAGGCTTGTGGCTGTGTAGGATGCAGGCATTAGGAGTTGTGGGACACCCAGCCAGAGCCCTGGATGGTGGGGTGAAGGCAGACCAGGGGTCCAAGGGGTGAGCCGATCAGGAAAGGGAGAGGGGTCCAACGAGAGCTGAATGCTTTGTCATGGGGTATGGCTCAGAGGTATAGGAGGGAGGCGAGGCCTGTGACAGGGCAAACGTGAGCCTTCTTGCTGCCCACATGGCCGCAGTGCATGCTGGGTCTGATGTGCAGGCACAGGCAGAGGGCGCTCTGTGCAGGTTTGGAAAGTTGCTGGGTATTGGCACCATGGAGAGGCTACCTCTCGCTGAGCTGTACCAGGGCAGCTGCTGGGGGAGACAATTCTGTTTCATCTGGCTCCTTCCCCTGGACCTAGAGGCAGGGAAGGGGCATCTGTGTGACTCCTGCCTTTTCACTTAACTGTATTTCAATCCCCTGGTGTTTGAACTGGAGGTGTTCCTTCCTACCACAGGTAGATGCTGTGAGGGTTGTTCAAGATAAGGCCCATGAAACATTCATCTCCACGTCTGGTTCCATCTCCATCCTTGACCTGACCCCAAGACAGTGTGTCTCATGCAGGGGCCCTGGGGTCAGGCTGACCTGCCTCCTGGTCCTGTCCCTTCAACTTACTATCCCAGGACCTTGGCTAATCCCTTTTCCCCCTGACCTCAGTTTTCCATCTGTGAAACATGGGTAACATCTCATCTCAAGATACCTGTGCAGGTATTAAATGAAGTAACACAGGTCATGTGGCCACCTGAGCATCCTACCTTGGGAACTTTGCTGTCCTTGAGTGTAGGGAAGGAGACTGCCATGTGGGGTTGTTCAACCATGAGTCCCCACCTCCCTGGGAGATGCCGCTTTCCCAGACAGATACGTGCCCATGAAAGGCCAATAGCCCAAGCTCTGAAATGGCTGTTGAGGAAATTTTCAAGGAAATTTGTCTGTTTAATTCATTTTCTAGAAATATCTGAGTTCTTGACATAGAATAATAACTGTTCCAGAAATAATCATGCTTTTCAAATTCCCCATCCTTGGAAACTTGGTAAAATAAAGATGCACAAGTTAGAGCTGACCAGGCTCAGGGCTGGGGAAGAGAGAGAAGGGAAAGGCAGGGAGGGCCGCCGTTCTGTCAGCCATGTCTCCTGAGTGGTCCTGGGCCAGTTCTCATCTGACTTTGATGACCCTGCAAGGAGGATATGGTTAGATGCAGGCGGAGGCTTTGCTAAGTGCAGCTCCCTAAGGAGAGAGAGCAAATTACTGGGTGGGCCAGATCTGAGCCCACGTCTGATGTCAAGTCTCTGTGCTTTGTCTGAATGCTACCATGTGCTGCTGTCCTGGAGAAAAGGTGCTGGGGGCCTTCAGGAGCGGCCTCCTTCTGTGTGTCTTTGGGTCTAATGGTCCTGGGGAGGGGGCTTCACTTCCAGGCAGGGCTCCTGCAACCCCTATTTAGAAGAGAAAGAGAAGAGCACTAATTATTGAGATCCAACGAGGAAAGAGAGAGAGAGAGAGAGAGAGAGAGAGAGAGAGAGAGAAATACAGGAGTAACAAGTGCTGTGAAGTGAAATGTTTTCATTTAATCTTCCATAGAAGAGTCATTGGCTGTGCAGAAGTAATCCAGGAAAGGTGGGCCATGGCTGAGGCAAGCATCATATGGTGGCTGTGGAATCCTGGGCCCTGCGATCTCTTAGTAGATGTTGAACACATTGGCTGGTTGACTAGATGCAATTTCAGACTTCAGGGTCTGTCTGGCTCCATCTGTGTGGATGATCCTGTATCCAGGGGCTGCTCATGGCCCCGCTGCCTGGTGCCCCTCACAGAGTTCACACTGCCTGCTCTCTCCCGGGGACAGGGACAGGGTCTCTGATGCCTAGCACAGCACTGGGCACTCAGTGTCTCGACTGTCTCTGGAGGCTGTTGCATCACAAAACCCAGATCTGCAGGGAGCTGAGCTCTGCAGAGAGTTGGGTGGTCCAGGACAGCAAAGACAGTGGAGCCTTGCATATCCTGCATGAAGGAGTGTGGAGGGCAGAGAGATTTTCCAGAAATGGAAGCTTATCCCTCTGAGCACAGAGATGCTCTTGTGTCTGCCTATCTGTGTTTAGCTGTGTGGGTGCCTGCAATCACTTACATTGTATGGAAGGGACTGGCAATATTTTGACATAGTAACAAGTGTAGTTTTCATTCTCAATGATGCCTCTTTTAACCCTACTGCTTTAAATTTAGAATACTAACCTCATCCAATTAAAACTACATCTTGAAGCTGAAATATGTCGGACTCACTCCCTGGGGAAAAAGGAAGACACTGTAGACCAAAGGAAGTGGTGCTTGGCGGCCGGCTTCCAGGGTGAAGGAACAGCAGCCATGTCAGGTGGATGTGGAATCAATCTCAGGGTGGAGAAGGGCTTGGTCCTCCTTCCTAGGGCGGTGGCAAGGGGAGGCTCAGGGAGTCAGCAAGGCCCTCCAAGCCCCCTACCTTCCCACCGGATCTGACTGGGAGATAGGTTAAGGCTGAGGTCTAGGCTTGAGAAAACCCTGGAATGTTCCAGAATGGGGCAGGAGGGCATCCACAGGCTGTTGGGTATCTGACAGGGGTACTGGCAGTGAGAAAGACAAGTGCTGGAGAGGAGAGCCTGCAGTTAGGTGGGAGAGCACCTTCTCAGTTGGTGCAGCTTGGAGGGTGGACAGGCCAGGAGATAGTCACTGAGTAGCTACACACAGGCACTGAGGGCCCTTCCTGCAGCCCAACACCCTATGCACTCAGACCTGGGTGGTACTTACAGCCCTGCAGAGCTCAGGTACTACCCTGGTGAGGAACGGAGGAAGAAAATTCTGAGTGGACTGTGGGGAAATCCTTGCACACATGAAATGCATAGGGTTAATTTTTCTGGAATCAGCAGGATGAGAGCTTTAAAGAGAAGTTATATTTAATTATAGAAAATATTAGAAAATATGTAGGTTTTTTTTTGCACATTCAAATTTGCAGACCAAAAAAAGTATTCAGAGCTAGTACAGGATGTGCCTGGTGCAAAATGAGTGCTCAGTAAATGGTACCAAGTTTTATTATTTTACTGCTAATCAGGAATAAATGAATGCCGTCAGAGGAAACAAAATAAGCAAAACTCCTTCAATTTTTTTTTTTAAGTTTTGCTTATTTCAATAATCTCGACACCTGGCATGGGGCTTGAACTCACGACCCCGAGATTCAGAGTCACACACTTCACCGATCAGACCAGCCGTGTGCCCCCAAATCCCTTCAAGTTTAAGAGAGATTATGAAAACCATTAAGAGGGTAAAATAGGTTTTGGCTATATTTATTTATTATATACAGTATTGATTGTCTCTCGGCTAGGAAAGATAAGAATATCAGCATTTATTTACATTTATTTTCTATATGGTATCTTAGCATTGTCCCTTGGTGATTTGTTTTTTATTTTATCTGAATATACAAAATTCTTATTCTATTCTATAAGCAGAATTCCTGTAGTTGTTTAGTATTAGTTATAGATGTAAACAGATTCATTGCTTACCACCAGTGTTTTAATGATTTTCTCATCTCTGAATGCTTTATTTTTATTTATGTATTTATTTATTTTAAAGTTTATTTATTTGTTTTGAGAGAGAGAGAGAGAGAGAGCGTGTGAGTGAGCAGGGGAGGGGCAGAGAGAGGGGGAGAGAATCCTAAGTAGTCTCCTCGTTCTTAGCCAAGAGCCCGACACAGGGCTGGATTGCACAAACCATGAGACCATGAACTGAGCTGAAATCAACAGTCAGACGCTTAACTGAACCACCCAGGAGACCCTCCGCCCCTCCCCCCCCCGCCCCCGCCACCAATGCTTTATTTTAATTAATCTCTTAATGGTCTAGATTTTTTGTAGTGTGGTTTTTTTTTTTTAAAGGAAAGACTTAGGGATTTAGTAATTTCTAAGTTTTTTCATGTTTGCATATGTTAACCTATTGCTTAAATGATCTTATAAGATTTATTGACTTTTATACCTAGATGATCTCTTGGCTGGGTATTGTAGTTTTTCTCTCTCAGGACTTGTAGATGTTGCTCTGTTGTTTTTTGATGTTGCTGTTGCTATGGAGAAATTTGAAGCCAGATTGGTATTTTTTACCTTTCTTGGTTATTTATTGACGGTCAGGATGCCTAGAGAATTATTTCTTTATCCTTCAATTATAATAGTTAACTAGAAAAGAAGATATTTCAAAATTATGTACTTTATATATAGTTCCTAGGTTAAAATGTGCTTTTTAAATCTGCAGATTATTTTCCTCCTAATTTAGAGACTTTTTGAGTTATTATCTGATCCATGTTTTGGGACATGTTTTGATTCTTTTGTCTGTTTTGCTTCAGGATTATTGCTTTTGTAATTTTTCTCTTTTTCATCTGTGCTCATTATCCAGTCATGTAACCTCAGTGAGACTCAGTTTCCTCACCATAAACATAAACACGCCTACCCCATAGGGCAGTTCCCAGAATTAAAAGACTCAATGTATGTTAAGCTCTTAAAACAGTGCTCAGCCCAGAACCAGCCATATGCAGGTGGTAGTGATTATTACTTTTATGGATTTTTATTGTCATTATTATGAGTCATAGGTAAGTGGTTAATTGCAAAGATTCTAAAACCAGTCTGCAGCATATTAGCTGTGTGACTTTGGACAATATACTAAACATCTCTGTGCCTTATTTCCTTTCTCTGTAAAATCGAGATAATAATTATCCCTACTTTGTTTGATTATAATGAAGCTTCATGATTAATGTTAGTAAGGTGCTTAGAATAGTCTGGGTCCATTCTCAAGCTTTTCCTTGAAGATGAGCAATTATTTTCAGTAGTTTATATTCTCTTTCTTGCTGTTTCTAATGTATTATTAGTTCTGTAATTGTTGTTTTGTTATTAATTTGCTTACTTATGTCTGCACTGTCTTTTTTTATTTCATTCTGTTTTATCGTCCCATCTCTGAGTGTTCCTGCCATACATGTCAAGCCTTTTAAGTTGCTCTCTAGTTCAAAACAAATGTGGGGCATTTATTGTCACTCCTTGAGCCATGTTCTTCCCTGGCCTGGGTTCTTTGTTCTCGCATGCTATGCCCCTTTGCTCATTGTTATTATTTGCGTGCACATAAGGAATGTGCCAGTCTGTTGTTGCTTGTGTGATTCAATCATTTCATTGGGCTCCTGCTCTGACAATGTCCATTCTCTTTCAACACCGTGCTGACTTTCCTCTGTTATATTAGGCCCGTTCACTCCCTTGCCCCCCGTCTCTAGCTTCTATGTATTTAGTGTCTCACTGAGTTTCTGTATCCTGGGGATGTGATGGAGAGGCCCACCTGGAGTTCAGTCTCTCTGAGAACATCAGGGCCAGTGCTGGCCTCAGATCGCTGAGGTATTAACCTTGGAGAGAATTACCATTACCTTGACCTTGACTTCAGAGCTTTTCTCTCGGCAGGGTGTCTCTATTTTTCGCAGGGAGGGCCCATCCTTACATCCATCTACATTCATTTTTCTCCCAGTAGCCAGCAACCGTTTCCACCTTGCCTCAGTAAAGAAAGGTAAGACCTGGTACCTACCCTTACCCCCCAGTTTTCTTCATTGTGGGTTGGAAGGCATTAGTTGGAATTCTCAGAATTCTGCAGCCTTCCTGATACGTTCCCTGGGGTGGGGCAGTTTGGACAGGGTGCAGTGAAGTCCACACCTCGTCTGTCACTTGCGGTGACTTCCCCTTGGGACCTGCAGTGCGTGAGGCTCTGTGCACTCCTCCTTTGGTTGCTGTTGGAGAAACTTTCTGAGGAAGAGTAGAGATGTACATTTTCACTGGCTTTTGCTTATGTTGGTAGGTACTGGGCAGGGCCGTTCTGTGGTCCATTTCTATCACCAGTCCAACTGGAACCCCTGACTGCCTTTTGATTAATCTTTCTCCTTTTTTGTCACTGTCTCTCCCGCAATCTTTAAAAGACCACTACATTATCAAATCTACAGAGTATGTCAGGGAAGTGCCTCTGAAGTTGAATAAAGGCCTAAAAATGTGGCCAATATGTTCTCTTCTCTTCTCCCCCCTCCCCCCGCCGACTGAATGGAACAAAATAGTCAACCTGAAACTGGGTTGATTCCAAAGCACTCCCATAATTGCAGAGAAATATAAATTCTCTCAACTGTCTTATAGGCTTGAGGACAGCAAGGGTCAGGTTGGCTAATTTTAATTATATTCAGTTAGCATGTCTTGAAGCTCATAAATCTAAATGCCAATAAATTAATATATCATGCTGAAGGCCTCCCAGCCACAGCATTAAATCAGCTGCACAGGGAGTGCCACGTAGAATAGGGCAAACTCCCAGAAGCACTAGCGTTTCAATTTCACTGTATTAATCTGTCATTAAAGGGGCCCTCAAGTCCCGGTTCGCGTGTGTGACTGTGAGAAATAGTAATTTTCTGCGTAGTAATTCAGCCTACTGTGCTCTTGGCTTCTGCACAGCTGTCTATCCCCAAAGCCTCCAAGATGGATGCCAAGTCTTCTGTGCCAATGAGCCTGGTGGCTTCAGGCAAGGGGTGGTTCTTTTAGCACAGGAATGCTGTAGTTAGGCTGAATTTAGGTACCTCTGGCCCTGGCCATTGACTTCAAAAAGGCTTTAAAATCTCAGCATTAAAAAAAAATTCCAGTACAGTTAACATACAGTATTATATTAGTTTCAGGTGTGCAATAGAGTGACTCAACATTTCCATATCTCACCTGGTGCTCATCACAGCAGGTGCACTCTATAATCCCCATCCCTTCTTTCACCCATCCCCTCACCCTCCTCCCTTCTGCTGACCATCATTGTTCTCTATTGTTAAGACTCTGTTTTTTGGATTGCCTCTCTCTCTTTCATTCCCCACCCCCACTTTGCTCATTTGTTTTGTTCCTTAAATTCCACATAGGTGTGAAATCTTATGGTATTTGTCTTTCTCTGACTTATTTCATTTAGCATTATATTCTCTAGCTACATCCATGTCACTTCAAATGGCAAAATCTTATTCTTTTTTATGGCTGAGTAATATTCCATTATAACACACACACACACACACACACACACACACACTAAATCTTCTTTATCCATTCAGCTATCAATGGACACTTGGGCTGTCTCCATAATTTGGCTATTGTAAATAATGCCGCTGTCAACATAGGGATACATATAACCCTTTGAATTAGAGTTTTTGTATTTTTTTGGTTAAATACCCAGTGGCGTGATTACTGGATCACTAAGAGATTAGAGTAGTTCTATTTTTAACTTTTTGAGGAACCCCCCATACTATTTTCGAGAGTGGCTGCACCAGTTTGCATTCCCACCAACAGTGCAAGAGGATTCCTTTTGTTCTACATTCTTCTCAACATCTGTAGTTTCTTGTGTTTTTGATTTTAGCCATTCTGACAGGTGTAAGGTCATATCTCATTGTAATTTTGCTTTGCATTTCTCTGATGGTGAGTGATGCTGAACACCTTTTCAAGTCTTTTGGCCATCTGAATGTCTTCTTTGGAGAAATATCTGTTAACTTCTTCTGCCCATTTTTAATTGGATTATTTGTTTTTTGGGTGTTGATTTGTATTAGTCTGAACGGGTCATTTGCAAATATCCTCTACCGTTCAGTAGGCTGCCTTTTATTTTGTTGATTGTTTCCTTTGCTGTGCAGAAATTTTTAATTTTGATGTAGTCCCAATAGTTTATTTTTGACTTTGTTTCCCTTACCTCAGGAGACTTATCTAGAGAAATGTTGCTATGAGTGATGTCAGAGAAATTAATGCATGTGCTCTCCTCAAGAATTTCTTTGGTTTCAGGTCTCACATTTAGGTATTTAATCCATTTTAATTTATTTTTGTGTATGGCGTAATAAAGGGTCCAGTTTCATTCTTTTTGCATGTTGCTGTCCAGTTTTCCCGACACCATTTGTTGAAGAGACTGTCTTTTTCCCATGGGGTATTCTTTCCTGATTTGTGGAAGATTAACTGACCGTATGATTATGGGTTTATTTCTGGGCTTTCTATTCCGTTCTATTGATCTATGTGTCTGTTTTTGTGCCAGTGCCACACTGTTTTGATCATTACAGCTTTGTAACATAATTTGAAGTCTGGAATTGTGATACCTCCAGCTTTGCTTTTCTTTTTCAAAATTGCTTTGGCAACTCAGGATCTTTTGTGGTTGCATATACATTTTAGGATTTTTTTGTTCTAGTTCTGTGAAAAATGCTATTGGTCTTTTATAGAGATTGCGTTAAATGTGTAGATTGACTTGGGCAGTATAGACATTTTAACAATATTTGTTCTTCTAATCCACGAGCATGGAGTGCCTTTCCTTTCCATTTCTTTGTGTCATCTTTGATTTTTTTCATCAGTGTTTTATAGTTTTCAGCATGAAGGTCACCTCTTTGGTTAGGTTTATTCCTAGGTATCTTACTATTTTTGATGCAATTGTAAATGGGATTGTTTTCTTAATTTTAATTTCTGCAGTCTTATTATTAGTGTATAGATATGCAAAAGATTTATGCACACTAATTTTGTATCATGCAACTTGAATGAATTCATTTATCAGTTCTAGTAATTTTTTGGTAGAGTCCTTACGGTTTTCTATAAGAGTATCATGGCTTCTGCAAATAGCAGAGGTTTTATTTATTCCTTACCTGTTTGGATGCCTTTTATTTCTTTTTGTTTTCTAATTGCTGTGGCTAGGAATTCCAGTACTATGTTGAATAAAAGTGGTAAGAGTGGACATTCCTGTCTTGTTTCTGACCTTGGGAAAGATTCTCAGTTTTTCCCCTTTGAGCGTGATGTTTGCTGTGGGTTTTTCATATATGGTCTTTATTATGTTGACGTATGTTCCCTCCAAACCTACTTTGTTAAGTGTTCTTATCATGAATGGATGTCATACTTTGTCAAATGCTTTTTCTGCATCTATTGAGATGTTCATATGGTTTTTATCCCTTCTCTTGTTGATGTGATGTAGCATGTTGATTGATTTGTGAATATTGAACCACACTGCATACTGGGAATAAATCTCACTTGATCATGGTGAATGATTTTTTTTTTAATGGATTGTTGGATTCTGTTTGCTAGTATTTTGTTGAAGATTTTTGCATCTGGGTTCATCAGAGAGATTGGCCTGTAGTTATCTCTGTCTCTGTCTCTGTCTCTCTCTCTCTCCTGTAGTGTCTTTATTCTGGTTTTGGTATCAGGATATTTTTTCAAATAGTTTGAGAAGAATAGGTATTAACTCTTCTTTAAAAGTTTGTTAGAATTTGCCTGTGAAGCTGTCTGGTCCTGAATTTTTGTTTGTTGGAAAATTTTTGATTACTGATTCAATTTCCATGCTGATAATCATTCTATTTAAATATTCTATTTCTTCCTGCTTCAGTTTTGGCAAGTTATATGTTTCTAAGAACTTATCCATTTCTTCTAGGTAGTCCAATTTTTTGGTATATATATTTCATATGTATTTCATAATATTCTCTTACGATTGTATTTCTGTGGTATTGGTTAAAACTTCTTCTCTTTCACTTATAATTTTACTTATTTGGGTAATTTCTCTTTCTTTTTTTTTAATGAATCTCATTAGAGGTTTATGAATTTTGTTTCTTTTCAAAAAACCAGCTCCTGGTTTCGTTGATCTGTTCTACTGTTTTTCTTATTTTTTTTAAATTTCTATTTCATTTATTTCTGCTCTAATCTATATCATTTATTATTTTCTTCCTTCCGGTTGTTTCATGTTTTGTTTGTTGTTCTTTTTCTAGCTCCTTTAGATGTAAGGTTAGGTTGTGTGAAATTTTTCTTTTGACCTAGGCCTGTATTGCTATATATTTACCTCTTAGAAATGCTTTTGCTGTATTCCAAAGGTTTTGGGCAGTTGTGTTTTCCATTTCCATTTGTTTCCATATACTTTCATATCTACTGATTGATTTCTTGATTGACCTATTCCTTGTTTAGTATAGCATATTATCTAACCTTTATGTATTTGTGGGTCTTTCCAGATTTTTCCTTGGAGTTGATTTCTTGTTTCATAACACTGTGGTCTGAAAAGATATATGATATGACTTTGATATTTTTGAATTTGTTGAGACACATTTTGTGGCATAATATATGATCTATTCTGGAAAATGTTCTGTGTGTACCCAAAAAGAATGTGTGTTCTGCTGCTTTAGGATGGAATGTTCTGAATATATTAAGATCCTCTGGTCCAGTGTGTCATTCAAATCCATTGTTGCCTTGTTGATTTTTCTGTTTGGATATTATGTCCATTAATGTAAGTGGAGTGTTAAAGTTCCCTACTATTGTCATCTTATTATTAACGACTTTTCTTTAAGTTTGTTAGTAATTTATATATTTGGCTGTTCCAATTTGGGGGCATAAATATTTACAATTATTAGATTTTCTTGTTGGACATACCACTTTATTATGATATAATGCCCTTTTTCATCTCTTATTACAATCTTTGGTTTACAGTCTATTTTGTCTGATAAAAGTAATGCTACCTTGGCTTTCTTTTGCCATCCGTTTGCATGATAGATGTTTCTCCATCGTCTCACTTTCAATCTGCATGTGTCTTCAGGTCTGAAATGAGTCTCTTGTAGGCAGCCTATAGATGGGTCTTGTTTTTGAATCTGTTCTGTCACCCCATGTCTTTTGATTGGAACATTTAGCCATTTACATTCAGAATAATTATTGATAGGTATGTATTTATTGCCATTTTATTGTTTGTTTTGTGGTTGTTTCTGAAGATTTTCTCTGATCCTTTCTTATCTTTCTTTCCTGGTTTTCTGGTTTTCTTGAGTGATATATTTGGAGTTCTTTATCTATATTCTTTGCATATCTATTAGCGGTTTTTGATTTGTGGTTACCATTAAGTTTGTATATAACCTCTTCTGCATATAGCAGTCTATATTAAGTTGATGGTTGTTTGAACTCATACTTCTCTCCCCCCAACGTTTTAGGTATATGTTGCTGTATTTTATGTCCTTTTATTTCATGAGTTAATTGAGTGATTTTTTACAGAAATATTTGCTTTTACTCCTTTTGTGTTTCCTACCTTTATATTGTCACTTTTGGTTTTTCCTTTCCACTCAAAGAGTCCCTTTAATATTTCTTGCAGGGCTGGTTTAGTGGTCATGAACTTTTTTGTTTTTGTCTGGGAAACGCTTTATCTCACCTCCTATTCTGAATGATAGCTTTTCTGGATAGAGTATTCTTGGCTGCAGATTTTTCCCATTCAGCACTTTGCCTGCCATTCTTTTCTGGCTTTCAATGTTTCTGCTGAAATATCCATTGATAATCTTACGGGTTTTCCCCTGTATGTAACTGTCTTCTTTGCATTACTGCTTTAGGTTTTTTTTTTTCTTTATCACTACATTTTGTCTTTTTAATTACAATATGTCTGATGTGGGCCTACTTTTGTTGATTTTCTTGGCGATTCTCTGTGCCTCCTGGATCTGGATATCTGTTTACTTCCCCAGATAGGAAAGTTCTCAGCTTTTATTTCTTCAAATAAATTTTCTGCCCCCTTCTCTCTCTTTTCTTCCTCTGGGACTCCTATAATATGAATGCTAATATACCTGGTAGAGTCACTGAATTGACTAAGTCTATTCTCATTTTGCATACTTCTTTTTTCTCTCTTTTGTTCAGCTTGATTACTTTCCATTACTCTGTCTTCTAGGTCACTCATTCATTCCTCTGCATCTTCCAGCCTGTTATTCATTCCATCAAGCATGTTTCCAATCTTGGTCATTGAGCCCTTTATCTCTGAATGTTATTCCTTGCCTCTGTGTTAAAGGTCTCGCTGGTGTCTTCCACTCTTTTCTCAAGTCCAGTCAGTGTCTTTATAATCATTACTTTAAATTTTCTGTCAGGTATATTACTTATATCTGTTTCACCTCAATCTCTGGCTATGGCTTTGTTCCATTGATTCATTTGATACAAATTCTTCTGTCTTCTCATTTTGTCTAAGTCTCTTTGCTTGCTCCTATGTGTTTGGAAAGTCAGCTACATCTCTTGTTCTTGAGGGTAATGGCTTTATGCAGGAGAGGTCTGTAGTCCCCTGCAGTGTAGTGTCCCCTATTTCCTAGGGTCTGGCACTTCCTGAAGAGTGTCTCCAATGTGTGCTGTATGCACTCTCCTGTTGTGTCCTGGACACTTTATCCTTTAGGCCAATCATCTACAGAGGCTTTGTTTGCCTGTTGTGGGCAGTGTTTGGTCCCTGGCCTGAATGTGACAAGTTTTAACTAGGTGTGGTCTGGTTTGCTTGTGAAACGAGACCTGTCACCACTGCCACTGGAACTGAGGCTCTGCAAAACTCCCAAATCAGGAGGCATGGTATTGGAAGGGGTTTGGTCTGGCCTTCTGAGGCAGGAGGCTTGCTGTTCTGGGACTGAGGTAAGTGTGACTAGGAGGGGAAGTTCCGCCAGAGCATGGGGGCATGCACAAAACTTGGTGTAAGCAAACTGGGTCCCATACATAGTCCTTTGCTTATGCTGAGCAGCAGTGAGGAAAATGGTACCTACCAGTTATTTTGTTCCCACAGAGGTCTCTCCATAAATGCTGCCTTTCTAGGACATGTCTATGGACAGGGGTCTCTCCATAAACGCAGGCTTTCTAGGACATGCTCTGAGATGAGCAAATAACCTCTCCACTGCGTGTCCCAGGTGTTCTTCAGATCACTGTTTGAAGTTCAGATCACTTCAGATGCTATATGTCCACGAGCTCTTTACCCTGCCTTCTATCCAAAGGCAGTAAAATGCCCCCTGGACCCTATCCCAGGCAACCTTTATAATCTTTAAAACTCCAAGTTTTAAGCCCAGCTGGCTACAAGAACTGGAAAAATCCAGACTCACTCATTTTCTAAGGCAGTTGCTATGGGGATTAATTTTCCTCATGTGGTTTCTCCTGTGTGCTTGTCTCTCTTGCTCTTCTCTATAACTGCAGCCCCCTTCCCATGGCAGCAGCCAGGATCCATTTCTCTCCCAACCCATGCCTGTGCACTTCCTATCTTATTTGATGTAGCCTCTTCTCTCCCTTTAATTGTGGAGTTTGGTCTGCCAGTCTTCAGGCTGATTTCTGGGGTATTTAGGATGTTTTGATAGTTATCTAGTTGTATTCATGGGAGGAGGTGAACCTAGGATCCTCCTACTCCACCACTATCTTCCCTAATAACTCAGCCTGCAGAAGGCTTGGATTTGATCCTCACTACACACTAGCAACATTTTGGGTCATTCAGTAAATGAACCAGTATAACACAAGATATGATGCCTCCAAAATCCAAAGAGGCCCCAGGAGGTGCGGTGCCTCTTCTTTGGTAGTAGGGGTATACCAGATGCAGTAATGTATCCCTTCACTGAGAAGGGATATCTCACCATGCCCTAGATCAGTAGATCCCTACAACTTTAACTATGGTGGAAGGATGCTGAATTTTTGTGGGATTTATTTCTCACCCTTTAGAATAGAGATGTTTTACCAATGTGTCTAGAATAGTTGCTACTTCTTATTCACTGAGTTCACTAAGCATAATGTCATCAGTGTAATGGCCCAGGATCATGGCCTATGGAAGAGAGAGGGGATCGATATTCCTGCAGACTAAATTATAGCATGGGACTACAGAGTTGATAACCCCCTCAGGTGGGACAGTGAAATATACTGCTGGACTTGCCAACTGAAGGAAGACTGCTTCTGGTGCTTTATGGACAGGCGTGGGGCAAAAAGCATTTGCCAGAATCACTAGCTGCATACCAGGCACCAGGGCATGTTAATTTGCTCAAGCAATGAAGCCACATCTGGTACAACAGCTGTAACTGGAGTCACCACCTGGTTTGGCTTGTGATAATCCACTGTCATCCTGCAAAACCCATCTGTCTTCTGCATGAGCCACATAGAGGGAGTTGAAAGGTGATGTGGTGGGGATCACCAGTTCTGCATTCCTCAAGTGCTTGGTAGAAGCACAATTTCTGCAGTCTCTTCAGGAATAAGGTATTGCTCTGGTTTACTATTTTCTTAGGTGCAGGCAATTCTAGTGGCTTCCACTTGCTCTTTCCTACCATAGGTCAGGGAACCATTGTGGGGAGTTCTGCCAGTTCCTGGGTATGTCTATTCCAATTATGCATTATTGAACCAGAGAAATAGCCACAGGATGGGGTCCACTTTGAAACACACCCAAGTTAACACTCCATTGATCACCTGACCCCCATAAGTGCTAATTCTGACTGGTGAGCCACCATGATGTTTTGGGTCCCCTGGAATTAGGGTTAGATCAGAGCCAGTGTCCTGTAATCCCTCAAAGTCTGTTTTTTCACTTCCCCCTGTTCACAGTCACCTTGGTAAGATGGCCATAGGGTTGCTTTAGGGAAGGTTGAGATAAAGATTTACAGCATAAATCTTGACACTATAGTGGAGTCTTTCCTCAAGAGGACCATCTCCCCTTCATTTAAGGTCTATAACTTGGCTTGTCTGGGAACTGATTGGGAGACTTTCCGTTTTGATAATTGAAGTCAGATTTTGATCACTAAAGTTGCATAAAGTAAACATAAGTTCTTACCCTTTCTCTGCCCTTACACTTTATCCCAGCCTTTCGTACTTGCCTACTGACTTGTTCCTTCCCCAGTAGGTTGTAAAGTTCTCAAGGAGAGGGTCATATGTGACTTACCTTTGCACCCCCAGTATGGGGCTTTGCACTTAGCCAACATGCAGTGAATGCTTGTTCAGTGTGTGATCTTTCAACCCTGGTCCTGAAAGTGTCTGAAGGATGCATTGGATCCCTCTCAGATTGACCTGTCGAGGTGTGGGGTGTGGACATTCAGGGCCATTCTCACAGGTGCAAGTGACATGTAAGTTTCACTTAAAACTCTCCATTCTGCATATCCAGTCAGTGATGCTGGGGACTTGGCATACCCTGCACGATTTCTTGTTGTTGTTGCTTTTGACAGCCTTTGCTGTCTGTCAACATGATTCTCTATAAAGTGTTCTAATTTATAAGGCATTTCACACTACACGAGGCTGGCAGGAGCACGGGGGTGGGATACAGTAGGGGAAGCCAGCTCTGAGGCTTGTAAAGCTGTTTGGGTTCATGTAGAATGTTGTGGAGGGGCTGCTCCCCTGGCTAGAGTATGAGATTGGTGCTGGGCAGGAATTTTAATTAAAGGCAAAAAGTTGGCACTTCTGGGCTTCACTACTTTCCCCAGCTCCCAGATCTGCTCTGCAGCCCCTGGAAATTCCTGCATCAAGCAGTGAATTATTCAACAGGACAAGGCAAGTAAACAAAGAGGTGGAGGTGTTCACCTTAGTTCCAGTGTGTGGAGGTAAGCGAAGAGACTCCATAGCGGTGAGAAACATACACTTAGTGTAGAGACAAGAACATTTACAATGCAAATGATTTTTAACCAGACGTGTCTAACCAGAAGCAAAAAATCAGAGCATGCTTTTTGTTAGTTTCTTGATTTATTTATCTATCCTCATTAGGGATTGGTTATGTAGCACGCTTTATTTATTAATTTATTAATTTATTTGAGATTTTATGATTCATTGTTATTTTTATGGTGATATATCAAATGTCATGCCAGAGAAACACATGTGGTTTTACTTACGTGTTTGCCCAGAGATGCAACTTCTAAAATGCGTTTATCTTAGGAAGAAGTTGTTTTCAATATTTAAAAGTTCTCTCAAGGTTGCACAAATCATTTCTCTTGGGCCTTTTTGGGGATGATTTGATGATATTCTCACTATAGGGTTTAAATAAAAAGGCAGAGAATTTGCTTCTGGTACCATTTCAGTAAGGAAGTACATCAGAATACTGAGAATGGGGTCTGTTTTCAAACCACACCTTCTGCCTCCATCCTGCGCCCTGCCCAGATGCGCGTCCCCTGCCACCCCCGGAAATTCAGAGCCACACTGACTGAGTGTGAGCAGCGCAGAGCCACGGTGGAGGTCAGTGGCGTGGCCCAGGGCAGCAGACAAGGGGGAGACACTGTGTTCCTGCTCAAGGGAAAGGCAGTGGACAAACTCTTCAGGCATATTAAATTTCTCTCTCGAATTCCCCATCAGTTAAAATAAATGTCTCACTCTTTCCTTTAACATCAAGCTGTTGCTCTCGCTGCTGGTCGTCCTTTAGCAAACAGGTCCTCTCAACTGTATTTATATTTTGTGTGCATACTTTATCTCTCCTGACAGACTACAAGCTATCTGAATGCAGGAATTGTGATTGATTTGTCTTTGTATAATTATTGCTAATAATAATAAATACATGGCCTATATATGTTTAATGAGTGACTGAATAAATGAATGCATGCAATTTCAGATCTTAATACTCTGTAAAAAAATGCTATGTGTTGCATGTTTATTTTTAACCTAACAATTAGCTCGGGGCAAAGAAGCAGACACAGGCATATTTATTACTTTTGTCAAGAATAAACAACATTGCTATAACATGAAAAGAGTTCAGATTGCCATCAGTGGAATGTATAAAGAAAACGTTATGTTGAGACGTGGCCAAGAAACAGTTTGACTCTGTGTGAAGCTAGTCACAGAACATTTAGGGACCTCAGTGCCAAGAAAAGGGTGTGAGGTCAGACAACCAGAGCTTCCTGTACGGACCTCAGTCATAGGCTTCACATGTGTGCAAAGGCGCACCTAAACTGTATGCACCAAGGACATTTCTAAGGTGTTGGGGGTGCTACTGGGGTTGCTATGGAAATACACAATTGATTCAGAATTAGAATGGATGTAATGAAGACCTCACGAATAAAGTCCAATCGGGTCCAGGGGAGCTCAGCCCAGGAAAGGCTGTTAACAGGGAATTCTGGTGGCTAGATGACTGCAGGAAGTGCACTGTGTCCTGGCTGTCGTGGGTCCCCTGGTTGGCCTGCAGGAGTCACGGCTGACTTTCCAGAGGAGGCAACATTTGTGCTGAGAATCAAAGGGGGGTAAGAATTTGCTGGGAATATTAGTGTTTGTTGGACAAAGACGCTTGGGAAGAGGGACCAGTTCAGGCTAAGTCAGAAAGTGTCTGTGTGTGTGCACAGGTGTGCATGTGTGTGTGTGTCCACATGCATGGGGAGGCAGAGGAGGTACGGAGAGAGAACATGGTTTATTTGATGACTTAGGGGTAGTTTAGCTTGGTTGGAGGATGATACGCACAATATTTTATCCTCAGAGAGGACTCACTTATCCATATGGTTCCAGAAGGGATTGTTGAGGCTTACAAAGATGCATCAACTGTAGTTACACTCAGCCACCCAGCACACAATTATCACGTGGCTGCCGAAAGCAAGGCACAGCTCTGGGGGCTGAGCTGGGGGCTCAGCTCTGGGGGCTGAGGATGCAGAATTGGACAAAACACATGCCTGCCTACGTGGGCCTACGTTTCATAGGGAAGGCAGATGATAAACAATACGCAGGTCCGTGGAATCTGCACGGGCTCAGAGAGTGCCACGTGCTAAGAAACAGCAAGCAGGAAAGGATGTAAGGTGTGAGGGATGCTGAAGTTGCTACTTTGAAGCGGGTGGCCAGGGAAGGCTCACCTGGGTGATGCTGGTGTCAAGAGCAGAGAGAAGGGCGGGGGGTGTCTGGGGGGCTCAGCTGGGTGAAGCCTCTGGCTCTTGATTTCAGTTCAGGTCATGATCTCCTGTTTCATGAGTTCCAGCCCCATGTGGGGCTCTGCTGCTGACAGTGCGGAGCCTGCTTGGGATGCTCTCTCTCCCTCTCTCTCCACCCCTTCCCTGTTTGCACATGCATGCTCTCGCTCAAAAATAAATAAATAAACTTAAAAAAAGAGCAGAAGGAGAGATGCTGTGGGGAAGATGCACCTGGTTCTCTGTTCTTTGATTTGCAAATGACATGGGCTCCAGCCCCTGGGAGGCCTGCTTCTTTCCTGCTAACAGCTAGCTTCTCTGTGTGTGATAGACACAGGCAGAGAGGGAAATTGGAGGGATTTGGCTTTGCCAGTTGCTGGCTTCCAGTTGCTGTCTGAAGGGTCCTGCTCCTCTAGGCCTCAGGTCATGGCCTCCACAGGAGGGTGTCCTTAACATCTCCACGATGCTGCACACGCCGAGTTCCTCAGCCCCCCACAGTACTATCTGATCGGACATTCTGTGATAAAAGAGGGGTTCTGAATCTGCCAAGCATGCTGGAAATGTAGTTAGTGTGACTGAGGGTCTAAATTATAATCCAGCTTAAGTTTAATGACTTAAAAAGGTAAACAGCCACAGGAGGCTGGTGGCGCTGTATATTGGAGAGCGAGGTCTGGAATAAGTCCCTGCAAGATTAGGGGTGGTGTTTTGGTGTGCTGGTCTGGGGTGAGATTTGCAACTCCCCATCTCATCCCTGTCAAGGGCTCCTCACCAGCTAACATGTTCTAAGTGCCTAACTCACACGCACACCTGCACGTGTATGCACGTCCCTCTCGACAAACACCGATTTTCAGAGATTTCAGTCTGTGCCCCCAAGAGGGTGGGTGGGATGCCAGGTCCACGGTGGAGCCGGCACTGAGGAGTCAACTCTTCCTTCTCTCTTCTACCTTCACTCCGGGCTCACTAGGTCCCTCTGGAAAATGTGAATCTGTTTTACTAATGACCTGATACCTCTTAATGACCTTTCCACTGGCCACAGCAGGGCCAACGGGAGCTCTGAGGTATAGATAGCTTTGGTGCCTTTGGAGAGGGATGGACTGGTGGGCTGGTTAAAAGAACAGAGTAGACCATGTTGAAAGAGGAACAAACAAGAAAGATAAGGGCCAGGATAAACCAGGGGAGGAGTAGGACCCCAAACTGCAAGCCATCGTGATGAACACGCTCTGTGCTTGGAATTCAGATTTGACTGCCTGTGGTCTAGATGTCCCTGTGAGGCAGGACCTGAGCAGGTGCACAACACTAAGGGCTGGATGTGCAGTGGTTAGAAGCACTGAACCAATGTCACACCAGTATCCATGAGCACAGCTGTGCCTCAACGTTGGCTTCTATACCATTCTTCTCTATAAGGAACCAGGGCCTCTTGGTGAAATGAGGATACAAGGCTGGGGCAGAGAAAATACAAGACGAGCCTGGAGCATCTTGTGTTAGAGAGAGAGTGTGCAAGGAACAGTAGGGATGCTGCAAGGGAACAGAAGCCGCCTCAAACAGGTGCCTATTGGCCACATCCAGGACAGTATGAACATCAAAATAAATGATGGTAATGGACTAACCAAAGTGAAAAAAAAAAAAGAAGAAAGAATCCATGAGGCTATACTGACAATAAATAATGAAATGGGGGACAAGAGAAGAGTAATAAATGTAGAAGGAGTGACAGAGTTGGGTAACTGGCCCCTACTGCGTCAGAGTGCCCCTTGATTCAGGTAAGAATTGGGGGACACTCAAGTCACAGGTGAGTTTGATGGCAAGTGGCCATTTACATACTTTTTCAGAGTGTCTCCCCACAGATTCCTTCCTGATTACAAAAAGAAAAAGAGGAACATTGTGGTGGAGAAACCTGGAGGGTGATATTTATCACCCTCACCAAATGATGGAAGTTAACATCATCAGAACTGGGCCAAATCACATCATGTACCTCCTGATATCATGCACTGAGAACACACTGTCACTTCTGGGGATTCCGGCCAGAAATGGGGAACCTGAATTTAATTCTGAGGTAAGATCGGACAAACCCAAGTAAGGGAAGTTTGGCAGGGGGGATCCCCACTCTGCACTATTCAAAAATTTCAGTATAATAAAATAGAAAGAAAGGCCAAAGAATCATTAAATATTAAAAGAGGTTAAAAAGACATGAAAATTCTGCACCATAAAAAAATAGTAGCCAAGAAGAATATTCTCGGGAAATTGGTGAAATTTTAATGAGGCCTGTAGGATAACAGATAGCATTGCATCAATGTTAAATTTCCCAATTTATATAATCATATTTTGAATATGCAAGTGAATGTTGTTATTCTTAGGATTTCCATGGTGAAGCATTTAGGAGTAAAGGGATATGTCGGCATCATCAGTTATTCAAATAACCGAGAGAGCGAGACAGAAAGCATGATAAAGCAAGAAAAGGGTGAAATGTTAATAACTGGTTTATAGAGGTTTCTTGTCATGTTCTTTCAATTTTTCTGTAAACTTGGAATTAATGAAAAAACCCCCAAACATCCTGGGCTTTGGTGCCAGATTGCCTGTATCTGAATCCAAGCTCTGGGCTCCAGCTTCTCTATTTGTGACATGAGAAAACAGTGCCCCTCTCAGAGTTGTGATGAGATTATAGAGTTAATCCATGTAAAGCATTTAAAAGAGTGTCTGGCCCATGGCACACGCTGGGTAGCTGTGGTTGCTGGTGTTTGTGGCTACAGATGAAATCACGGCTACCAGGAGCGTGAGGTGGGGATTTCTCCCGGAGCCTCAGAGCGAGGACGTGTGTGAGGAGGTAAGCAGTGCTGGGGACAGCATCTTCTGCCCTTCAGCCCAGGCCCTGAAGCCACCCTAGGCTCTTTCTGGGATGGGAGGTGGGAGGGGGGGGGGGATTGGAGCAGTACCCTGCCCACTTCCTGTTGTTCTGACAAGAGCCAGGGTCTTTCTGGAGGACCGGGAAGGGTGGCGGGCCAGCTGGCGACGCGCTGTCCCAGGATGCCACTCCTCCCGCCCAGCTGGGGAAAACAGCGTGCGGTGCCCCTGGCATGCGCCCCTTGGCCGTGCCTGAGCCGCAGCTGAGCATTTGGTGCCCAAGGGCGCCAGTGACACCACCAGATGCTGGGCTGGCTGCTTATCCCAGGCGGCGCAAAGGCCCTCACCGCCCATCCTGCCCTCACTGTCCAGCCGATGACCTTCAGCCAGTTTACCTGACTCCTCCAGGCTTCAGTTTCAAACTAAGGATTATTAACACCCACCTCCAGCTATCCACTGTAGCAAATGATATACGGGTGATATTTGCTGGACATGTTGAATGTACCAAGCATCTTGGGTGGATTATTTAATCCTCCAAACAAACTTCTAAGGTAGGTCCCATCATCACTTCAGTTTTAGAGATCAGCCATCACGGCTTAGAGATGTTAATTAGATTGCTTAAGGTCACACAGCTAATAAGTGGTGATAAAGATCAACCAGGCCTGTGGGGGTAGCCACCCGTGGGGGTAACCACTCGCTCTTATTATTGGTAATAACCCTTTCCTTGCTTCTGATATTTCTTAGCCCCATCCTTCCTCACTCTATTCTTCTCTCTCTTTGTTTCTCTGTTTCTTTCTTTCTTTCTTTCTTTCTTTCTTTCTTGTTTCTTTATTTCTTTCTTCCTTGTTTCTTTTTCTTTCTTTCTTTCTTTCTTTCTCTTTCTTTCTTTCTTGTTTCTTTATTTCTTTTTCTCTTTCCTTTTTCTTCCCTCTTCTTTCTTTCTTCTTTCTTTCTTTCTCTTTCCTCTTCCTTCTTTCCTCCCTCCATCTCTTTCTTTCTTTCTTTCTTTCTCTTTCTTTCTTTTTCTTTTCTTTATTTCTTTTTCTTTCTTTCTTCTTCCTTTCTTCTTTCCTTCTTTCTTTCTTTTGTTCTTTCTTTCTTTCTTTCTTTCTCCTTCCTTTCTTTCTTTCTCTTTCTTCTTTCTTCCCTCTTCCTTCCTTCCTTCTTTCTTTACCTTTGTTTTCTCTTTTTTCTCTTTTCTTTTTTCCCCTTCCCTTCCCTTCCCTTTCCTTCTTTTGGAAAAGTTACCACAGAGGTTAAATTAACTTCTTCAAAGTCACAGAGCCTGTGAGTTGCTCAGCACCTGTATCTCAACCTTGGTCTGACTAATGCTGCATGAGTCAGGGAAGTGTCCTCTGACCTGGCCAGGACATCTGCCCAGTGGTTCAGTTTCCCCAGTGGCCCATCTCATGTGGCCTCACCCCTGTTAGGTAGGTGGCAGGTTGGAGACACATAACAAAGCTGCCTGTTTGCCCAGGGAGAGGGCTCTCAGTGAGGTGCAGCTTCTCCTGGGGTTCCAGGTGAGGACCTGAGGGCATGGTGGCCGGGAGTTTGCCAACTCCTTTGCAGGGCATTGTGGACCCTTGTTCTTTGACCTCCCGATCTACACAAGTAGCTTAAGCAGAGCTGGGCAGGTGCCCCTCCTGGAGTTGGACAGACCAGGGAAGGATATTGGCTCAGTTTGGGAAGCCCTTGATACCCTTGTGACGTAGAGCAGCCCTGAGGTCAGGGAGCTGGGTTGTGTGGCTGGTAGGGCACACGAGTTCCCCGCTCACAGACAAGTTCCCCTCCCCTTCCTCACACACAGCCAACACGCACCACAGACGCTTACTGCAAAGCGGCACCTTCCTACTTTTCAGTCTGGCCTGGGAGCAGGGTCAGTCATTCTTCTGTGAGGTCAGCTTCCTCGTAGCTTCTGTGGGGGGCATAGGGTAGCGTCCCAAAGTCTGCCCACCCACTGGCCAGGGCGGCTGGTGGAGTCAGGCAGCTGTATGGCCCAGCCTGGTCCCGGCCATATCCTGGAGCAGTGGCTACTTGGAGGGCTCCACTCCTGTTTGCCCAACCAGTGCCCCTCTCAGTGCCTGGCCCGCTCCCGCTGCCCCCCCCACCCCCCCACCTCCTTCCACTTCCCTGTGTTCTGCTGGCTTCCCTGTCTCCCTGCTGCTCTTCCTAAGAGCTGTCTCATGCTGGGACAGGGGCAGGGGAGGAACATTCTTAAGCCCTCTGGGGAGTTTTCCCCTTTATTTGGAGGCTTTGAAGATGTTCCTTAAGGGTGAGGGTGACTTAGACCCAGAGCCCAGCCATTGAGCCAGGCGAGCAGTGTTCAGGGCAAAGCAGACATTTCTGCTCCTTGAGAGCTGTTACCTGCTGGGCCCTTTCGTTGATGCCAGCTCACCCTCTGGGTGCTGCCTCCTCCTCTAGTTTTACACCTGAGGGAACTGGATCTCAGGCATGAGATCTGAGATCTGAGGTCTGCCCGAGGCCATCCATTAGGAGGGGACCCCGAAACTTGTGCTTTTCCCACAATCAGACTTTCTGGGTTTGAGTGGCGGGAGGGCGCTCAGGCTAGTGGTTCACACCAGTTATGCTCAAGATCTGAAGACAGTAGGGGGGCCTAAGAGATGGGCAGGAGAGCTCAGCCTCTCGCCGCCAGAATTACCTGGCCAGAGGCTGGCTGGTCAGTTGAGGGGGATCTGTAAGGTGCGGCATTAACTAGAAGCTGGACTTTAAGAGTCCATTGGCCTGAGAGTTAGCATGCTAGGCACTCGGCCCTTTACATTTTAGTGAGAATTCACTTATCAGATGGGAAGTCCTGCTGGTTTTCTCCCCTATCTCTTTTTTTTATTAAAAATTTTTAAATGTTTATTTTTTGAGAGAAAGAGAGAGACATAACAGGAGTGGGGCAAAGGGCAGAGAGAGAGTGAGACACAGAATTGGAAGCAGGCTGCAGGCTCTGAGCTGTCAACACAGAGCCTGATGTGGGGCTTGAACCCACGAACGGGGAGATCATGACCTGAGGCGAAGTTGGATGCTCAACCAACTGAGTCACCCAAGTGTCCCTCCCCTCAGTATCTCTTGAATCTATCCACTCTTCCCCATCATTGACATCACATGCTCTGAGTGACAGCCTGCTGTAGCTATGGCTTCCCTATTGATCTCCTAGTCTTCTTTTTGGCCCCTTATCCACCTTTCTCCAGTCTTCAGCCAGCTTGATTGCTTCAAAATGTGAAACTGTCATGTCCCCTACCATCATCTTGCCACCATGCACAACCTGATTGCATGGCTTTCTGATGCTCTAAAGTCTCCTGCCCTGATTGCAGCCCCACATGGTCTGCATGTCTGCCCAGCCTCACCTCAGCTCTCCTCCATATTTCTCATTCCTCCACATTGGCTTGTGGGACAGATGATTCTGGTGGTGTTCCACCACAGGGCCTTTGCACAGGCTACTTCCCCCCCCCACCCATCACTCTCTACCAACTGCTTCCCTTCAATTTCTACCAGCTAACTTTACCCAACCTTCAACTTTCAGCTCAGGTACCACTTTCCATAGAAATCTTTCTCGATGGTCCTTGCTCTACATTCCATCCCATAGTGCTCATGTCCTATTGTAATTGCACATTGTTTATGTGACTATTTCTCCCTTGAGTATCTTCTTTCTGTCAGGTTGTGAGCTTCATGAGAGTAGACACCAAGTTTGCTTGGCTCACCACCCATCTCCTTAGCAACTGGCAAAAGATACCCCAGATATACCTACTATATAAATTTACTGGCAAGTTCTTGAACCAATGGGACCCCAGAGAGAGGATTTTGAGAAAAGGAAGGGCTAGCCTGTCCTTGCTGACAGGAAGCCTGTCAGGGTGTGTCAGGTCAGTTCCTGGCAATCAGGGACAGCAGAAGTGTTCTGTCACAGGGAAGCCCCTCACCTAGGCACCTCCTCCCTTGGAAGGAGTTTCCTCCCTTGGAAACAACTCTTACCTGTCTTCAGTGTAGGGATTTGTGACCTGTTGGAATGTAGTTACAGGTAAGAGGGAGTGGGCCCAGACCCAGGGGCCCAGCAAGCACACTCCAGTGTCTGCATAGTGTAAATGGCTGTGGGTCTCACCTATGAGAGGTGTTTACTGACATTTCAATGACTGTTCACTCTGATCCTCAAAGTCTCAAATATTTGTGTAATCATGCACTCATTCGTTTGTTTGGCTTTCATTATTTCAGTCCGTCTTGGACATCAGTTATAAGGCCCTTATGTTCATTGAGACAATGTCTTACTAAATAATATTAATTTGGATAAATATTCTTATTTCTTTGCAAGAATAAAATGATAGGTTAACCTTTCTGAAGATGGTTTAATATTTAGTCACAACAAGAAACCCCAAATCTTGCTAAATTCTCTTCCTTCTGCTTGAGAGCTGACAGTCCAACATATGGTTGATGGAAATGTGATCTCATCAGTTACCTGTGCTAAAACCCAAGGCTTCTGCTGACTCAGCTCTTCTAATCCAGCTAAATATTTAATGTGTGTCTAGTTCACTTTATCTTCTCAGTTCTAAGTTGGCTTAGCCCCATCACAATCGAATCCCAACCTCCCTTTATTGAAGGGGCTGGGCACTTGGGTGAGTTAGTAAGTATGGAGCAGTGCTTCTCAACACTGTCAGACCCAGTACCTGCTTCACAGAAAATATTTGGGAATACTGCCTTTACTATACCAGAATGACATTCAAACATAGGAGTACTTGTACACATCATTTTTTAAAAAGTCAATAAAGCCTTTTCCATAATAACTATAATAAAAAGGAGAAATAAAAGGAAAGCAATCTATAATAAAATGCCACGTGTTATAATACATAAGTGGTCAGGCCTGAATGGACTCTATTAGATAATATAATGAAGTTTTCATATATTTCTTTAAAAAAATTTTTTTTAATGTTTATTTATTTTTGAGACAGACAGAGACAAAGCATGAATGGGGAGGGTCAGAGAGAGAGGGAGACACAGAATCAGAAGCAGGCTCCAGGCTCTGAGCTGTCAGCACAGAGCCTGATGGGGGCTCGAACTCACGGACCATGATATCATGACTTGAGCTGACGTCAGATGCTTAACCGACTGAGCCACCCAGATGCCCCCAGATATTTCTTCCTACTTAAAATGAAGAAAGGTGGATGAAGAGAAAAGAGGCAATAACTTTGTTGAAGACTTTATGTTGGACATTTTGGAGGAAGAGCTACAGAGGTGTACTTATATATGGAATGTACATATTCATGGGGTCACTGTGATGGCCACAGATGCAGCTATATCCAGGTGTGGTGTGCTGAAGATGACAAACATCTTGAAGAGGACTGCCATTGTGATGGGATTTTCCTTAAAGTAGAGCAATTCTTGGTAAAGATGTATTTCTTCCCTTGATTCATGTGATTGTTGCATTTGAAAGATCAGTGTATCTAAAATTGGGTAAATATACTTTGTGTTTATATATAAGATGATGTAATATTCAAATATAAACAGGTATAGAACTTATATGTATGTCTAGCACCATGTTCAAGAGTTTGGGACCCTTCCATGGGCTGCAGAATTGCCATCTGTCATACTGATAATCCCATGCACACCCACAAAGTTCCAAAACATGCCTAGAGGTTTGTATCCCTCATGTGTAGAATCACTAATGGAAAGAGTTGGATGTCAGTGTGGAAAGAAAATGGTGCCGAGTCAGGGTTTTGTCTCTGCCTCTGGCTTTGTCCCATAGGCTGTGAGACAACCATGCCTGTAATAGCAATGATAGGATTCTGAACTCTCATTGCTTGTGGGCCATTTTGGTAGCTGCTCTACTTACATGAATAATCCACATCAACCTCCTGAAATGTTATTATTCTCATTTTAATGATGGAGACAGAGATCTGATATTGGGCAACTAGCTTAAGTTCTTAATTCCTTACCTTTTTGCTGTATCAAAAAAAGGAAAACAACTGCCAAGTATTTTCAATAAAGGAAATACAAAAATAGAGGATATGCATGTTTTTTATTTCAGTGTAAAGTTTTAGTGTAGATTAATTTATATTTAGCATGAAATAACTAGAGAGTAAATCTCTCTAATTATTGTTTTAGAAGATAGACCATATGTTAGACAAGAAAATAAGTCTTAGAAAATTCTAGAAGATTGAAATCATACCAAGTATCTTCTCTGACCCTAGTGACATGAAATTAGAAATCAGTAGCAAGAATAAAACTGAAAAATTCACAAATACATGAAAATTAAACAACACTCTCTGAACAAACAATGGCTCAAAAAAGAAAGTAGAGGGGAAATTAAAAAGTTGCTTGAGACAAGTGAAAATGGAAACATGGTACACCAGAACTTATAGGATGCGTCAAAAGTAGTTCTAAGAGGGAAATTCGTATCACCAAAGACCTACATTAAGAAACAAGAAATGTTCCAAATAAGCAACCTAAGTTTATATACTAAGAACCTAGAAAAAGAAGAACAAAGTTAGTAGAAGAACACGATAAATATTACAGTTGAAATATACGAAATAGAGAAAGGAAAAACAATAGAAAGATTATCCAAAGAGTTAGTTCTCTGAAAAGACAAACAATATTGACATACTCTTAACTAGACTAATCAAGGAAAAAAGAAATAAGACCCAAATAAAGAAAATTATAAATTAAAAAAGAGACATTACAACTGATACCATATATCATACCACAGTATAATAAAGGATCATAAGGGGCTATTTTGAAGAACTATATACACCAATATACTAGGTAACCTAGAAGAAATAGAAAAATACAAACTACCAAGACTAAATCAGGAGGAAATGGAAAATCTGAACAGATCAATTACTAGTAAGGAGATTAAATCAGTAACAAAAACAACAAAAATCCTCCCAACAAAGAAAAGCCCAGGACCAGATAGTGTCATGAGTGAATTTTACCAAACATTTAAAGAATTAACAGCAATCCTTTTCAAACTCTAACAAAACATTGACGAAGAGGGAAGATTCCCAAACTAATTTTAGGAGGCAAGCATTATCCTGGTACCAAAGCTAGAAAAGGACATTTGCTAGAAAAGAGAACTAAAGGCCTATATTCCTGAGGAATGTAGATGAAAAATTCTCAACAAAATACTGGCAGATTGAATCCAGCAGCACATTAAAAGGATTATGCATCATAAATGCTAGGATGGTTGAACGTACACAAATAAATCAATGTGATACATTACATTAGTAGAAAGAAAAAAAAACATGATTATCTCAATAGATACAGAAAAAGAATTTGACAAAATTCAACATCTGTTCAGGATAGAAATACTTAACAAATTAGCCATGGAAGGAACATATCTCCACACAATAAAGGGCATATATGACAAGCCCACAGCCAACATCATACATAATGGTGGGAGATTGAAGGTGTTTCCTCTTAGATCAGAAGCAAGACAAGAGTACCTACTCTTAACACTTCCATTCAACATGTAACTGGAAGTCCTGGCTAGAGTAATCAGGCAAGAAAAAGAAATAAAAGACACCAGGATGGGAAAGAAAGAAGTAAAATTGTCTATTGCAGATAACATGATTTTACATAGAGATAATCCTAAAGACTCAACCAAAAAACTGTTAGAACTAATCAACAAATTCAGTAAGGTTTCAGGATACAAAATTAACGTACAAAAAAATCAGTATTATTTTTATATACCAGCAATGAAGATTTGGAAAAGAAATTAACTATTTACAGTTCTAATCAGATTTACATCAATTCCATCAAAAACAATGAAATACTTACAAATGAATTTAGTCAA
This sequence comes from Prionailurus viverrinus, assembly GCF_022837055.1. Lineage (NCBI taxonomy): Eukaryota > Metazoa > Chordata > Mammalia > Carnivora > Felidae > Prionailurus > Prionailurus viverrinus. Next base: position 105,204,504 of record NC_062568.1, on the reverse strand, counting down.
GAACATGAATGATCTCTATTTTGAAAACTACAAGATGAAATAAATCAAAGAAGACACAAATGAGTGGAAAGATATCCCATGTTATCAGGTCAGAAAGTTAATATTGTTAAAATATCAATGCTACAAAAAGCCATCTATAGATTCGGTGAAATCCCTATCAAGATTCTAATGGAATTTTCTACAGTAATATAAAAAAACACTCCTAAAATATAATGGGACCATAAAAGAGCCTGAATAACCAAACTGTCTAAGAAAGAAGAACAAAGCAGAAGGCACCACACTTCCTGATTGCAAGGGATACTACAAAGTGATAGTAATTAAAATAGTTTGGTGCTCACATGAAAACAGACCAATGGACCTATTGAACAAGAAGAATGAAACAGAATTGAAAGCCCAGAATAAATACAAGCAGATCTGGTCAACTAATATTTGATAAGGGATCCAAGAATATTCAACAGTGAAAAGACAGTCTCATCAATAAAAAGGCTCTGGGAAAACTGGATATTCACATATAAAAGAATGAAACTTGACACAACCCAGAAAAATTAAGTTGAAATTGATCAAAGACTTAAATATAAGACCACGACCTAAAACCATGAAACTCCTAGAAGAAAACAAGAGAAAAACTCTTTGACATGGGTGTTTGTAACAACTTTTTGAAAATCATACCTAAAGCATGAGTGACAAAATGAAAAACACATGGGATTATGTCAAACTGAAAAACTTCTGTACAGCAAAAGAAACCATCAACAAAGTGAAAAGACAACCCATGAAATGGGGAGAATTTATTTGTAAACCATATATTCAATAAAGGGTAATGCCCCAAATATATAAAGAACTCATACAACTCAATAGCAAAAAAAAAAAAAAAAAAAAAAAAAAAAAAAAACAACAACAAAAAAACCCCAAAACCAACAACAAAAAACCCCCCACAAATAATCCATTTAAAAATGGGCAAAATACCTGAATAGACATTTTTCCAAAGAAGATATACAAACAGCCAACAGATACATGAAAAGCTGCTCAAAATCACAAGTCATTTAGGAAATGCAAGTTAAAACCATGATGAGCTATCACCTCATGCTTATTAGAATGGCCATCATCAAAAAGCAAGAGAACAAATGGTGGCATGGATGTGGTAAAAAGGGCAACACCACTGATGGAATTATAAACAGGTGCAGCCACTATGGAAAACAGGATGGAGATTCCTCAAAAAATTGAAAGTAGAAATACCATATGATACACTTATGGGAATTCCACTTTTGGGAACGTATCCAAAGAAATTGAAAACACTAACTCACAAAAATACATGCATTATGTTCATAGGAGCATTATTTACAATAGCCAAGACATGGGAACAACCTTAAGTATTTATCAACGGATGAATGGATAAAGAAGTGTCGTGTGTGTGTATGTGAGGAATCCACTCTGGTATTTTCAGGTATCAAAGAAGGAGATCTTGAGGTAGTGGTAGTGGAGGGCACCCATATAGGTCTGGGCTACCTCCTAATCTGGGTATGCCGTGGTTTCATTCTGTGGAAAGCCATGTAGTTGAACCCAGTCTTGGAAAGCAGCATAAATTAATTGTGTAGAATAAATTCTTCCATATACTTTTCTTTTTAAAGTGTGGGATGAATTATTTACACTCAATTTTTTTGCTTTCTTTTTAAATTGTGGGATTAATTATTTATATTCAATTTTTTTTCTATCTTAATACAATTCTGAATTAAAGAACCCATGTGGGTATTGTTAGATTGATAACCTGAGTTTCTTGTACCTACCTTGCTTCTTGAATTAAACTGCAGAATCTCAGTAACTGTCTTCACAAGATATGAGTTGGCCTAGTTACCTGTGCCTTAAATTCTATCTTTCCTATTATCATCAGTGCTCTGTAAGATCGTCCATGAGACGAAGAAACTGCCAGAATCACCATTTCACCTATGCAGGAAGCTCTTAAGAAATTCTCATTGACTTGAAAAGATCCTCTAACTTCTCCTCTCAAGGTAATATCCACAGATTCTAATTGGAAGGAGGCCTAAGACCATAGGAGAAAACTTGGATGTAGCTAGTGCTATCTAGTGCAATAAGGCAAGAAAATGAAATGAAATAAATGGCATCTAGTTTGGAAAGGGAGAAGTAAAGGTACTTTATTTGAGGATAACATATCATCCACCTAGAAAATCCTATAGAATCTTCAAATGAACACTAGAACTAATGAGTGAGTTTAGTGAATTTGCGGGAAACAAGATCAATATACAACATTTAATTGAATTTCCATATACTGTCAATGAACAAACAGAAATTGAAATAAAAATAGCTTTGAATAGCAAAGACATGCACCCTGAAAGTAAAAATTACCCAGATAAATTTAAAAATATCTAAATAAATCTATACAGATAAAAGATCTGAAGAAATGCTGTGCATGGGTTGAAGACTGAATAATCTGATATCAATTCTTTTCAAACTTGTCTATAGATTCAATAAACCACTATCAAAATTCCAGAGACTTTATTTATTTATTTATTCACTTATTTTGTATTGTTTTATAGAAATGGACACAGTGTTGTTGGGGCTCACAGGGGTTAAATTGCTAAACTATTGAGTGACAGAGCTAGGATTTATAGCAGCAGACAAGAAGAATCAGAGAATTTTAGAACTGGAAGGGAATTTTTAAAGGAACTAATTTAACTTCCACAGAGTAGAAATGAGAAAAGCAAGGTCAGGAAAGAGGAAGCAGCTTCCCAGGGGCTCAGTGCAAGTTAAATTACCGACCTCCTGACTTCGTCATGAGTGGTCTTTCCATCCCAGAGTTGAAGCCAGGCTGGCTGAACCAGCTACTGAATAACTAGCCTTCCTTTGCTTGTCTTTTTGTAAAAAAGTTATTTCTAAAAATGGATGCCCCTCATTATTTTATTTTTCCCTGGGTGGGGAATTGAGATAACACAAGAAAATGATATTCCTCTTTCCCTCTCCCAACTCAAAGTGTACTATGATAGATGAGTTGTCACTCAAGCCGAGATGGGCAGCATTAAGCTATACTATTGAACTGTATTAAAATACTGATTTTGAAAGAGAAAGTAATGTCTTTGGTTAGGCAAATCCCTAGGCATATATGAAAATGTGAAATCAGGCAATTTGGGGAAAACTGTGGCAGCATGGAGTGAACAGGCACTGGCCTGCTGGCTGGTAAATCACAGATCTTTTAAAATTTCTGGAGACCTTTTCCGCAGGAGATCTGTTTAGCCTGTGATGGTGAGAGAGATGGTGGCCAGGCCATCTCTATGAGGTTCCCAGAGTCCCCCTGGGATGCAGGTCATGAAAGCTTGGAAGAGGACTTTTTTTAATGAAGTTTTAAATTTTAAGATAATTGTAAATTCACATGTAGCTCTGGAAATAATATAGAAAAATCCCATGCAGTTTATTCTAAGGTAATATCTTGAAAAACAATAGTACATTGTCATAACCAGGACATTGACATTGATGTAATCCACATATCTTATTTAGATTTACCATTTTACTTGCACTTGTGTGTGTGTGTGTGTGTGTGTGTGTGTGTACGTGTGTGTTTATTCTTTACAGTGTTATCCTGTGTAGGTTCATGTAGTCACAACCGGTTAAAATATAGGAAAAATTCCATCAATGCAACAATCTCTTGTGTTGCCCTTTAAATAATTAAATTAAAAATTAAAATTAAATTTAAAATTTTGAGGCAAAATTCACATAAAAGAAATTAGCCATCTTAAAATGGACAAATCAGTGGCATTTAGTACATTCACAATGTTGTGCAATTACAGTCTCTTTATAGTTCCATAACAACTCCATCAATCCAAAGTAAAATTCCTTGCCCATCAACAATTTCTCCTCATTATATCCTCTCCCTAGAATTTGGCAAACATAAGTATGCTTTCTGTCTCTGTGGATATATCTGTTCTGGGTATTTTATATAAATAGTATCACAAAATATGTGATGTCTAATGTCTGGCTTCTTTTACTTACCACTATGTTTACAAGGTTCGTCATTATTGTACCATTGTAGCAGTACCCCACTTTTATGACTAAATAATATCCCTTTGTATGTGTAGACCATGTTTTGTTTACCCATTCATCTATTCACAGACATACGAGGTGTTTCCATCTTTTGGTTATATGAATAATGCTGCTATGAACATGCATATATATACATATATATATCCACATACATATATATGTATGTGTGTATATATATGTGTGTGTATATATATATGTGTGTGTGTATATATACATGTGTGTGTATATAAGTGTGTGTGTGAATATATGTATGTGTTTATATATACATGTGTGTGTATATATATGTATATATGTGTGTGTATATCTGTGTGTATATGTATATATATGTATGTGTATATATATGTATATATGTAAGTTCGTATATATGTGTGTGTGTATATATGTGTGTATATGTGCATATATACATATATATTAGTTTGAGTATCTGCTTTTAATTTTGGGAGGTATGTACTTAGCAATGGAATTGTGGTATCATATAGTCATTTAATGCTTAACTTTTTCAAGAGAAGATAAACCATTTTCCACAGTGGCTAAATCATTTTATATTGCTGTCAGCAATGTATGAAGGTTAGAATTTTTCCACATTCTTGGAAACACTTTGGGAGACTATTTTCTATTATTGATTCAGTCTCTTTACCTATTAGAGGTTGTGTTAGTCTCCTAGGGCTGCTACCCAAAATACCCCAGACCAAGAGACAAAAACAAAAACAAAAAAAAATTCTCACAGTTCTGGTGGTTAGAAGTGCAAAACCAAGGTAGTAGCAGTTTTGTTTTTTCTGAAGTGTCTCTCCCTGGCTAGTAGATGGGCTGCCTTCTTGTTGTGTCCTCACATGACCTTGTTTTCTGGTATTTGCTCATCCCTGGTGTATCTTCTTCTTCTTCTTCTTATAAGGACACCAGTCATACTGGATTATGGCTCCACTCTTAGGAGCTCATTTAACCATAATTACCTCTTAAAAACCCCATCTCCAAATACAGTCACATTTGTGGTTATGACTTCACCATATGAATTTTGGTGGGACACAATGCAGTCCACAATACAGGTGTATTCAGATTTTCTATTTTTTATTGAGTCACTTCTGGTAATTTGTGTTTTTCTAGGATTTGTCCATTTCTTCCAAGTTATCTAACCTGTTGGTATGTAACTGTTCATATAATCCTTTTAATTTTCATAAGTTTGAGGTTAATGGCCCCACTTTAATTTTTTATTTTAGTTATTTGTGTCTTATTTTTCATTTGTCACTTTAAATATTTGCCAATTTTGCTGATCTTTTCAAAGAACCAACTTTTGGTTTCACTTATGCTATTGACTTTTAGGCTTTATTTTGTATATCTCTGCTCTAATTATTATTTTTCCCCCTTCTGCTAGCTCTGTGTTTAATTTATTCTTTTTTTCTACTTCCTTAAGATGTGAAGTTAGTTTATTGATTTGTGATCTTTTTAATGTTTCCTTCTGAGTCCTGCCTTGAATGCATTCCATAAGATTTGGTATATCGTGTGGGTTTTTTAATACTCAAATGAACTTTTATTTATTTTTTATTTTTTAAATTAAGCTTTAAAAATTTAATCCCAGTATAGCTAACATATAGTGTTATATTAGTTTCACGTATACACTGCAGTGATTCAACAATTCTATACATGCTATGTTGTGTTTCTGTTTTCATGTGTATTTTCTCATTTTGTTGTGATTTCTTGTGTTAGTTTAAGAGTGTGTTGTTTATTTTCCACATATTTGTGAAATTGCCAGTTTGCTCTTTGTTATTGATTTCTAGCTATATTCTATTTTGTTCAGAGAAGGAATATACTTTTTATGATATCAATATTTTTAAGCTTATTAAGACTTCTTTTGTGGTTTAACATACATGGTATGCCCTGGAAAAATGTTCCATGTACTCTTGAGGGAAATACGTATTCTAATATTGTTGGGTGGAGTGCTTTGTATATGTCTGTCAGATCACTACTCTCCTGCTATTCTCAAGATTCTGTCTTTGTCTACGTCTTTTGATATTTTGATTATAAGCTATCTCAGTGTGGAACTCTCACTTTATCTGCCTTGAAATTCAGTGAGCTTCCTGGATTTTATGTTCATGTCTTTCATAAAATTTAGGAAGTTTGTAGCCATGGTTTCTTCAAATATTTTTTCTGACTATTTCTCTCTCTTCCTTGTCTATGTCTTCCATAGCTATATATGTTGTTCTGCTTGGTTATGTCCTATGGGTCCCTCAGGCTTTGCTAACTTTTATTCATTTTTTTTTCTGCTCCTCAAATTGGATACTTTGAATTGTCCTACCCTCAAGTATGCTGATTCTTTCTTCTGCTTACTCAAATTGACTGTTCATCTCCTTTAGTGATTTTTTTTCATTTCAGTTATTGTACTGAGTGTGAGTGGGGGAGGGGCAGAGAGAGAGACACACACAGAATCCAAAGCAGGGTCCAGGCTCTGAGCTGTCAGCACAGCTTGAACCTCATCGGCCTTGAACTTCACGGATTGTGAGACTATGACCTGAGAAGTTGGACACTTAACTGACGGAGCCACCCAGGTGCTCCATATCCTGGTTTGTTTTAGTTCTTTTTTCCTGTTTCCTTCAGCTCTTTGAGCATATTTAAAAATATTTATGTAGTAAATCCCATGTCTGGGCTTTTCCAGGGATGGTTTCCATTAATTTTTTTGGTCCTGTATATTAACGATGCATTATTATTTCTTATGATTTTTTTGTTGTTGAAAATTGGAGTTTAAATATTATACCATGGTAACTTTGGAACTCAGATTCTTCCCTTCCCTAGGGATTTCTGTTTTGTTATTTACTTATTTGTTTGTTTATTTAGGGAGCACACGCAGGGGAGGGGCAGAAGAGAGGGAGAGAGAATCCCAAGCAGGCTCCACCCTGTCAGTATAGAGCCCAATGTGGGGCTCAGTCTCACAAACTGTGAGATCAATACCTGAGCACAAATCAAGAGTCAGATGCTTAACCGACTGAGCCAACCAGGCACCTGGGGTTTCTGGTTTCGATCGTTGAAGCCTGAAGTTGACCATTTGTTTATGTATCTCTTCAAAAAAAATTCTTTTGCCAAGACCATTCCTTTTCATGTGTGGTCTCTGAAGACACTCTTCCCTTAGTTTATATTTAGGTAGGGTTTTGAATGCCAGGAGTTAAAAAAAATTAAAAATACAAACAGCCCCTTCCCCCAATTTTGAAACAAAAGCAAATAAAAGACAATAGCAGCAGCAACAATAAAAACCACCACTTCCATTTTTTTCAGACTGGCTCTGTGGTGTGGCGCTCCTTCATCACTTAGCCAGGGTCCTTACTACTCTACTTTAGCCTTCATTTCCTGCTTGCATCAGAGGTTAGCTAGAGGCGAAAGCTGAGGGTATTCTCAAGCCTGTTTTAATCATGCATCCTGCTCCAGATATGCATGTGCCTTTCTGAATTCTCCAGTATATGTGAGTGCTTTTAGAATGCCACAATTTCTCAATGAAACTTTGTCCAGCTTAACCTCCCTGGCTTTAGACATTTTATTGAATACATCAACTATAATCTTTTGCCCCAGGAAGATACAGGGTTTTCATTTGACTTCTGTTTTCTCGCAATGCCTGTCTCTTTTCTGACCCAAGTGATTTCTGAGTTAAGAGAAATAGAGACAATGACCTTGTGTCAGTTTGTCAGATAGCCTCTAGACTCAGTCGGAATGGACAAACACAATAATTTTAAAATAAGGTCCACTCTGCTCTCTCTGAACCAAGGACCTGGACCCCACACTGGGGGTGTGGTCTGCTGTATTTAAGGTCACTATCAAACTGTAAGGGCGTGGGACTTGGGTAAGTTAAAATGTCACAGAACTTTTCTACTACTTTCAAATTGCTTTTTTATTGATTATTTACTTGGTTATTCAGAGTTTCTTGGTTTTTACTTGATTTCTTTCTCTGTCCCAGGATCTTATCCAGGATTCCATGTAACATCTAGATATCTATCTCCTTAGCTCCTCTTGTCTGTGACAATATCTTAGTCTTTCTTTGTTTTAGATTCTCTTGACAGTTTTGAAGAGTACCACTTATGTATTTTGTGGACTATCTCTCAATTGGAATTTGTCAGATGTTTTCCTCATAATTAAACTGTGGTTCTGGCTTTCAGAGGGAAAGCACACAGAGGTAAAGTGCAATTGCACACATCACATCAAGGGTATATACTATCAACATGAGTTATCACTGTTGATGTTAACATTAATCAACATCAAAGCTAAGGTAGTGTTTGTCAAGTGTCTCCACTGTAAAAGTGATTCTTCCTGCTCCTCTCCCCTTTATATAAAGTACCTATTGGAAGAAAGTCACTAGGTACAAACTGCACTAAAGGGTGGAGAATTAAGCCCCAACTCCTTGAGAGCTGAGTATCTACAAAAATGATTTGGAAATCTTGGGAGATTTCTCTTTTGTCACTATTTATTTATTGATATATTCAATCACTTATTTGTAACAATATTCTATTTACTTTATACTTTGGTTTGTAATCTAATATTATTGTAGTTTTTTGTTTAAATTGTTCTTTTTTTAGGTTTTTAAAAAAATGTTTATTTAGTTTTGAGAGAGAGAGAGAGAGAGAGAGAGAGTGGGGGAGGGGCAGAGAGAGAGAGGGAGACACAGAACCTGAAGCAGGCTCCAGGCTCTGAGTTGTCAGCACAGAGCCCAACATGGGAAAGGTACCCACAAACCTTGAGATCATGACCTGAGCTGAAGTCGGACACTTAACTGACTGAGCCACCCAGGCACCCCTGTTTAAATTATTCTAACTTTGTTCAGTAGGAGTTCTTTCAGTTGGTTCTTCCAACTTTTTGGCATACCCCTATCACTATAGGGTTTTTTGAGCATGTTTTTACTTTCTGGTACTACATGACGTTTCTGTTCCATTTCTAGAATCAGTCCTGTCCCTAAGTGTTTTCCTATACTTTTGGAGAGGAATATTAGAAAGTAAGATCTGGGCACTGGGTATGCTCATAGGTGTCATTGTTTATAGGTCTTCTCAGGTGACAGAGCAAGGAAATACATCAGTGTGTTAACTTATATATATGCACATGCATAACATATTTCTATATGTAGCCCATCTATATCTATATTAAGCCAAACATGAGTTTATTCTGATTTTCCAACTCTAATCCATTACCATATTGAGCATTCTACTCTTCTTCCTTTTGCTTATCAGCAACCTCCTTCTCCAATAGCAAGAAATCTGGATCCCACCACCTCCCCCATCTTTTTTCTTAATGATTCAATTCCAGTATACACATATAGTGATATCAGAATTGTTATTGAGTACCTCTGTAAGAAAAAAAAACTTTAAAAAACTATCTACAATTTCTTTTGCCTTTAACTTTATAGATTCCACTCACTTCCAGAGGTCAGTGCAATTTTCCTTACCCTATTCAGTGAGGCTGTTTCATACATTTGCAATACAATTAGATTTTTTTTTTGTCACAGTCTGCATTGCATCTTGGGATCTCCAACGTCCTAAATAACTATTTAAAAAAATTTCATACATTAAGTTTCAGTCTTTTTTCTCTAAAGTTCTGTGGGTTTTGACAAATGCGTTATGTTATGTATCAGCCATTTCAGTATCACATAGAATATTTCACTGCTCTAAAAAATCTCTTGTGCTTATCTATTCGACTCTCTCCTCTCCTCCAAGACCCCTAGCAACCACTGATATTTATAGTATCATTATAGTTTTGACTTTTTCACAATGACATATAATTAGAATCATATAGTATGCAGCTTTTTCAACTGGTTTCTTTCACTTATCAATATGTATTTAAGATTCGTCTATGTCTTTCATGGCTTGATATTTCTTTTTATTGCTGTATAGTACTCCACTGTATAGAGTTATCATTGTTTGCTAATCTATTAATTTATTAAATATCATCTTGGGGGGCGCCTGGGTGGCTCAGTTGGTTAAGCATCTGACTGTGGCTTAGGTCATGATCTCATGGTTTGTGAGTTCGAGCCCCACGTTGGGCTCTGTGCTGACAGCTCAGAACCTGGAGCCTGCTTTGGATTCTGTGTCTCTTCTCTGCCCCTTCCCCACTTGTGCTCTGTTTCTGTCTCTAAAAAATAAATAATTGTAAAAAAAATTTTTAAAAAAAGATCATCTTGGTTTCTTCTAGCTTTGGGCCATTATGAATAAAGCTGCTGTCAACATAGCCATGTAGGTTTTGATATTGTCATAAGTTTTTGGTTCAATTGGTAAATGCGTAGGAGGGTAATTTCTATATTGTGGTAAGAGTTTAACTTCCAAGAAACTGACAAATTATCTTCTGAAGTGGCTTTATCATTCTTCATTTCTGCCAGCCAAGAATGAGAATTTTTAGGTTTTGTTTTTTTGTTGTTTGTTTGTTTCAGCCATTCTAATAGGTGTGTAGTAGTATCTCATTGTTGTATTAATTTATAATTCCTTAATGATAAAATGATATTGATAATCTTTTCTTATGCTTATTTTCCATCTGTGTATCTTCTTTGGTGAAATGTCTGTCCAGATTTTGTCTATTTTTTTATTGCATTTTGTTTTAATTGGGTCGCATTTTAAGTGTTTTTTTTTTTTGGTTTGTTTTTGTATATTTTGGACACAAGTATCTACTATGTATTTTGCAACTATTTTCTACCAGTTCATGGCTTATCTTTTGGTGTTCTTAACAGCACCTTTCACTGACGAGAAGTTTTTCATCTTAATAGGGTTCAAATTATCACTTAAAAAATTCTATGTATTATGCTTTGGTGTTGTGTTTGAAATTCATCACCAAACCCAAAGTCACCTAGATTTGGGGACAGATATTTGCCATGCAAAAAATTGAAATTTCTGGTCCTTGTGTTGTTTGATTTACAAGTAGCATTCGATGAAGTGGATTACTCCTCTTTGGTATATTTTCTGTACTTCAATTCTAGGACACCACCCTTTCCTTTTCTCCTCCTACACCATTAGCCACTCTTTCTCAGTCTCCTTGCTGCTTTCTTCTTATCTCTTTGATCTCTTAAGGCAGGAGTGCTCCAGAGCTCAGTTCTACGATCACTTCACTTTTCTATATACATCCACACTCTTAATGACTTTATCCAGTCCTGTGTCCTAAACACCATCTATTTAATATTGACTAACAAATGTTTATATCCTTCTAGACCTCTTCTCTTAATTACAGATTCACCTATAACTGATTGAACCTCCACATTAATTTCTTCTGGAACCTAGTTGGCTTTAGTCCAAATTCTTCATTTCTACCCCCATTCTTGCATCTCCTAGAGTCTTCTCATTTAAGTGTGTGAAATTGCCCAGGGATCAGTATTTTCCTGGATGGAAATTAAAGATAGTAGCCATTTTATGGAAATAGGGACTGGTACGTAGGGGAAATAAGCACTATCTCCTGTAGTTGCTTTCTGTGGTAAATGATTTGCCAAATGGCTGCCATTATTCCCTTTCCTCTAAACATGATCTTGAGTAGTCTCTTCCCCTACTGACTTCAGACTTGATCATGTGACTTACTGTGGCCAGTGGAATGTGGTGTTGTATAAATTCTGATCCCAAGCCTCAAGAGGCTTTGCAGCTTCTGGCTTTATTATCTTGAACTACTTCTCTGGAAGAATCATGTGAAAATGCCTGGTCTAGCCTACTGGAGGGTAAGACATGGAATAGAGATGAGCCTTCCCAGCCAAGAACCCCTAAATTGAACAAAGTCTAGACATGTGATTGAAGGCATCTTTGACCCTCTAGCCCTAGTAGAGTTACTTGATGACTGCAGTCAAATGTGACCCCAGGCAAGGCAAATAGAAGAACCTCCCAGCTGAGCCCAGGCCACATGGCTGACCCACAGAATTGAGCAAATGAAATAGTTTTTGTAATAAACACTAAATTTTGGAGTGGCTTGTTAGGCAGCACAAAATAATTGAAATATGGGAATGCAAGGAAAGTTTTTTATCCTCACCATCACACATGGCATAGTATGGATTTGGGGAATTTTGGAGGATGTGTTCACTTGGATATCACTAGTTGGCCTGTGCTATGGAAGCTGAGCTGTATTTTTATTTAAAAAATTCATTTCATCATCTTCCTATTTTCCCTTATGATTTAGTAAAGACTGTAGAGTTTCTTACTGTACCAGTTGAGTCCAACTTCTAAAACACCAGCTTGTGAACTTTCTAGTCCCCATGTGTCAAAGGTCCGTTAGAGTTAGTGCGGAGTGGCAGTGGGACCAGAGGGAGAGAGTCCAGCAGACTACACAGAGTCTGGTCAATCAGCTTCAACTTCTTTCCTTGAAGAAAGGTCATAAAGCCTTTCTTATTGATTATATCCTCTTACTTTATAAATATTCTTATAGTTCCTATACTCCCCTTCTAGGAGTTGGACTGATTTCTTTACTCACCATTCATTCAACAAATAACTATTGAGCTCCTCCCTAGGCTCAGTCCTTGTGGCCAAACATCACAAAGATAAAAGACTTAATTTCTTCCTTAATGTCCCTTGCCATTTAGCCCATCCCCCCACCTAACACCTTTCCAACAACCCTCAGTGTGTTCTCTGTATTTAATCAAACTGGCTAGAGGTTTATCTATTTTGTTAATTCTTTCAAAGAACCAGCTCCTGCTTTCAGTTATCTGTTCTATGGTTTGTTTTTTGTTTGTTTGTTTCTTTTCTTTTCTTTTTTTGTTTGTTTGTTTTTGGTTTCAATAGCATTGATTTCTGCTCTAATCTTTATTATTTCCTGTCTTCTGCTGGTTTTAGGTTTTATTTGCTGTTCTTTCTCCAGCTCTTTAAGGTGTAAGTTTAGGTTGTGTATTCAAGAAGGCCTGGATTGCTATATACTTCCTTCTTACACTTGCCTTTGCTGCATCCCAGAGGTTTTGAGCTGGGGTGTTATTATTTTTGTTGGCTTCCATGTACTTTTTAATTTCTTCTTTAACTCTTGGTTATCCCATTCATTCTTTAGTAGGATGTTCTTTAGTATCCAAGTATTTGGTTTTTTTCCAAATTTTTTCTTGTCGTTGATTTCGAGTTTCATAGTGTTGTGGTCTGAAAATATGCATGGTATGATCTTGATCCTTTTGTGCTTGTTGAAGGCTGATCTGTGTTCCATTATGTGATCTATTCTGGAGAACGTTCCATATGCACTGGAGAAGAATGTATTCTGCTGCTTTAGGATGAAATATTCTGACTATATCTGTTAAGTCCATCCAGTCCAGTGTGTCATTCAAAGCCATTGTTTCCTTGTTGATTTTCTGTTTATATGATCTGTCCATTACTGTAAGTGGGGTGTCGAAGTCTCCCCCCATAATAATATTATGGTATTATTATCAATGAGTTTCTTTATGTTTGTGATTAATTGGTTTACATATTTGGGTGCTCTCACATTTGGAGCATAAATGTTTACAATTGTTAGATCTTCTTAGTGGATAGACCCCTTGATTATGATATAATGCCCTTCTGCATCTCTTGATACAGTCTTTATTTTAAAATCTAGATCGTCTGATATAAGTATGGCTACTCTGGCTTTCTTTTGGCGACCAGCATGACAGATGGTTCTCCATTCCTTTACTTTCAGTTGGAAGGTGTCTTTAGGTCTAAAATGGGTTTCTTGTAAACAGAATATAGGTGGATCTTGTTTTCTTATCCATTCTGTTACCCTATGCCTTTTGATTGGAGTGTTTAGTCCATTGACATTTAGAGTGAGTACTGAAAGATATGATTTCATTGCCGTTACGTTGCCTGTAAAGTTGGAGTTTCTGATGGTGTTCTCTGGTCCGTTCTAGTCTTTGTTGCTTTTGGTCTTTTTGTTTGTTTGTTTGTTTGTTTGTTTGTATTTTGTCTTTTCCCTCTCAGAGAGTCCCCCTTAAAATTTCTTGCAAAGCTGGTTTAGTGGTCATGAACTTCTTTAATTTTTGTTTGTCTTGGAAACTTTTTATCTCTCCTTCTATTTTAATGACAGCCTTGATGGATAAAGAATTCTTGGCTGCGTATTTTTCCAATTCAGCACACTGAATATATCCTGCCACTCCTTTCTGGCCTACCAAGTTTCTGTGGTTAGGTCTGCTGTGAACCTGATTTGTCTTCCCTTGTAGGTTAAAGACTTTTTTTCTCTTTCTACTTTCATGATTCTTTCCTTGCCTGAGTATTTTGTGACTTGGACTATGATATGCCTTGTTGATGGTAGTTTTTGTTGAATCTAATGGGAGTTCTCTGTGCTTCCTGAATTTCCATGTCTGTGTCTTTCCTCAGGTTAGGAAAGTTTTCTGCTAGGATTTGCTCACATAAACTTTCTACCCCTTCTTCTCTCTCTTCGTCTTCTGGGACCCCTATGATTCTGATGTTATTCCTTTTTAATGAATCACTGAGTTCTCTAATTTTTATTTTGTGCTCTTTTGCCTTAGTGTCCCTCTTTTTTTCTGCTTCATTATTCTCCATAAATTTGTCCTCTATATCACTGATTCTTTTCTCTGCTTCATCCATCCTGCCACCGTGGCATCAGTTTGAGATTGCAGCATTTTGATTTCATCCTGACTAGTTTTCTTTTATGTCTGCAGAAAGGGATTCTAATCTATCTTTAGCCCCAGATAGTATTCTTATTATCGTGATTCTAAATTCTTGTTCAGACATCTTGCTTGTATCTGTGTTGATTAAGTCCTTGGCTGTCATTTCTTCCTGTTCTTTATTTTATGGTGAATTCTTTTGTTTCATTATTTTGAAGGAAGACAAGGAATTAATAAGGTAAAAACAATAAAAATTAAATATTAAAAACAACACAAAGAAATCAAATAAAGGATGCTAGATGCTACGTGTGTTTGGTCTGACTGTTGAAAGAAGCTTGATAGATTAAAGAAAAAAGGGAAAGATAAAAAAAGGAAAAAAAGGAAAAAAAAGGAAAAAAAGGAAAGTGCTTGAAAATTTGAAAATATGAATACAATAAAATAGAATAAAATGAAATGATGAAAGTAAAATAGAATTTAAAAAATTTACAAAAAAGTAAAAAATATAGTAGAATAAAATTAAAGAAAAATCATTTTAATAAAAATGGAAAATAAAAATAATGTTTTTCTCTTTCTGTATTCAAGAGTAAGAAAAGAAAAAAAAACATTGAATAGATGGACCAGCAGACAGACCTAAATATGATTGAAATGACATCGTTTTCCCCTAGAAATCAAACTATGAAGCACTTTATTGTCTGTAAACTAAGCAGGTGGAGTGTTCTTCAAGAGCTCAGTTAGCCCAGTTGGGTATGGCTTAGTGTAACGGCTCTGTTTTCCATTTGATGGCGCTGTTGGGCTTACTGGGGTGGATTGTTGTGGTGCGCGTGGGAGTGTATATGCATGCGTGGGAGGGGTGAAAATGACGTTACCCAGCTACCCAGTCTCTAGTATCAGAACTCTGTGCTCTCCCTGACCAGCAATCGCAAACCCATCCTTTGTCTCTGGCTTCCATCTACTCCCTGCTTTTACACTGTGACCAAGACATCATGTTGCCAGGCGGCACCTCCCTCCTGAGTTTTATCTCAGATGCAGCTGTGTTTCCTGACCCCTCACTTCTGAGGGACAGCGGCTTTGACCCATTCTGACCCTCTGGGGGAGGGTCTCACTGAGCAATGGCCAGTGCAGGCCAGGTGCAGGCCACACCCAGGAACGTTTCTGGGACTGTGCTGCTGCCTATGCCCAGAGACTGCAGCTGGGTGCCAGCCCACCCTAGAAAAAGTTCATGTGTAGCATGAACTGTGTAGCAGCAGCAGCATTTCAGGGATTGTGGAAAATCACAACACACATCTGGCACCAAGTTTCACCCTTAAGGACCTTGTTTCAGCACCAGCAAATGTGGTTGTTCTCTGGGGTCTGCTGGGACTTTTGCCTGTGGGGAGGCCAACAGCCTTTACTGAATGTCGCCCCAGCAGGGGAACTGTCTCTCCCCATGTGGCCCAAGGACCCCCTGGACTTCACTCTGCTCCTGAGGTTTCGTCCTTCCCACCAGAGCACCGCCAGGAATCGAGCTGCGGAGTTTCAAACTCTGGGCTCCCCGTTTATAGAGTCTTAATAGAATTTAAGCTCTCTCCCTTCTCCTTTCTCCCTTTTTTGTTCAGTCCCTTGTGGCTGTTTCCATTTTCTCTACAGCTTCTTTTAGGGAGGGGTGCTTTCCTGTATTCTCCCCCTGCCCCTGTCTCCATCCTCTCTCTTCACACAAAAGCGGCTCCCTGCCCTCTGCAGCTTCTCTCTCCCCCGGTTCACCTCTCTGTGTCATGTACCTGCTGAGTTCTGTGGTTCAGGTTGTGCAGATTGTTGTGTTAATCTTCAAATCAGTTTTCTAGGTTGTTCTCTGTATTTAAGAGTCTCTTATGGTTTGTCTCCCTCTCTGTTTTTATATTATTTTTGCTTCCCTTCCCTTCTGCTCATCTGTTTTGTATCTTAAATTCCATATGTGAGTGAAATCATATGGTGTTTGTCTTTCCCTGTCTGACTTATTTCGCTTAGCATAATACACTGTAGTTCCATCCATGTTGTTGCAAATGGCAACATTTCATTTTTTTGACTGATGAGTCAAAAAATTCTATTTATTTGTATTTATTTTGTGAAGAATCAATCCAATTTCCTCAGTACTTCAGCTGGAATTGTGGCAAGGGCCTCAGTCCTCCAACAGTCTTAGAGAGCTTTCCGCCAGCTCCAAAATCAGCTTGGTGAACATGTGCAGGCCACGAGAAGGGTGGAAAGGCATACAAAAGGGTTTTGGAGCCAGAAGGATCTGGTATTGCATGCTGCTTCTGTCACTGACCAGATGTGGGCCCCTGAGCAAGTCATGTCACTGTCCCCAGACTGCTTCCTCATGATGAAGTTGGGGTTAACCATTACCAGCCTCATCAGGCTGTTGAAAGGAATTAAGAAGACATGTGTACTGGGGGCATGGCAGAGCACCTATCACATGGCAAGGGTGCAATGAATGGCCTCAATGTTGAAAATGTTTCTGCAGGTGACGATAGGAGAGGAGGTGCAAAGGGCTTCAAGTTAAAGTCACAGGCTTCCCAGCAGTAATAAATGCCATGCACTATAACTCAGATACTTGAGTTTGGAAAGACTCTGAAGTTTTCCTTTGATGCCCAGTCCTTGTTTTACACTGAGTTCTAAGAAGTTTCTATTTGTGTTCTTTGCAGTTCATAAAAGTTTCCTAGAAGGCATGGTGATGATGGTGGCAGTGATGGTGGGGAAGGATCTGCCACCCATGCCGTTTAGACAACAGTAGGCAACTTCAGCTGAAAGTTGGAAAAAGGAAAAAGATGAAAGAAAGAAAGAAATCAAGAAAGAAAGAAAGAAAGAAAGAAAAGGAAAGGAAATAAAAGAAGAAAAGATAAGATGCATGCTCATGATCATGGCCATGCACCTGCTCCTTTAAATACATCCAGCACACCCATGTCAGTTGGGTAGAAAATCTTAAAAAGCCATGTAGCCCCTTGGCCTCAGGCATCCTTGGGCTGGCTGTTTGCCTGTGTCTATGGTTTCCCTGGTGTTTTGCCCATCAGACTCCATGTCACGCCTGATACTTTATTTCACACATCTTGTGCTTGTGCCAGACTCTGAACTCAGGACCTGTATGTACAACACTTTGGGGTTTGCCCTTTGTCTCCTCTCACAACAAGAATCACAGTAAGATTCTCACAGAAATAATCTCCTCATGCAAGGCCATCTCCAGGCTGCCCTGGTTTTCCAGGCAGGCCAGGTCATCAGACAGTCTAAGTCTATATAAGGGATGGTGGTGGGGACCTCACTGCCAGAAATAGTCAGGAGCAACACATCATGGTAACTCCTGGTCACAGTGAGGCAAGCAGTCATGTTTAAGACAGGATGCTAGAAGGCAGGGACTACTTCTACTAAATAAAAGTAGAAAAGGGAAAGAAGTTTTGAATCATAAAGAAATAACTTTCTGTTATTTGGCTTCTACCTGCCATATTTGACCTTACAGAGATATCATATCTCCATTCGCAATTTTAGAACCTGTGGACTTCTTTGTCGTCTGGCACCTGCAGGAGGTCATGCAGCTGACTCCTGAGCATAATACCCCTGGAGCCTGGATCAGACATGCCCAGGCTTGAGACATCTGATGTTTGGGGCCCTCAGGCCCTGAAGGTACAAGGTCCAGATATACCAGGAGATGCAACACAAGATGACGGGTATGAAGACGGGGCTGGGGACGGGTTGGCAAAGAGTCCTTTATGAGAAAAGCTCAGAGCACGGGCTGGGGGCAGACGTGCTGTAGAAAATACAGAAGCCCGAGGCTCCATCATTATCTGTGTTCAATATCCATGGGCTGGAGGTGAAGTGCATTTTCAAAGAGGTGAACAAGTTAATCAAAGCAATTGAGTTCTGCTCTTTTGTAGCAAGCAAGACCCTGTGCCAGGGTAAGGACACTTACCTTGGGTGTCACAGGGTAAGACACTGTGCCAGGAGGAGACAGGGAGAATGACGGAGGTAGCTGAGCATTCCCAGGGAGCCCAGCTAGGAAGCCTCTAGGCTTCTGCTGGCTGCACCCTACCTGGGTACAGGCATTCTGCTCCTCTTCTGTGACCAGTGTTTGTACACATGCCAGAGCCCAGCCTGTCTCCATGGCTGAAATACAACCCAGAGCCAGTGCACCCATAAAAGGAGGTGCTCCAGCTGGGGTGACAGGGGTGTGTGTGTCCCAGACTTTGTGTTTTTTGAGGAGGCCAGTGAAAAATGGGTGGATGGAAAGGACTTCCAACTATTAATTTTACTAAAGTAGGTAATTAAAAAAAAACTATTGCTAACTATAGCTAATCATTTCTTCAGAGAAAGAGCATTTTGAAATCAAGAAAACAATATCTCAGAAAAAAGGATAGACTTTTTTTGGGTGCCTCGGTGGCTCAGTCATCCAACTTCTGCTCAGGTCATGATTTCACATGAGTTTGAGTCCCTCTTTGGGCTCTGTGCTGACAGCTCAGAGCCTGGAGCCTGCTTTGGATTCTGTGTCTCCCTCTCTCTCTGCCCCTCCCCTGCTCAAACTCTGTCTCTCTCTCTCAACAAATAAATAAACACTTACAAGGTTGAAAAAAAGATAGTCTTTTTTGTGGACTACACAGACTAAATTTCTGATTTTTTTCCTTTTTAAAAATTTCCTCCAAAGATCACTGGACAGTTCATTGTGGACCAGGCCAGCTAAGAGGATTTCAGGCTGTCCTGGATTCAAATGTCCTGGCCTCAGAAAATTTATTTGTCTCTGGGCACAGTGCTTAACCTCTCTGAGTGTTTGAGGATTGTTTAGAGAAACAGAAGCAATAGGATGTGTGTGTGTGTGTGTGTGTGTGTGAGCTCCTACATGTGTGCATGCACATGTGCACATATGTTCCAGAGACAGTC
Organism: Prionailurus viverrinus; assembly: GCF_022837055.1. Taxonomy (NCBI): domain Eukaryota; kingdom Metazoa; phylum Chordata; class Mammalia; order Carnivora; family Felidae; genus Prionailurus; species Prionailurus viverrinus. Next base: position 105,185,087 of record NC_062568.1, on the reverse strand, counting down.
TGGTGGCAGAATTCTGTCTTGCTTGGAATTAATTCTATCTTTGCTCTGATAAGGCCTTCAACTGATTTGATAAGGCCCATCCATATCATGGAGGACAATGTGCTTTACTCAAAGCCCACCAATTTAAATGTTAACTGCAGCGAAAAAACACCTTCACAGAAACACCTAGGATAATGTTTGATCAAACATCTGGGCGCTGTGGCCTAGCCAAGTTGACACAGAACATTCCATCACACTGAGCTCAGTTTTCAGTTTTCTTAACTTAAAAATGGAAATAATAATCCTTTCCATATAGATTGGTTAATAGGACTTGATAAAATGGCACACAAAGACTGCCCCAGGAAGCCTGCCCTGGCCTCTGAGGCCTGGCTGCATGTGCTATCCCTCCTCCAGACCCCCTGAATCTCTGCAGACAGTCACTGGACTCCAAGCTCTGCGGGGTAGGATTGTGTCTTCCTCCCCATAAGTGCTCCCAGAGGTCTGGCCCATGGGGACCTCAGCAAGCCCATGACTGCCTTGTGCTGTGGGACCAGCCCAGCTTTTCCACCAGATGTCCCACTCCTTTCTGCCACCCATGCCAGAACAGACCCTGGTGCTCAGTCAGTGTGTGGGGAGTGGCTGAAGAACTGGATGGGTAAGGACTGGGTGGGACTGTAGGAGGAATTTTGGGACTCCATCCGGGGCTTTACAAGAGCTAGACTCTTCTTTGTACCAGCCCATCTGTGCCTACTCCTGCCCTCGCCACTGGCAAGCTGGACTCCTCCTCCGTGTTCTGAGCAGTCAGATTCTCCTCTGTAGGCCTCCCATAGGGACACCAGGTATCAGTCCTTCCTGACTTTCTGTAGCCACCTGACTTCCAAGTCTCATTCAGACTCTAGTGGAGCTACTCAGGTTTGTCTGCTCTGGGCTGCATGGAGGCATGGCATCCTGATTCATCTCAGGGGAACTTCCCCTGATCCCCAGAACTCCAGGTACCTCTTCACGACGCAAGACAGTTTCTTGGTGTGGCCCAACAACATGGCCTCTTGCTTGGTGTGGGCCAACAACATGGCCTCCTGCTTTACCAAGACTTCTGCTTCCCACCTGGTTTCTTTCACTGGAACCACAGTGCTATGAACCTTTTCTCCATCTTCACCAAGTCTCCACATCTCACTGGTAAGATGGGGAGCAGATGACATCACTTCTCTCAGTTCCTCTCTCTTAGAGCCCTAGATGTCAGCAAGTTCCCACTGTCCACCCTTCCCCCTCCATCTGGGGACAAGCAGCCTCATGTTTAAGGCAATTCCCTCCCCTCCCTTCCCACCTGGTCCTTGCTGTCTTGCTGAGCATGCTGTGACAAAAAAAGAAAATGTCTGTGGGTTTGGACAAAGTGAGTCCTCTGGGACTTTGGGCGCATTGCTTCACCTCCTTGAACCTCAGAGTCCTTCCTGTCATTCAGTGAAATCACTATTAGGAATACATGGGTTACTGACTACTCAAAGTGCCTGGCACAGGCCTTGGCACAGAAAAGACGCTCAAGGAAAGCCTGTTCCCACCGCTAACCATGCCCTCCAAAATGTTCAACCCCCACCTGCCCCCACTGGTGTGAAGAGGAACCTTGGTGCCTGTTCCAGGTGCATCTGTAGCTTGCCCCCCACATGCATGCCAAGGATGAGGCAGAGCTTTCTGGTTGAGTGCGGTTGAGTTGGGAAGGTGGCACTGTGAATAACAGATGTTTTTCTCGTGTGGTGTTGCCTCCCTCGGGGTGGAGGCAGAGTCCTCATGGTGGGAGGTGAGGGGGGGTAATAGGGTTTCTGTGGCCTGAGAGCAGCCTGAGATCTTGGGGCCCAGTCCCTGACTTTCCCCACTCCTCTGCCCACAGCTACGGCCACCTTCCCTCCTGGCTCTTCTCTGAGAGCGTTCATGCAGCCCATGGTCCTCCTGGCATGCTTATGTGGAGCCTTGCTCCCTTAGCGTGAGTATGGCCTTTGCTTCCTCACAGTGGGCAGAGGCCTGACCTCTCACAGTGCCTCATGATTCACACCCTCACATTACCCTTCACCGTGCTTGGCCCGGTGTTACCCTAGGAATCTCCCGTCCTATTCCCAGTGCCCTTCCAGACCAGCACTGTGCTTCTTCCCTATTGGGACAGCCTTTCCCCTTGAAGATCCATGCTGCTGGCTGAGAGGCAACTCACTGCTGGTGAGTAGGGGATTATAAAGAGGACCACCATGCTCCTGCCTGGCCCAAATGCCCCTGTCTTTAGCTCTCATTGAACTATTAAGATGACATTATGAAATGACAACTAATTAGTGGAGAGACAGCCTTGAACAGGGTAAAAACAGGAACCTGCCAGTGAAGTGGGACAACTTAATTGTAGTTACTTATTTAGTGGTAGAAAGAAAAAAGTGTGTAATTAAGTGTTTCCTGAACATCAGTGGCTCACTGTTAGAGCTTCTGCTCCAAGTGGAGAGCTTGCTGTAGTCTTTGGCATGTGTTAATGCTACTTGCACAGAAGGCCTGTGGCATGGAAGGGAGGGGATCTGGAGTGAGCTGGTGGACAGAATGGCTGCTAGGCCTTTTGACCCAACACCCGAATCCACCCCACGTTCATAGATGTGAAAATGGGCCCCAGAAGGGGGCAGGGTGGGGGTGCCCAAGCCCAGTGCCTCTGCCACTGGAGACCCCCACACCATCGCTATATTCCTCATGCACAGTGATTGTGGAGCATATCACACGCAATTCTATTCTTTGTGAACCTATGACAGTCATGTCCTGGACCCCCAGCGCTGGGCCCGGCACATAGTAGACCACTGCTCAGTAGCTTTTTTTAGATTGGCATTTTGAGATGGATGATTCATGTGTATCTCCATGTCATGACGGCAGCTCTTTGAGGCAGGGGCTGAGTCACAGTGATTCTAATCTGGCACATAATGGCACCTACTAAGTTGCTCTGATGTCACTATAGCTTTTCTGGGGAAATAAAATTGATTTGAGCCAGCACAGAGCAGTCAGCCTGCAGCATGGACCATGCATGGGGCAACTGGAGGAGCCCAAGACCCACTGCACATTGAGGGCAGACTTAGCTACAGCTTTTCTAGCAAAATCTTTGCTGATGGCTTGCTTGCCATTTTACATGGCAGTTCCTGTGGCCACCTCTGGGTGTGGGGTGCAGTCCCCTGACACCTGCTAGCATGGGATGGAGTGCTCACATTTCAAGCCCTCAACCCAGCAGGTCACTGGGTCACCAGTGTGATGCTCATTTGAAAACTTGATGGTGTCTCCTTTCAGGTCCAGTGGCTGCTGATGGCTGATTTGTGACATTAGCCTTGATAACACTGCTTGCTACCCTCCCTCCTAAAGAGGAGAAATGATCTCTACCCAGGAGCACGAGGGAGAATCAGGGCTGGATCCAAGAAACGGCCCACCCTGGCCAGGCCTCAGTTCAGCTGATGTACTCCACTCAGTGCCCCTGTTCTTGTCCTGCCGCCGGGAAGGACCACGGAGCCTGAGCGGGAGTAACACCTTCACTGCGTGTCTTCCAGAACCCCCCGGCCCCCCGCCCTCTCACATTTGCCAGAACCTCCTGGCCCCCCGCCCTCTCGGCTCTGAGCCTGCACTTTTGGCCCATGTGCACCTAAGCGAGCTCCCAGGCCTCATGGCTTGGAACCTGGGTCTTTAGATGTGTTGTGTTTTCCTGCCCTGGCCATGAGCCCATCTCTAGTGTGCCAGCCTGATGCAGGCAGTGCTTCTCATGCTGGCGCTGCCTCAGAATTACCTGGAGGCTCTGATTCAGGACATCTTGCTTCATACCAGACATTGCTTCTCACATAGCACTCATCCCATGCCCCTAAGTGTAAGATCCATGAGAGCAAATATCCCCTATTCACTGTTGCATTTTCAGGGCTCAGGAGAGGGCTTGACCCCACGTGGCATTTTTTTAAATAAACAAATGTTTTTTAAATTTTTTTTAATGTTTATTTATTTCTTGAGAAAGAGACAGAGTGTGAGTGGGGAGGGGCAGAGAGAGAGAGGGAGACACAGAATCTGAAGCAGGCTCCAGGCTCTGAGCTGTCAGCACAGAGCCCGAGGCAGGGCTCGGACTCAAAAGCTGTGAGATCATGACCTGAGCCGAAGTCAGATGCTTAACTGACTGAGCCACCCAGGTGCCCCTAAACAAATGTTTTTTAAATGACCATAGCTATCTGCAGGGACCATGTTGGGGAATTGGGTCCTGGAGACCCACTGGGCATGACCACAAGGCTCTCCTGAAATGAGCTGGTAAAGGCCCTAGTTCAGTCTCACACAGGCTGCTGTCAGCCCAGAAGCAAAGGGTCAGGCAGGTCACGTGTGTGTGTGGGGTCAGGCCGGGCAGGCTGATGCCAAGGAAGACAGAGAGAAGAGAGCTGGCAGGCCCTTCTCACATCCCCACCCTTGCTGAAGGCACTCTTTGCTTAGAACTCCTTCCTCTTCTTCCTGAACTCTGGATTTCAGCAGGGGTGGGGGGCAAGTCGCCCCCGTTAGAGATGGAAAAGCCACAGTTCTACCTACTGATCAGATTTTTTTTCACTTTGTAGTAAGGAAAGTTTTCAACATTTACATAAGTGGAGAGTAAGCATAATGGATCCCTATATGTTCCTCAACAACCTTTTAATGACTCTTGATAATTCACCCATGTTGTTTCATCTATTTCCTCCCACTTTTGTCTTGAATCATTGTAAAGCAGATCCCAGACATTATGTCATTTCATTTGTAAATATGTGGATGTGCATCATTTACTGATAAGGACATTTTGTTTTTAAACATAGGGACCATAAGCCTGCCATTATCTGTTATCTGGCCAGGGAGACACTCCATAGCTAGCCACCAGCATCCTTCCGTTTCCACAGACTGGTCCCACCCATGTCCCAGGAGGGTGGGGTCCATTCCCCATCCCTCCAATCTGGGCTGGCCTTGTGACCTGCTTTGACAGCAGAACGTGGTAGAAGTGACAGTGAGTAATGTCCACAGCTAGGTTTAACAGGCCTTGTAACTTTCGCTTTTTCTTTCTTGGGACTCTGTTGCCATGTAAGGAATCTTGGGCCAGGATGTTCATGCTGAGACCCCATGGGGAGAGAGACCCAGACACCTACAAGTGCTCCAGCCATCTCAGCAGAGGCAGCAGACATGTGAATGCAGCCTTCTAGAATGTTCCAGCCCAGCTGGGCTCCCAGGTGAGTCAAGCCACATGAATGGCCTCAGCTGGCACCACATTTAGCAGAAGAGTCACTCAGTTGAACCAAGCTCTGACTGTAGAATAAAGGGTTCTTCTGCCTGAAACTCCACCATTAAGGCCCTGGCCCCAGCTCCTGATGCGAGCCGTTCACAGTAGCCCATTCCTTGGCAAAGGAGCTAAGCTGTGGGGAAGGCATGGTGAGGAGGGGGCAGGATAGGGCCTGGAGAGTGTGATCCCGCCTCCCAGAGCACCTGGGACCCAGGGTGGGGTCTGGGCCGGGCTGGCTCTGGTTTCTGCAGAGGGGTACAGGGTCCTCACAGCCTGAGTCACTAGGAGCACCCTGCCAACACTGAGCCACCTGGGGCAGGTCTCTAATCCTCGGTCAGTTACTCATCTCCAAGTCTGGTAACGCACCTCCGGCCCTGGGACTTTGCTGAGGAAGAAATGAGAACATGGGTACAGGTCCGAGGGTGCAAGACTGCCTATCCCAAGGGACTTTCCATGCTGTGAACTTGCAGGGCGCTGGACCCAGGAGCCCAGCACGCCAGCTGAGAGGTGATTTGTGCACCCTCTACTTAATGCTTTTTGAAATTAAAGCAAGACTTGCCTCCATCTCCTCCGTTTTTAAATTGTTTATTCATTTTTTTGAGAGAGAGCATGAGTGGGGGAGGGGCAGAGAGAGAGGGAGACAGAGGATCTGAGGAGGGCTCTGAGCTGACAGCAGTGAGCCCGACGCGGGGCTCCAGCTCACGAATTGTGAGATCATGACCTGAGCCCAAGTCGGGAGTTCAACTGACTGAGCCCCCCAGGTGCCCCTCCTTCTGTAGTTTGAATGTGTATATTTCTTTTATTAAAAGGATGCCCCTGTACCTCTATTACTTTCATGAATTGGTGCTTTCCTGTCATCACGTCACACAGCAGAGGCCTTCTCCCCATCCCGGCTACCAGGGTCATGTCCATTAGTGGCCGTGGGATTGGGTTTGGCTGAATGCAGGACACCACCTGGCATGCCCTGACCATGGGGCCCCTCCCTGGAGGAAGGAGGACAAGTGTACACTGTGCAGAGCCCCTCAGGGCCTGGGGGGGGGACTTCCCTGCTGGCCAGAGCTGGGCACTGTTCCACAGTGCACGGGCAGTTGTAAAGTCTTCTTTACAAGACTTCCTGGGCCTGGCCTGGGAGACGATGACACAGCAAAGGAAAGTGTCACGCTGTGTCTCCCGCACATGGGCACAACATCCAAGGAAGCACGCATGGTCCTGTGTAGTCTGGGGGCGATAAGGAGGAAAGGGAGACTTGTTTTTTGGTCTACACTGTTTGAATTATGCACTTAGGATTTTGGACCATGAGCATGTGTCTTTTTGCCAACTCAACCAATGAACCAAACAAGCAAACAAATAACAAACAGACACTACTGTTTGTATAATCTAGAAGCCCTTCATGGGGGGCATGTTCTCATGTCCCTGGCTTGGCTGTCACAGAGTCCCCACGTCCCCGAGTTTCCTACCTGAGTCCCCAGAACCCTCCTACAGTGTTCTGGCAGAAAGAGAAAGCCCAGACACCCCGTCCTGTCCTCTAGGCCCTGGCTCCTCTCATACGTCTCCTGGTTGTCCCCTAAGCTTTCCTCGACTGCTGGGCCGGTGGCTTGTGCCACTACGCAAGCATGCATACCTGTTGTTTGTCCATCTCTTCTTTTTTAGAAGAGGAGTTAGGCTTTACCTGCATGACCACAAGTCCCACTGAAGAGTTTGCTTCTACTTGGAGAGGCCCATGGCCAACACCCAACTGAAGATAGTGCTGGCAGCTCCAAGGGGTTCAGGAGGTAAGGGGGCGCTGGAGACCTGAGATCACAACGAGCTCATTTTACTGATGCAGACACTGAGGGTCAGAGAGGGGAAAGGACTTGAACTTGCCTTCCACTCCATGCAGAGAGCCCTGGGGGAGTGGGTGGGGCTCTGACTCTGTTCTCCCTGCCCTCTGGCTCTGTCCCCAGGCTCTCCTGGTGCCTTCAGCTGAGCCTGGAGTGGACTCCCCTCAGCACAAGTCACTGCAGGCCATTCTTAGGGCAGGTGGGGAGAGGACAAGATCAAAGTCCGACCGGGGCCGAGATGTGACAGTTGGAAGGTACTGCAGGCCTGAAGACAAGGGCTGCAGGAAAGAGGGCAGGAGTCCCTCCACAGGGAAAGTGTATTGGTGTTCGTGGTGGGCCCCCACCCTGCAGGTGCAGAAGCAAGGGCCCTTGGAAGTGGGAGGCTGGAGCTGAGGACTGGACCCACGGCTTTGTGGGCAGCAGCGCTCAGAAGGAGCCTGCAGCGCCCAAGAGACCCGGCTCAGCCCGGGAGTCCGGAAGGCATGCTGGCGGTCCGTGCGAAGGCTGAGATACTACGCCATCTGTTATAAGTCTGGGCGACAGTCTAAGAATCAAGGGCGATGACCACCTCAGGCCTTCTGATTCTGGAATTTGAGGTGCCAACTTTGAAATTCTCCCTGGGTGACTCGGGCGCATTACATGATGATCCTCAAAATCTGTCTCCTCCACAACCATGAGCGGCCCAGGGCGGGGGGCTGAGCACGGGCTCAGGGTGCAGGAGGCAGCTCTGTCTTCATCCCCACACCTCCCGCCAGAGCTCATCTTCTCTAAAGTCCTCCTGGGTCCCCTTTGCCCGTGACATTCTTCCGGCTGTGAAGCCTGACGCTTTTCATCCTCGGGAAGCCTCCCCGGTCACTTCCTCTGAGCCTCTGACTTCTGGCTATTTCCACAAACTATACCCCGGGGTGGACGTTTGCCACGTGGTGCTTCCCAGTTAAGTCAGGTGACTCTCGCCTCTTCAAAGGTCCTGCTTTCCATCTCGTAGGAACACCTAGCCTGGTGTTATATTTATTGAGCAAATGAAATAAGAAAAAAATGAAGATTGGGGCGCCTGGGTGGCTCAGTCGTTTAAGTGTCTGACTTCGTCTCAGATCATGATCTCACAGTTTGTGAGTTCGAGCCCGGCGTGGGGTTCTGTGCTGACAGCTCGGAGCCTGGAGCCTGCTTCATATTCTGTGTCTCTATCTCTCTTTGCTCCTCCTCTGCTCTCTGTCTCTCTCTTTCTCTCAAAAGTAAATAAATATTAAAAAAAGAAAAAAATGAATATGAATGCATGCAGACAGAAAGAAGGAACACATTAAAGCAGGAATAAATGACTGCAAGCCCCTCTGGAAAGAGCCACTCTCGCATCTGTCTTCTGGAGCCCCTTCCCTCTTTGTCAAGTGGCTGAGACTTCATGTGCAAGTGGGGTCGCTGGCTTTGATTTATTTGATCTGCTCGGTGCTTCCTGATTGTCGCCAGCTCACAGAGGCCTCTTGAAGCTGCCCATTTTGCCATCTTTGCCCCCCTCTGTTCCTCAGCAGGTGTCCCTCTTCCATACCCGGGCACTTCCTGCTCCCGGGGCAGTTGGGGTGACATTCTCAGGCCTGAGTCTCCATAGCCGGATCATCAGTCCCTGCCTGCTTTTTCCGGCCAGCTGTTGCCAGCCCTCGCTGGCTATTTATACTCTGTCGGTCAGCTGCTTGGAGCCATACTCAGTAAGCAGTTTCATCTCCTGGCTGACTTCTCCACGCACTGGGTGCTGGAAGGGAGCCTGAGAGGAGGAGGGTTTGACAGGGGCTAGCTCCTGGATCTGTGATGCTGTGGCCGTGTCAGCCCCTCACACTCCAGGAAGTCAGGTTTTCCACCTGAATTCTGTGCGTTCCTTGACAGATGCATCCTGAGTCATTTCACTGGGGGTGATTACAGAGACCTTGGAATTGGGGTACCTCTGGGTTTTCCCAAATGGGTAGTGAGCTAGGTGAAAACCTGGCACTGGGGAGAACCAGGTGGCTCTGTCAGCTCAGTGACCTGAGGTTAGATGCTAACAGTTCAAATGTGATGCCCACCATCTTTGTCCCTCTCATCCCTGTCCCCTCTGCCGCTCTGCTGCCACCGAACACTGCCATCACCGTCACCCCATCGGTACCCATCCCATTCCCACCACCAATGCTGCTACCACTATCATCCATAGCCCATCCCAGCTTCAAGTCTGGCAAGTCATTGCCTCAGTACCAGCATGACTGCCACCCCACCCCATGTCCTTATGCCATCAGCTGTCCTTACCACCTCCCCATGACCAGCACTTGGCTAAAGACCCTTTTCCTACACCACCTACCTGCTTAGGATCCATTCTCCTTTCTAAACTGCCCCTGAGGTGTATTTAAAGCCCATCTTATTTGTGCAGTGGGGGGTGGGGTGAAGGTTGCTGGTGGGGGTGATGACACTGAGAGGGTATATTGGTCCTAGACAATGGGTATCTTGAATTTTGTACTTGTCAGTGTGAACTTGATGTCTAGTTGATGGTTTTGAGTCCAAAGCAGAAATTTTCTGAGCAGAAAGTTACAGGAAAACCCCAAGAACCACAGGAGATTGAGAGTCAACGGTCATTCAGCCCATGAGCATTAGATGCCTAGGAAGGAATAACGTGATCTGATGGAGGTCTGGGAAGGGAAAGGCAGACACCATGGAAGAATGGACTGGTGAGGAGGTGATGTTTGGGTGAGAAGGAGCCAGTCATTTGAAGATCAGGGAGAGGAATGCTCCCGGGAGGCGACTTAGCAGATTCAAAGGCCCTCTAGTAGGAAAGTTTGTCTTACTTGAGGAATAGAGAGGAAGCAATGTGCCTCTGTGGGTCACTGCTTCCTTGTTTCCTAAAGAGTAAAACAATACATCCCACACGTAGTTATTTTTAGGGTTAGATTTGATAATGTGTCCTTAGCAACATTCCATCAGTTTGAACACATACTTTGCACATAGTAAGCATTGAATACAGGGCTGCTCTGACACTTTGCTTTTTAGAAATCTTTACCTCTCTGCCTCCTCCACCTCCTCTGGCAGTTTGTGGTGGGGAGGTGGGATGTAGTGGTTTTCTGAAGTAGCTGAGAGGGACTGGAAAAGCACAGGATGGCAGGTGAAAACCAGATTAGTGAATTCCAACTTTTATGAGACGCAGTGAGGAGGAGTCAGGTTGAGGTGGCGAGGCCAACCCTGCGAGATAAACAGGATATATAAGTTTGTACTCAGGCCCTCCCAGATCCTACTGATGAAAACACACCACCTCTTGGATATTCACTAACTATTTCTTGAAAATTTATATTTCTGCCTCTCAGAGTGTTGTTTTTTTTTTTTTTAATTCCTCCTAGGTAGCATACAGATCCCAGAGTTTCCCTGCAAGAAACACAGAATCCTGCCCTTTGGGTACTAACTGCTGACCTTACATTTGAATTACTGGTGCCCAGAATGACTTACATTTTAGAGCAGTTCTTGCAAGACCAAATACCAGAAGGGTCCATAGAGTGCACTGGGCAGAGTGTGGGAACTCACAACCGTTTACTTTATGACAGCATCTTCAGCTGTATTCTTTGGGCACCAATTTTGTTTGCCTGATAAAAGCACACTTTTCTTCCACGGAGTAATGTGCTCTCTCCCAAACTTCTTGAAATGCATGGGCTTGCTGGTGTAGCTCTTTAGATTCCATAAAGAAGCAGTGAAGAAGCCATGATAAATGGCCTTTGACACAGGGCATTGGGTAGAGAAGTGATGGGAAGAAGGAAGGCTGGGGTCAGACAGGAGAATGTACCACCTGCAGGGAACAGCCATCATTTGCTTCCAGAAAGTCAGGAGGGACAAAAGCCCAATGTTTCTGGCTGCCCTGATTTTTCAAGAGAACCCAGACGCCTAGATATTTATGGGATGTCTCCCGATTTCTGAAAGTGGGCAAGTAACTCAATGTTTTTAAAAAGCGCTATGCAGGGCTGCACTGTGAGTTCTGCAGTGAAATGTACACTCTTTTTTGAAGGGTCAAAGCAGAGGCCTTGCCAACTCACTCTCCAAGCTTCTCCAGCTGCTGTCCATGACAGCATACAGTGTGATGCCTGCATACATGGACCAGAATACCCTGGTCCTCCATAGAGTTTCATTTACAAAACAGATTTTCTCCACTTGGTCCAAGGTGGGGGGCATGCCTGCCTTGCACGTGTTGCCTACATCACCTTGCCTTGTTCACCAGCACAGGAGGACTGAAGCATATGTTCTCTGGGACCAGTTAAAAATCCCACAAAGGGCTCATGGGGCACCTGGGCAAACTGGCTCAGTCAGTTAAGTGTCTGACTTGGGCTCAGGTCATGATTCAGGAGTTGGGGGCCCTGCATTGGGCTCTGTGCTGACAGCTCAGAGCCCAGAGCCTGCTTTGGTTTCTGTATCTCCTCACCTTCTCTCTGCCCATCCCCCCTGCTCATGCTCTTTCTCTCTCAAAAGTAAATAAAAACATTAAAAAATAAAAAAAAATACTACAGAAAGGCTTAGAGTTCACTCAACTAGAGCCAAAGTCCTCATCTAAAAAGTATGCATGTGTGTGAGAGTGTGTGTGTATGTGTGTGGGGGGGGGGGGTCGGGGTGGGCAGGCGCCTGTCCTTGAAGAAGGGAGAGGTGGTAGGTAGGCAGGGTCTGGGATATTCTTGATAGTGAGAGACAGATAGACCCTACCTGTCATGGCCTGGATGTTTGTGTCTTCCCCAGATTCATATGTTGAAGCTGTAAGTCCCAGTGGGGTGGTATTTGGAGATGGGAGACTATTAGGGTTAGATGAGCTTGCAGGGGAAGAAGGCATTTCCCCTCTGTCCTCCTAGGTTTAATAGCTGGGTCTATAAAGTAAACTTACAACAGGTAGATTAATAAGGGAAAAGGTATACAAATATATTACTATGTGCATGGGAGATTGACAGGAAAGAAAGGAAATGCCCAAAAATGTGGTGAGACTGTGAGAGCTTATGTAGCATCGCCATAGGGTCAGGTGGGGGAGGCTGGAAGCCACTTATAGGAGAATAAATGATTTTGAGGAAGGATGAACCGGCCCTTAGAGGAAGAGATGGGAGGTGTGATAGCCTGTGTCAAAGCCTTGCTGGCTGAGGTGTAGACTTCTAGTCTCCTGTGACAGAAGTCACAATGCTTCCCTGGTTGATATCACCCCCTCCCCCAGGAGATTTATGACAACTGAGTTCCTTTTGGAGAAGGCTCTGTGCTTACATAGATAAAGAGAGTTCACAGAAAGCCTCTCCCTGCATTCACTCTTTTTCAAGTGTCTTCAGCTCAAAATAATGTATACAGTAACATAACCTATTTTGGGGTGGCATGTCCTGAACTCCTTCAAGATCACGAGGGTGGGACCCTTATGATGGAGTTAGTGCCCTTACAAGAAGAGACCAAAGCTCGCTCTCTTTCCCTTTCTCCCTCTCCCTGTCCCTGTGTCCACCAGGTGAGGACGTGGCCAGAACCCAGTCATCTTTATTTAAAAAAAAAATTTTTTTTAACGTTTATTTATTTTTGAGACAGAGAGAGACAGAGCATGAATGGGGGAGGGTCAGAGAGAGGGAGACACAGAATCGAAACAGGCTCCAGGCTCTGGGCTGTCAGCACAGAACCCGACACGGGGCTCAAACTCACAGACCGTGAGATCATGACCTGAGCCGAAGTCTGCTGCTTAACCGACTGAGCCACCCAGGCGCCCCAAACCCAGTCATCTTTAAACCAGCAAGCCTGTCTTTATCAGAACCTGACCCTGCAGGAACCCTGATCTTGGGCTTCCCAGTTTCCAGAACCGTGAAGAATAAAGGCTATTTAAGCCGCCCAGTCTGTGGTTTTCTGTTGGACCCGCCCAAGGTGATGAATGTACTACCCCAGACAAACTAGGCTCGCCTAGGACATGCAGGCCTGTCATTTTCGTCCTTGGACAGGAACTAACTGTGAAAACACTCTTTCCTGGTGTGAGGTCTTGCCACGTACTGGTTCTGTCACCTCAGGTGGGTTTTGTTTTGTTTTGTTCTTTACTTTCTGAGGTTCAGAGATTTAATTTCTCTAGTGAGGGTAATTGTATTTATCTCCTGCCTCTTCACTTTTAATTCTTCTGGAGAATTAAATGAGGTAATGCTTATGGAGTGTCCAATATAGCCTTTAGCACATTAAATAATAGCTCACCCCTGCTCCTGTTATAGTTACTACTGCTATGGCTTTTGTTAATATTTTCTTTCTTCTGGCCTCATGTCTTGGGGGATGATGCCAGAGAACTGGGGTTTGGGTTCTATAAATGGCATCAACGACCACTGTAATCCACTTATTTTGCCTCATTTGCTAACTCAGTGCTACTCTGGAACAAAAGTAGTTGGTACTGGTCATTGTGCCAATGGTCCCATGGCACTTTGGGGACATGGACAGCAGGGTATGTACAAGTTGGTGGAACCATATTGGACAATGATGGGGTGCTTTGATTGAGTAGTGTCGGGAGAAGCCTTGTCTGCCTGCACTGCCAGAGCAGAGCTCATGCTGTCATGCAGCCCTGGGTGGCTGGGGCCCATCTTAACATCAAGTGGGAAGAGATGATGTTTCTTGGTCACACGTCAAGACTACAGCCTTTCACCTAAACCTCTGAGTCCTGGTAGTGTACCCTCAGCCTGCTGGTGTCCCAGGGCCTTCTTCCTGCCTTGAGAAGGCAAAAGCTGACAGATGTGGAGTGTCCAGAGCCGAGCACCAGAGATGTCTGGGGAAGGAATTCCAAGCAGTCTGAGGCCACCCCTGGGAAGGGAGTGACAATTTGGCTTTTACCTTAAAATATGAGCCGGACAGTGAGGGGGAGTAAGCAAGAGGAGCTCAAGGTACCAAGTCACTGGGGCTCTTTAGTCTTGGGCCTGTGTCAGTTTAATACCACGCTCTTGTATCTCAGCCCCAAATGGTCCATCAGTAATATATTTTGTGATGCTGAGGTTGGGACTCTGAAGATCTTGCTTCTGCTTTTCTGGCTCCTGCTTGTTTGGATCTGCCAATCAGGGTCACTGTGGGGTGACCGTGGGGCTGGAGCAGGGAGAAAGGGCTCGCTACTTGCTTCCCATCAGTCCCCTGAGCAGACACAGCTCCTTTTTCTTTCTTTTTTTTAAAATTTTTTTAAAGTTTAGTTATTTATTTTGAGAGAGAGAGAGAGAGAGAGAGAGAGAGAATCCCAAGCAGGCTCTGTTCTGTCAGTGTGGAGCCCGATGTGGGGCTCGAACTCAGATCATGACCTGAGCCAAAACCAAGAGACTGAGCCACCCAGGTGCCCCTCTTCTCCCCTTTCTTGAGAACATCTCCCAGCAGCGCTTTTGGGCACAGAGCAGTGGCAGTTCCTTCCTGGGTGGTGGCCACGGCCAATGTACAGCTTCCCACCACTGCAGACTCATCCTCACTATTCTCGTAGATTCGCTACACCACCAAACAGCACCTTTCCTGGGCAGCAGGTGCCCAGGGCTGTCCTGCAGGCTCAGAGACATGAGAACCAGACACTGGAGATCAGGGAGTTCGGATACAGATCAAGATGTATGGAAACTCTGTGTTCTTTATTTCCTCACAATACAGCTTTTCTCGGTTTCATTTATGAGTGGGGCTGCTTCTTGGCTCTCAGTTCATTTCCATTTTTCCTTTCTCCACTCCTGCGCCAATACCTGGCTGCCTAATTACTTGAGATATGTAATGATTCTTAGTATCTGGTGGGATAAGTCTTCTCACTTCATTTTGCTTCTTCATAAATATTTGGTTATTCTTACTTTTTGCTTTTCTTTCTAAACATTAGAAATAGCAGATCGAGTCACAAAATCACAACACAACACAACAAACACAAATTGTCACCACTTCTGTGTATTTTGATCTGAATGCATTGAAGACATAGATAACTGGGATTCTTTTTTTAATTGAAGCACAATTGACATACAATTAGGTCAGGTGTACACCATAGTGATTTGATATTTATATACATTACACGATGGTCGCCTCAATCAAGTCTAGTTATGATCTGTCACCATACACAGTTGTTACAATATTATCAACTATTCTCTATGCTGTACATTACATCCCTGTGTGTTATGTATTTTATAACTGGAAGGTTATACCAATGTAAGTGATGCTAGTGACCCTTACGTATTCCTAATCTTAAGGAAACACTTTCAAATTGTCACTGGTATATATGATGTCTTCTTTGTCTGATTTATTTCACTTAGCATAATGCCCTCTGGGCTCATCCATGGTTGTTGCAAATGGCAAGACTTCATTATGTTTTATGGCTGAGTAATACTCCATTGTGTGTGTGTGTGTGTGTGTGTGTGTACACCACATCTTCTTTATTCATTCATCTGTCTGTAGGCATTTAGGTTGCTTCCATATCATGGCTATTGTAAATAATGCTGTGATGAACATAGGGGTACATATGCCTTTTTAAATTAGTGTTTTTGTTTTCTTTCAATAAACTCCTAGAAGTGGAATTGTTGGGACATAGGGTAGTTTTATTTTTAAGTTTTTGAGAAACCTCCATACCATTTTCCATAGTGGCTGCACCAGTTTGCATTCCCACCAATAGTGCCTGAGGGTTCCTTTTCTCCATATCCTCACCAAAACTAGTTATTTTTCACCATTTAGATAATAGCTGTTCTGACAACTGTGAGGTGATATCTCAGTTTCCTGAATAAGAATCAGGAAATTTCTATTTTCCTGATGATGAGTGATGTTGAGCATACTTTCATGTGTCTGTTGGCCATCTGATTGTGTTCTTAGGAAAAATGTCTATTAAGGTCCTCTATTTAAAAAAAATTTTTTTAAAACATTTATTCATTTTTGAGAGACAGAGCACAAGTGGGGGAGGGGCAGAGAGCCAGGGAGACACAGAATCGGAAGCAGGCTCCAGGCTCTGAGCTGTCAGCACAGAGCCTGATGCAGGGCTTGAATCTACGAACTGTGAGATCATGACCTGAGCTGGAGTCTGACTGAGCACCTAGATGCCCTGGTCGTCTAGTTTTTAATAGGATAGTTTGGTTTTTAATATTGTTTTATGAATTATTTATATATTTTGGATGTTAACCCCTTATCGAACATATCACTTGAAAATATCTTCTCCCATTCAGTAGGTTGCCTTTTTGTTTTGTTGATGGTTTCCTTTGCTATGCAAAGGACTTTTAGTTTTGTGTGGTCCCACCTGTTTATTTTTGTCATTGTTGCCCTGGCCTGAAGAGACAGATCTGAAACGTATCACTAAGATCAATGCCAAAGAGTTTACCGCTTATGTTTCTCTTCTAGGTGTTTTATGGTTTCAGGTTTTACATTTTAGTCTTTAATTCATTTCCACTTTCTTGTATATGATGTAAGAAAGTGGTCCAATTTCATTTTTTTTGTCATGTAGTTGTCCTGTTTGCCCAGCACCATTTATTGAAGAGACTGTCTTTTCCTCATTGTATATTCTTGCCTCCTTCGACATAGATCAAATGACCATGTAAGTATGGCTTTATTTCTGGGCTCTCTATTCTGTTCTATTGATCTATAGATCAGAGATCTATAGTGTCATAGAATACCATATGGTTTTGTAGTATAGTTTGAAGTCTGGAAATGTGATACATCCAGCACTGTTCTTTCTTTGCGAGATTGCTTTGGCTATTGGGGATCTTTTTTGGTTACATACAAATTTTAGGATTATTTGTTCTAGTTCTCTGAAAAGTGCCATTGGTATTTTGATAGAGATTGCACTGAATCTGTTGATTGCTTTTGGTAGTATGGGCATTTTAGCAACATTAGTTCTTTCAATCCATGAGCACAATATATATAACTAGGATTCTTTAATGTCTTTTAATAAAGTTTCTAATTTTGTCCATATAGGTCATCTACATTCTGTGTTAGATTTATTCCTGTGGACTTTATATTCATGAGATAATTTTGAATGACACCTAAAATCACACAAAAGTGACATTTTAAAACACTTGTTGGTAGTATACAGAAATGCAATTTTAAAAAGTATGTATTCAGTAATTGTGCTAAACTCTCTTATTAATGCAATAATTTGGGATTTCTATATGGATGGTAATATTACCTGCAAGTAATGACTGTCTTGGTTCTTCGTGTCCAGCCTTTAAACATTTGCCTCCTTGTCTTTCTGTGGCACCTGGGATGGTCTTCACTGTAAGTGATGCTATCAGGCCCTTTAACTATTCCTAGTCTTAAGAAAACGCTTTTAACTTGTCACTGTTATCTATGATTGCATATTAGATTGAGGAATTTCATTTTATTTCTAACATGCTGAAGATTTTTATAATGAATATATGCTAAATTATATCAAATGCTTTTTCTGTATCTAATAGATAAGCCTATGATGTTTTCCCTTTGGTATGTTTACAGATGATTTCTTTTTTTTTTTTTTTTAAATTTTAATGTGTATTTAGTTTTGAGAGAGAAACAGAGACAGAGTGTGAGCTGGGGAGGGGCAGAGAGAGAGAGGGAGACACAGAATCGGAAGCAGGCTCCAGGCTCTGAGCCATCAGCCCAGAGCCCGACGCGGGGCTCGAACTCATGGACCGCGAGATCGTGACCTGGCTGAAGTCGGACGCTTAACCGACTGCGCCACCCAGGCGCCCCTACAGATGATTTCTATTCATTGATTTTTGAAGTTAAATTAATCGTACACTCCTATATTCAACCCAGTGTGGTTGTGATATGTAAGTTTTTTTTATATAATGCTGGATTCAGGTTTCTAATACATTTTCAAGGATTTCTCACATCTATATTCATAAAAAAATAGCCTATAATTTTATTTTCTTATACAGTTGTGGTGGGATTTTGGTGTTTAGTTCATGCCAGCCTCATAAAATGAGCCCATTGCCTTTTCTCTGGAAGAGTCTGGGTAAAATTAGAATTTTGTGTCTTTTAGATATTTGGTATAGCTCTTGGTGCAACTCTATGGACCAGGTGGTCTCTGTGTGGGGAAGTTTTAACTATTAGGTTTATTATTTAAAAAATGTTTTCTGTTTATTTATTTATTTTGAGAGAGAGAGACAGAGAGAGAGAGAAAGAGAGAGAGAGCATGAGCAGCGGAGGGACAGAGAAGGAAGGAGAGGGAATCCCAAGCAGGCTCTGCACTGTCAGCAGAGTTGAACATGGGACTCGAAACCACAAACTCTGAGATTATGACCTGAGACAACATCAAGCGTGGAACGCTTAACTGACTGAGCCACCCAGGCACCCCTGGTCAGGTTTTTAAAATGATTATAAGACTATTCAGAATTTCTGTGTTTTCTAAAAAAAATGTTCCTATATGAATAAGTTATATTTTTCATGAATTTTTACATTTCCTCTAAGTTTTCAGCTTTATTGGTGTAATATTCCTCATAATGTCCTTGTATTGCCTTTTTAATATCTGCAACATTTAAAGTTACATTTTCTGTTTTATTCTTAAATTATTTATTCATGCCTTCTCTCATGTTTTTCCTTGATTACTTTTGCCTGAAGTTTTAAAATTGGCCTTTTCCAAGAACCAGTCTTTGGCATTATTTTTCTCCTCATTGTATGTGCTTATCTTTCATTAATTTTTCTTCAATAAGAAGGGAGTGTTTTTATTTACTTATTCTTTTTAAGCTTTTTTAAAAAAAAATTCCAGTTAACATGCAGTGTAGCATTAGTTTCAGAGGTATAATATGGTGATTCAACACTTAACATCCATCACCCGGTGTTCGTTATCACAAGTGCCCTTAATCCCCATCACCTATTTCACCCATACCGCCCCCCCCCCCCACCTCCTCTCTGGTAACCAGCAGTTTTCTCACTATAGTGAGTCTGTTTCTTGGTTTGCCTCTCTCTCTCTCTTTTTTCTCTTTGCTCATTTGTTTTGTTTGTTAAGTTCTACACATACATGAAATCATATGGTATTTGGCATTCTCTGACCAATTTATTTTGCTTAGCCTTATACTCCATAGCTCTGTCCATGTCATTGCAAATAGTAAGGTTTCATTCTTTTTTATGGCTGAATAATATTCCATTGTATATATTATATAATCTTCCTTATCCATTCATCAGTCAAAGAACACTTGTGCTGTTCCCAAAATTTGGCTATTATAGATAATGCTGCTATAAACAATGTGGTGCATGTATCCCTTTGAATTAGTGTTTTTGTATTTTTTGGGGTAAATACCCAGCAGTGTGATTACTGAATCTTAGGGTAGTTCTATTTTCCATGTTTTGAGGAATCTCCATACTGTTTTCTACAGTGGCTGCACCAGTTTGCATTCCCACCAATAGTGCAAGAGGGGTTCCCTTTCTCCATATCCTCTCCAATACATGTTGATTTTAGCCATTCTGACAGGAGTGAAATGATATCTCATTATAGATTTGATTTGCATTTCTCTGGTGATCAGTGATTTGAGCATCTTTCCATGTGTCTGTTGGACAGCTGTATGTGTTCTTTGGAAAAATGTCTATTCATGTCTTCTGCGTATTCTGCCCAGATTAATTGGATTATTCATTTTTTTGGGTGTGGAGTTTTGTAAGTTCTTTGTATATTTTGGATACTAACCTTCTCTCAGGTGTCATTTATAAATATCTTCTCCCATTCTGTAGGTTGCCTTTTAGTTATGTTGATTGTTTCCTTCGCTGTACAGAAGATTTTTATTTTGGTGAAGTCCCTATATTTATTTTTGCTTGTGTTTTCTTTGCCTCAGGAGACACATCTAGAAAGAAGTTGTTACTGTTGATGTCTAAGAAGTTATGGCCTTTTTCTCTTCCAGGATTTTTATAGTTTCCTGTCTCACACTTAGATCTTTAATTCATTCTGAATTTATTTTTGTGTATGGTGTAAGAAAGTGGTCCGGTTTCATTCTTTTGTATGTTTCTGTCCAGTTTTCCTAACACCGTTGTTGAAGAGACTGTCTTTTTCCCATTGAATATTCTTTCCTGCTTTGTTGAAGATTAAGTTGTGGGTTCATTTCTGGGTTTCTACTCTGTTCCTTTGATCTATGTATCTATTTTTGTGCCAGCACCATACTGTTTTGATTATTTTTCAGTTATTTTTGCTTTCATCTTTAGTATACTCTTCCTTTCATTTTCTTTAGGTATGTTTTATTGTTCTTTTAAAGTCATATGTTTAGCTCATTAACCTTTCTTGTTCTTAATATGAGTATTTAAGGTGATAGATTTCTATCTATATATCAAATTAGCATTCCATTACATGTTGATTCTTCTACATTCTTCCAGTTTGAAATGTTTTCTAGTATCCATTATGATTTCTTATTTGACCCTTGCTATTCAGAAGTATGTTGTTGAATTTACATCCAGTAATTGTCTTTATTATTAATTTCTAATTTAATTACGTTGTGGTCAGAGAATGTAGTTTGAAGATACCAGGATACCAATTCTTTACAAGTATTTGAGACATTTTTGTTTGTTTGTTTTGGTCTTAATACCTGGACAAGTTTGTAAATATTCCATGTACACTTGAATAGAATGTGCATTTCAAAACTGTTGAATGCTATGAATATTAATTGTCTCTCTCTCTCTCTCTCTCTCTCATCTATCTAATCTCGGTTATGTCAAGATTGGTGTGCTTTTCAGATCTTTTATGTCTCTATTTTTTGTTTTTTCGTTTTATTTTTGCTTGCTTAATCTAGCTATTCCCGACAGTTGTGTCAATATCTCCTAAAATAATGCTGGATTTGTCTATGTTTTCTTGCAGTTCTGTCAACTTTTGTTTTATATATTTAAGACCATATTTTTAGATGCATACAAGTTTCTAAGTATTTATTAGTTTGGGGGGAAATCAGTTATTTAAATGGTTAGATTTTTTTGTCCTGTTTTACTTTCATCTTGTGTGTTGTTTATAGCTGTTTTTACTTTTCTATTTTGACAATCTTTTTTTTAATGGAGACCTTAATAAATTTACATTTTCATATTTCTGACAGAATAAGATTGATTTCCAATAACCTCCTTTTTGCTTTCTGTCTAATCTTTTCTGTTTTTCTTGCCTTCTTTTGAATTGATTGCTTATTTTTTCTCATTCCATATTTTGCTTACAATTTGGAATTTATCCATTTTTATGTAATGTTATTTAATATGCATATTTAACTTATGAGTCAAAATTTAATTAATATCTTTGTAATTTTCTTAAACAATAAAACCTCAAGAACATTTTAATTTTAACTTCCCTTTCTAAATATGGGGTTGATGTTCAGTATTTTAGTCATACCATATTTCTTTTTTTTTTTAATTTTTTTTTCAACGTTTATTTATTTTTGGGACAGAGAGAGACAGAGCATGAACGGGGGAGGGGAAGAGAGAGAGGGAGACACAGAATCGGAAACAGGCTCCAGGCTCCAAGCCATCATCCCAGAGCCCGACACGGGGCTCGAACTCCTGGACCGCGAGATCGTGACCTGGCTGAAGTCAGACGCTTAACCGACTGCGCCACCCAGGCGCCCCAGTCATACCATATTTATAATCTCACAAGACATTATTATTATTGTTTTATAAAGTCTGAATTTGTTTAGATTTACTTATATATTTGCCACATATTTTGCTTATTATTTTATTTTGCATCTTATACTTTCCATCTGGAATTCTGTTCTCTGCCTGAATTATTTTAGAATGTCCTTTAGTGAGAGTTTCTTGTTCATCTGAAAATGTCTTTCTTTCATCATGTTCTTGAAGAGTAGTTTTGATAAGTATCCAATTTTGACAGTTTTCTCTACTTTCTCTTTGAAAGTATTATTTCAGTTTTCAAGGCTGCTTTTTTTTCTGTTGAGAAGTTATCTGTCAAAATAATTGCTGATAATTTTGAATTTAATCTTTATTTTTTCTATCATTTCAAATATAGTCTTCTTGTCTTCATTGTTTAGCCATTTTGCTATGATTTGCCTAGTTGTGGGCTCCTTGTATTTTCCTACTTGAGAATCTTTAAGATTTCTATATTCTGAAGATTGGTGTCTTTTAATAATTCTAAAAATTTGTCTCCTTCAGTTTCTCTCTTCTCTTTCTAGAAATTTGACTAGATGTATATTAGATATCCTTCCTGAATGCTTTATATATATTTCATCTCTTAAAACTTCTTTTCCCATCTTATTGTTCACATTCTTCATTTCCTGGATAATTTCTACTCAGTGTATTGTAGGTAATTCATTGCTTTCTGATTTTCTTTGTTGTTAAGACACTTTCCATTAGCTCAATTGTTATTCTGTTGGAGGGGGTCTCTATCCCCATGTTCTCTGTGGTTTTACAAGGATGTGTCAAGGTGTGAGCTTACTTTTGTTCATGCTTCTTGGTTCTCCGAGGGCCAGTTTTCTCTGAAAGTCAGACTTTATAAACTCTGGGTCTCCCTTTCCAGGTGAATACTTTTACTTCTTACCACCCAGCCAGAACCATCTCTGAGCCAGCAAGCTGGTGCCTCTCTACATATCTATCCCTTTTCTGACTCCACAGAAATAAATACCTTCCTTACTTTTGAGGCTGCTTTCTCTCTTTTGGGCTTTATTCAAACTACGATATGATGCACCTAAAGAGGGAATTTATTTACACCATCTTGACTGGAGCCATTCAGTCAGCCATTATGTACTAAAAGTACATAAAAATAACATTAAAAATACATTAAATGTACTTTCGTTGCTTCATGATTTTAGGGCCTTCATTTGCTTTGTCATTTAACCTGAAAATGGGATACAGGCTAATATGCTATAGGTATTTTTGTATTGGTGGATGCTAATGTATTAATCACTGAATATTAAGAAATACCCAGGGAAATATGGTGAGGCACCCAGGGAACACATTTGTGTGCTATTAAGTTCTTTTCTGAAGAGAACATATTCTTCTCAATTAGGGATTTTAAGAAGTAGTGGGAATTTCCATGACTTTGGCCTGTGGAAGGAGAAGAGTCCTTCTAGCCCATCTGTCATGACACTAAAAGTGATGTTTTTAAATTTCAAAACTGATTAAGCCTCCTCCTGTCTAGAGTCCTCCAGGGTGTCCAAATGATTATTGAGTGAAATGCATACTTCATAGCTTGGCCCTCAAGGCTGTTGTTGAACATTCTTCTAGCACTTTAGGCATACCAGACTCATTTCTATCTGTCACCCACCTCTTTTCAAGATTCTCTTTTGTTAATTCAAATGATGGTAACTCAGTAATTCCTACTTGTTTTTTCAGACTGACAAGCAGAGTTCTTCTCCCAGGGACCTTTGCTTGACTGATCCTTCTCTTCTCTTCTATCCCTTCTCCTTCCTTCCCCTTGCTTCTCTCCCACATCCCACTGTCTCCTGGGTCACATACGGAAACATCCTGTGGTCTCCTCTGTCTCTGTATTTAGCAAGATGTATTGAAGTTTTTGAGTTCCTTTCTATCGTTATTGTTCTTTGTGACCTCCCTCATTCATCTCTGTAGACCAAATGTCCATATAAGAGCAGGCCACAGAAGGTTCTTTGTACATGATCTGTGACTCAAAATGAAGGCCTGTTCTACTATGGTGTACAAGTGCTGCTGTGCTCTCTCAGGGTCTCAGGTTTGCTTTGCCATGGCCAATGAACAAAGCTCCCCAGCTTGCCTCTTGCTCAACACCATCCTCAGGGTTTTCCGTTATTCTAAGAACTGAATGTCGGAATCCAGGTAGGATATTTCTGGAGGCAGTACCTTTCCCTCTTCTAGTGCCCCATCCCACGCAAACATCCTGGGGAAAGCAGGGCTACCCCCATATACCTTGTGGGGTGTCTCTGAGAATCTATTTGCCTAGCCTCTGGGAGTCTGCTTGGGAAAACACTTACATCAGTTGGAATAAATGCTAGTTCAGGGGCTAGAGATGCTGGCTTGGTTGGGTCAGGGTTGCAGATGAGCCCACTCTCCTCATGCTAGACAGAAAGAGTATCTAGACACTCTTAGATCAATTCTCCTGCAGGCCCACAATCATCAGGCTCCCAGAAACTCAGTGCAGCCCTTTCATTTCAGAATCAGCCCTTTATGAGAAACTGTGTGCTGATTAAGTTCATGGGCTGAAGGCTGGGTTCAAATCCTGGCTCTCTGCCATGTCATGTCATGCAATCTGGATGACCTTCCAAGTGTCCCTGTGTCTCAGTTTCCTCATCTGTAAAAGGGGTTCCTACCTCAAAGAACTGCTGTGAGAGTTAAGTGAGTCAGTAGATCACAATGGGTACACAGTCAGTGATTAGTAAGCTTATAAATGTTTGTCATAGCTCAGTTCCAAGGCATTGTATTGTATCTGACAACCCTGCACCCTACATCTCCTTGGTGTCCCCCTCTGTTCAGTGAGAGAGCTGGGCTGTATAACCTCATCCATGCCTTCTAGCAGCAGGGGCCCCCATTGTCTTCTGTCTTGCCACCTTGGTGCGCAGTGCTTCCAAACACGGATGGTGTGTTCGTGGAATAGTGTGGCTGGGCATAGGTCTAAATCAATTTTCACAAGGTCTTGTTTGTGGTTTGGGCAATACTCCTGCCCTATTTCTCTGTTTGGCTCTACAGACCACCTCTCCTGGGTAGATAACCTTCACTGAGGGAATTCACATAGGGATTTGCCCGGGGCTCAGGGAGGAAGGTGGGCTGTAGAATACTCTTCATTTTACAGCAGAGCCGATTCTTGGCTGAGGCTCATTTAATTTATACTACTTTTTTATCCTGATTATATAATTTTCGTAGAAGACTTGGAAATGTACTTGATAGGAAAGAAATAGCTGAAAATGATGACTCATACCTGTAACTTCTTGCAGCAGAACCTCTGCTTGTCCAGAGGAGCCAAAGTCCTCTGCAGTCACTGAGACAGAGAGGGAGACTTCCGGTTTGCAGTCTCTCTGTGTGGACTCATGATGTGACAGTATGGAGCCCTTGACAAGAGACACACAGCAGGGTGAGGGAGCCCACGAATGTACCGAACCCCGAGGGCGAAGACTGAACAGGCCGCAGTGAAGCTCTGGTCTCCACCTCCAAAGGACGAGGAGTCTCAGAAAAGCTTCCTTGATTCTTGTGGAAACTTCTCTCAATGGTCTTAGCACCCGGAGTGGTTACTGTTAGCATGCAGGTGGGCTTTCCTCTCTTTTCTGTGCCTTTTTAGCACACCTGAGTTTGCACAGGGCAGGGTGGGGGGTGTATCATGTATTTTAATGTGTTCCCCTTAACATTATATCACAAGCATTTCTTGAACTTATTAGCAATTCTCTGTAACATCATCTCATTGCTTCAGAATATCTAATTGCAAGTTCACATCATAATTTTCTTAACATTCTCCTAATGATAAACACTTAAGCAGTTTTATATTTCCCTTACTGTAAATAGAGCGATTAAAGATGCTTTTTAACTGAAATCTTGGTCTGCATTTTAAGATAGTTTCTCAGGATAGACTTCTAGAGATAGAATTTCAGGGTCAAAGAATGTGAACATTTATGAGATTCTTGGCACACTGCCAAAGGGACTGCCAAGTCTACTCCTTCCAGTGTGGGCTCTTTGTACCCTTAGTGGCTTTGAGTAAGCTTCTTTTAGATAATCTCTGCCTTAATTAATAAAATAAAATGCACATACATATTTCTTTGATTTGCAACTCAGCGGCACATTTTTTCCTCTTAGAATCATTTTTCAATGGCAGGTGATTAATAATAAGTGGGATAAACAAGTTAGAGAACTTCCTTCTACCTCCCTTGAGGGGAGCTGCTGTTGGCTGCCAAGAATTCCAGTTCAGCTTGGCTGTTGAAACTCTCCAGCTTTGTTATTTTGAAAATTGAACATGTCTGTGTGTAGGTGGGGGGACCCTCCGTATGTTTTGCATGGTACGTTTCAACAGGGTATTGGCAAGGACAGGAGGACCGGTGGTGGAGGCTTTCCACCCGTCACACATTAGCAACGCTGTCTCAGCACTGGCTATGCCTACTCCTAATAGTTTCATGAAACGGGGAAGCTAGGGCTTTTTATTCCCTTTTTACTGATGAGAAAATGAAGACTCAACGAGGGGAGCCTCCTGATTCGGCTCCACGTCAACTCACAGGAACCAGCTTATCTTCTTTAGATGGTGGCAAGATGACAGCAAGGTCACTTCCAGTCTGGCTCAGGCTGCCGGGAGCGAGGTGTGGGGAAGATGGTGAAGCCCAGCCTGGTTCCAGTGGGAGAACGACACAATCAGTCAACAATGACTGCCAGGGACACAAGGAGTGGGAGGGCTTCACAGGTGCCCACTTCTGCCCAGGTACCCAGTGGTGCCCAGCTGCCAGTTTTGCTCAGGTATCAATATTGCATATATGCTAGTATTGCACAGGTGCTGGGCGTTGCCCAGAGGCTGGTATATGCATAGTTGCTAGTATGGCACAGGTGCTGGTATTTACAAAATATGTGGAGCCTGCCCCCTTTTGGAGGCTCCAAGACCCCATTTCTCCTCTCCAAGGGAAATTAGAAGGTTGGACATAAGTACACAGATTGGTTTCTGTGGCCTTGTCTGGCACATGTGCAGCTATTTTGCTGGACTTCAAGGCACAGCCTCTTTTCTGTATCATAGTCCTCTGTGGGCCAGGACAAGGTTCTGACCCGAGAAAGGCTTCAGAGCTGAACCTTTGCAAAGTAATTAAGTCAGAAATGTCTTCCTTCTCTGCCCTCCTGTCTCTATCCCACCATGCACGGCGCAAACACGCCTCAGCTCCCCATTCTGCTTTCCCACCTCCAGGCTCTCATGCCCTATACCTCTGGTCAGAGACAAGATGTGCAGAGGCTTACCCACCATTTCTCCTGTGCCTGGAAGGATGTGTGTGGCAGAAGGCTTTGCAACTTTTCATCCTAAAGAATAAAACTTGAGTAGTAGAATTTCTGACTTCCTTGGGGTGGGAAGTTTGAGTAGAATGCCTTCCCTGGGCATCTCAAGTGCTCTATGGGCAGGCTTTAAGAGGTAGCCCTTCTGAATCCTTTGTTTTGATTTCCCCTCTGGGGTTCTAGTCAAGTATCTTTTGTCCCAGAGGAGTTGCAGATGTGACTGTAGGATGCCGAAGACCTTGATTCATTCTTTGTAGATTTTAGTGACAATGGCTGATGAACAGTCTGCGTCTACAAACCCAATAAATCTGGTATGAACTTCCGCTCCAGGGGCTGTAGTTTTCTGTGTGCATGGCATGCCACAACCAATACAGAGTCAGGTGAATTCGCAACTGTGTCAAAAGAGAATTTTGCTTTGATCCCAAGGGATCTGTTACAAGGTGCTTTTCCTTATCCAGGCCTCAACAATTTCTAAGCCATCTTTCTCCCCAGGCCTCTAATTCATCTTCACCTCTGGCTACCAATGTAATGTGCAAATCAGACCACATCTACACCCCATTTCCTCCTGTAAGCCCCTCCAAGGGCTCTCCATCACCTACAAGACGACATCCAGCCTCCACAGTATGATGGCCAGACCCCTCATTACTTGGTTCTTTGCAGTCTCTGGGTCCAGCCTCATCCTTCACTTCTGCGCAGACCACATGCTCCAGAAGAACATGGCATTGGCAGTTTCTGGACTCACCTTTATTTCTTTGCATTTCTGACCCCTGTGACTGGCTGACTCCTTCAGAACTAGGCTTAGAGTTCCTCCTCCAAGAAGGCTTCCCTGGCCTCCATTAGGCTCTTCATTTTTCTTCCAGTGTGGACCTCAAGCAACCTGAGCAGTTTTAACATATTTCCTGTTGTGATGAGTGTCCTCCAGGCAGTGGCAGTGACTTGCTCGCCCTAAGTCCCTGGCATGGTGCCTACTGTGTGGTATAAACTCAGGGGACATTTGGGGACTGAATGAAGGTATGTCACTGCCTGGATGCTGAGTTCTGGATGCTCACCATCATTTTGTCCTAATGTCTCCACTTGTCACCCTTAGAGGACAATGTCCGACAAGCAGCGGCTGTGACCTAAATGGTCCTGCCCCAGAGGAAGGGG
The DNA here is from genome assembly GCF_022837055.1 of Prionailurus viverrinus. NCBI lineage: Eukaryota > Metazoa > Chordata > Mammalia > Carnivora > Felidae > Prionailurus > Prionailurus viverrinus. The sequence continues at coordinate 105,157,136 of NC_062568.1, read as the reverse complement.
TGGCCTGCCCTTGGGGCATCCAAGGGAGCCCCCAGAGTGTTGTATCTTTGGAGAGCTGAATGTAGAACACTTTCCTACTCTTTGACTTGGGGGAAAAGAAGAACGATTTCAGCTATCTGAAAAATAAAAGGTGGCCAAAGTGTTTGGTTTAAAGTTAAAGATTGGGTGGGGGGTTTGCCTATCTTAAGCATCCTCTGAGATCTATAATGTTGGTAAGAGAGACCTCTTGATCACTGGGTGACCTTAGAAATAGAAGCTGGAGAATTCTATTGAGTCTCATTGTCAGGGCTCTGGATTTATGAGTTCACCCATGAACTGAGACATTCCCACGGTGTATACCTCTATTTGTTCCTGTGACAGCAAACTAATAAAACCCACAAAACCTGAAGCTACATCTCTCAGGGATTAGCAGAAGGATGGAGAAAAGTTTTCCCCTTGAAACTCCCCCACGTGCCTTAGGAAGCAGAATATGCTTTTTGGTTGGCTGGTGACAAGGTGGGAATATTTCAATGGGCTCTGAGCCCAGCTACTTAGCACATTGCTAGAGTTTAATGTATGTACACGCTTATTCAGTAAGTACTGAACACTCATGGGCCACCAGGTACTGTTAGGCAGTGCCTACCTTGTTGGGGTAAAAATGTTCTGTGGGTCTCTCAAATTTCTCACATCTTGTGAGGCATGACCTGGCTGTTCTGGACTATCTTTTCAAGGAAGTTTGCATAGCAAACAGCTTTGGAAGACTGAGCTAGTACCTTCCTCCAGATAGAGGGGCAGACGTGCTTACTGCCCATCAGAAGAGACTCTGGTTCTCTTAGTTCAGGGTTCTTCTTCTGGAATTCAACCTACCATGTGGACAAGTATCCATTGGGGACCACCCACATTGTCCACCTGGGGCTAGGGAACAGGAAGTGCCCACACAAATATGCCAATGTCTATGCCCTTGCTGTGAGTAAGAAAGCCCTCTGCCCTGTGTCTTCTGTCAGCACCCATGGAACTGTTACAGCCTTGGCTTACCTCACAAGCAGGTAAAATCTCAGTGCCCTCACAGTTCCTGACAAGCTTATATCCTTATTGAATTTCACATTCAAAACACCATAAATTAAAATAATTTAATCTTCATTTTATGGATTAGAACTGAATCAGAGAAGTTAACTCTTCCTAAGTCACAGAGGTGGTTAGTGCTAGTGGGGAGGTTTTTGTTCAACTCTGTCCAATTCCAGAACCACAACTTTCCATAACATGTTGACATGATCGCAGATGTTCAAGTGCCTGTAGTTCTATTTGTGGCACAGCTCCTTCCCCCTCCCCCAAACCCCTTGACCTTTGAGGCTTCTCTGTTGCTATGATGATAAGAAAGCTCAGGTGAGAAATGGAAAACAATTAAACAGCATCTCTTCCAAAGGAACATAAACAAGATAAAACCATCAGGAGTTGCTTCCATTGAAGAAGTTTTTCTCTGATATTTATGTAACAGTTGGCTTGCAGCTCCGACCTACTGTCCTTTCTTCTGGTGAGTGGATTGGATCCATTTCCCAATGAGCATGATGGGCTGAGTCATGTGAATTTCAGATGGGGCAATGGGGTGGCTGGAGTAATGGGCTACTACTCCAGGATGACAGAATGACCTTGTACATTTCCACAATGCATTTTCATCCTGTTTAATTTGATCATTGCCTTATCTTTATGATAGAGAGTGACCTGTTTTTCCGGTGGCTTCCTGTGGCCTGTGAAAAAAGCCCCATTTCTCAGCTGGGGCTTAAGACCCTCCGTGGTCCAGCCCTAGTCTACTGAGTGGCCAACACAACCTTCCCTTCTCCTCTGAAGGCTTCCTAATCCATCCCATGCCTCAGGTGGAACCGGCCTGTCCTTCCTTTGTGTTCCACATTTATCTGTTTCCCTTCTCTCACAGAATCTGTGACACTTTGGAGCTATATACACTGATATGTTTATCTTTCCCACCAAGCCATGAGCTCTTGAAACAGGGCTGCTCATATTTGTGGCTTGCAGCTAAAGACTCAGAAACACTTACACACACACACACACACACACACACGATCTATCTCTGTATCTGAAATTTTACCATTACTCTTATTTTGGGGTTAAGCACTTTTTAAAAGCACAAAACATCCAAGGAGGATTAGTACAGATGTTTTATGGATATTCTGACAAGATGTAATCTACCCAGTCATTTTCCTCTTTGATAAGAGTGACCTGGATGGCAAGATTCTTGGGTGCTAGCACATGAATCAAGTGTGATCAACCTGAAAACACTTGCTGTCTTTATCTTGCTAATCATCCTGCAGAGCGCCAACAGCCCAGGACTCTAGGGCTGCCTCTGTCCCAGGCCGGCCCTTGACAGGGATGGGGATGTTAGTGTAAGAGCCCAGGTCATTGCTGGCACAGAGCCCTGGCCTGGAGTGCTCTGACCCCTGCACTGGGTCATTCCAGGGTCCCTGAGTCCTGGTGCCACCTGCTCTGTTCACAGAAAGAGTCCTCACTGATTCACCTCAGCCTACAGAAGAAAGGAGTCTCCTCTCTCCAGCCTACTGGTCAGACAGGCCTGGGCTCAAATGCTCCCATGGCCTTTAGGTGCTGTGTCATCTCCAGCAAGCCCTCCAAGCTTCCTGAGGCTCAGTTTCTGCAGGTGTTAAGGGTGAATGAGGCCACTCGCTTGTGAGGATTGTGGTGAGGCTAAGAGGAACATGCATGGGGAAGGGGGCATTGCATACAGAGTGTGCTAGCTCCCCTTCCCTCTTCTTCCAGCCCTCCTTCTCTCCACCTCTCCCGTTTTATCTGCCTTTTCAGCCTTTCCTCTCCACTTCCTTCCTCCTTAATGGCTTTTGGAGAATGGGCACATGCATAGGAGTGCACACTCGCCCCAATCCACATTTGTTGTAGACATGCTACATGGTGACTCTACGCATCGCTGGGGGAGGGATAAAAGATAAGGAATGTGCAGTCCCTTACCAGAGGGAGCACCATTATTTGCACACCAGTGTGCACTGGATGCCCATGGGGGGTGTGCATGTGCATTCTCATTGGTAGGATGCTCTTGCTCACCTCTACAGTTAGCCTGTGACAGCTCCCTTCTGGGGACATTTGGATAGGCCACCTTGGATGACCCAGCCTGGCAACATCCATGTCACCTCTGCATCTGATTCTGGTTGGGACTGAGGGCTGGGAGTGAGCTATGCTTCAGTACGGTTTTCCAGGACATTCGGTGGACATGGAGGGCAAGCACCAGGGGAGGCAGGGACCGGTTCTGAGAGAGCAGTGAGTAGGGGGTCCCCGGGGCTGCTGCAGAAAGAGTGGGGAAGAGCCACCAGCATCTTTTTCCAGCACAGACACTAGTGGCAGCATCAGGGGGCCCAGGTCCTCTGGGCTGACCCTCTCCCTGGAGACTTTTGTAAAGCAAGGCATGCCTGCATGTGGATTCTGGGTGCCTCCTCTGTGCCCACTGGGCAGTGATGAGTGCTCATCATCTTTGAACATGAGGACATATGCCCCGTATGTTCTCAAAATCCTGAAGTGATGTCACAACTGAAGGGATGTTGGGTAGCTGGTTGGTACAGTTGTTTCCCAAATGTGTTCCGGGGACTCTTGGCCCCCAGATTTGTAACGGGTATTCTGGGAAGCAATGGGGTGTCTGGAAAAATACATTTGGGAAATGCTGAATTCATCCCCCTATGCCCACACCCCAAGAGTCATGGCACACATTGGAACACAGGATGGCAAGAGGCCTCACATGGCTTTAGATTTGCTTAACATGCCATTTTACACATCTATTTGCACATGCAACACCCTTTTTGTTTGGGCTGTTTATCACCATTTTTCCAGGCTGGTATTTTATAGATCACACTTTGGGACACATGGATGTAGTCAAACTCTTGGTTTTACAGATGAAAAAGTGGTGGGGCAGCAAACTTGGGTTACTCCACGGAAGGTCTCACCGTTTGAAGATCACCAGTTCCTTTCCTTCTATTTCTCCCCCCTGTTCCCATGTCAACCCTATAACTTCCAGCTCTTTTGCTTGGTGGCCAATCCTGGCAGGGCTTGGATCCTGTTATTCCCTAGGGAGAGTGATGGGGGACCTTTTTGCTGACTCCCGGGCATAGATGGTGCAGCCTCAAGAAACCTGAGTTGTAGGGAGTTCAGGGAAGCCCAGGCTACAGGCTTAAACTTGGACCTGCTGGTCTCTGAGTGACTGCTGAGTTGCGGGGAGTCTAGAAAGACACTTACGAAAGAGGATGGTTAGTAAGTTCATCTTCTCTCCCTGTTCATTTTATCTTTTAAAAATGTTTTTATTTATTTATTTATTTATTTATTTATTTATTTATTCTTGAGACAGAGAGAGACAGAGCATGAGCAGAAAAGGGGCAGAGAGAGACACACAGCATCTGAAGCAGACTCCAGGCTCTGAGCTGTCAGCACAGAGCCCAATGTGGGGCTTGAATTCACAAACTGTGAGATCATGACCTGAGCCGAAGTTGGATGCTTAACTGACTAAGCCATCTAAGTGCCCCATAAAATGTTTATTTATTTTTGAGGGAGAGAGGGGGGGGGCAAAGAGAGAGAGGGACAGAAGTTCTGAAGCAGGCTCCACACCTACAGCAGTGAGCCTGACATGGGGCTCGAACTCGTGAGCTATGAGATCCTGACCTGAGCTGAAATCGGACGCTCAACTGACTGAACCACCCAGATGTCCCCATCAGTTTAAGTGACAGTTACTCCTCCTCAGGAAATGTTTAGAAGTGGTACAATGAGGAAGTTTCATTAACCAATACATATGCACTACCTATGCAGCACTAGTAATTGACATCAGAAGACAGCACTGAGCACCTGATGCATCTGTTCCCACCATCAACCCTGACCCTTGGTACTAGAGGGTTTCAGAAGAAGTCCCTCAGGATGGGTCACTTTGCCATGCAGATTATTTTGAGCTGAAAGTAATTGGTGCCCAAAACACCAAGGAAGAAACTCTGACCTTCCCCCAACTATCTCTAAGAATTTAGATAGAGGACCTACTCCAGGAATGGAGCTATCATCACAATTACATTATCCAGAGGAAGTAAAAGGAGGAGTTTAGCAAAGTATCTTTGTTAAAATTCCTCTCCCTGTCCCATTGTTTCTGAGGGGCCCAGTACACATTTGTTTACCAAATAATTACCCTTTTTCACCTTCCAGTGAATCGCCTTCCTTCCCTTTGAAGTCCCAGACCCCTACCTCCTTCCCCTTAGTTCGGGGGACATATATATCTCATTTTGCCTGCCTTTGGAATCCCACGTTTATGTGGATTCCCAGGACGTACAAAATTAAATGTGATTTTTGTGGCCAATCTGTCTCATGTCAACTTGATCCTTAGACCAGCCAGAAGGACCTTGAAACATAGAAGAAAACTTTTTCCTCCTCAACACTACCATGGAGCCATGTCCACTTGAGGGATGAGAACATTGAAGCCAGAAAGGTCAAGCAAGTTGACTGAGGACCTAGGATCAGGAAAGGAGGATCCAGGGCCCAAACCCAAGACAATGACATTCTGCAGTCTGTGCTCCAGCCATGGTCATTAGGGGAAGGATGGGTTCACTCATAGTTATTTAATGGGGCCGATTTCTCTAATACTGTGCCTTAGAAAACCATCACTTCAGCCAGTGTCCTCACATCCAGGGCAACCTATTTCTTGAGGAACATTCCACGTTTACATTTGTTTCATGAAGCTGGTACTTTTGTGGGGAAAAGAATGCTGGTCACTGGACCCTCTTCTCCTGGGAGGCCCAGAAGCCCTCTGCACTGTCTATGCTGAGGACAGGCCAATGGGGCCAGAAGTGGACGGTCCCATCCTCACACACACAGACTGTAGTGGAGAACACAATGTTACACTGGTGAAAAGCAAGGCCTGGGTGGTGGTTATCTTTCCCCAATTACAGTAATGTTGTTTGACTCTGAATGCTTGGTTACATTTCAAATTTATTTCCAATCATTTAGAACTGGATCGATGGGAGACAAAGGTGCCTTTTAGCGCTGGCACCTGCTGTTCCCCCCAAATGTCAAGGACTGACATTTGATGCCATTATCCCCAGTCAGCTTACAGATGACTCACTTCCTTGCTTCCCCAGCCCTCAGGCCCACCCACCCAGCAAGGACTTTCACAGCATGCTGATGACAAACCACACTGCCCAGGGGGACCCAGATTTTCTCCCTCTGGCAGAGCAAAGGTGGGCCTCCTGGGTGACCACTGCATCCCTGGGTGCCTGGGACAGGCCTCTCCTGGCTCAGTTCCTCCTTCTTTCTTTCCTGTCCCCAGGCTGGCACCCAGAGTTCTCAGGTCAGGTGCATATCTTGGGATGAGATGGGTGCTCTCATGGTCTGCCTGGTGGTCCAGGTAGCAGGGTGGGGCTGTGGGGTGTATCTTTTCTTGTGAAGAAGGCATTGGGGGAGAGGGGACCCGGTGCCCCTCAGATAAAGTACTCCTTTCTGCTGCTGTCCCCACCTGTGTCCTGGAGGGAGAGGTCATCCTGCAGGGCTGCGTCTGCACTTTCGGCAAACTCCGTGCCCTTGGCCTCATTGGTGTGGTAGGTGCCCTTGTGCCCGTACAAGTAGCGTAGAGTGATGACAAGCAGGCAGATCAGGATGATGGCTATCGCTGTGATCACGCCTGCAGAGGGAACAAATGCATGGCTCTGTCTGGGGCAGGCGCCTGGGACGGGGGTCAGGACTCATAGGGCTTGTGCCAGGACAGACACTGCTACAGTCAGCACCAACCCCAGACAGGCTGGCTCATTCCTGCCCTTCTCCTTCCTGCCTGGCATGTGCTCACCCTTATCCGCACCCATCTGAGTTACTCCAACCTCCCTTCCTCTTTCCCCCTCCTTCCACTCAGACTGGCGCAGACTGAGGCTGGGATAGGATTCCAGCACTGACCCTTGCTCAGGGCCACTCAGTCTACTGAGGAAGACAGACTTCTGTGCATACCCTGCAGAATCAACTACATGAGTTTACCTAAAACTGAGAGGTTCATGGCCTCAGGACTTGCAGTTTTAAATCCAGAATGATCTCAACTGAGAAGTTCCCCAGGGTGTGAGACTTGGTACTAAATCTAGGAAAGTGCCCCGAAGGCTGGGCCCTGGAGGCCGCCCTGCCTTGTGCACTCTTAGTAGGAACAAGACAGGGCCATGGGAAGCACTTGGGACAGGTTGGGGGGAGTGTGGCTCACTGTTCATCACCCTACCTTAGCTCTGGCACGCTCTCTGGAGGTGAAGGCTGCATGGGTTTGCCAGAGGAGCAGGGGCAGCCAAGCAGAGGACTGGAGAGGGAGGGGGTTCTGCAGGACACCCAGTAAAGGCATGGAGTGTGAACAGCAGTCAGCCCCTCATTTCTGTTTGGACTCAGGAGCGGTTGGGAGGTGAAGCTGGGAGGCTGGGCGGTAGGGGCCAGGTCACTCAGGGCTTGGGAGTGATGGGGTGAGGAGACACCAGTGAGTTTTAGATGGGCTTAGGCGTGGCCCCTCATGCAACCTCACCCTCATTCAGGCATTTGCTCTGAAGCCTTGGGTGGATTCTCCCCTGAGCACTCCCTCTGATTCTCCTGCTTGGAGGCCCAGGACAGCTCACCTGCAATGATGGCGATGTTCACACCCAACGTCATGAAAATGTGGTCAGAGTCGACCATTTCTGTGAACAGAAGAGAAGAACCTAAGTGGGGAGAGGAAATCCTCCCATGCTCAGCAGTGTGTCTGCACCCCCACCCCCCACTCACAGGTGCACAGCATTGTGAACTGGCCGAGTGGACAGAGGGCAGTGTGTGGTCAGGCTTCTGGCTCTTCCTGGTCGCTGACCAGTCTGGAGAGGACGTGGGAACCACAGTGGAGGCTGACCTGGTTCCTGCGTCTCTGAGTGGGGTGAGGGGCGGACTCCTTGCATTGGGCAGGTGCTCGGTAGACACGTTAGGTAGGCTAGCTCAGTAGTGCGCATGAGGGTAGGCAGTCATGTGCCCGGTACCAGCAGCATCTGCCTTTGGGCCTCAGCTTTCTCACAATAATGGTAAAAACAGACCATTTGTGAAGTGTCCCCACACGTGGAGGGTCCAAACATGCCAGGTGTTCGTTCAGTTGCCTCTCACCCATCATATCATGTGGTCTTCCCAGCAGTCCCATGAGGTGGATGGTATTACTAGCCTATTTCACAGGTGGGACCCTGAGAGTGAGGGAGTAACGTGCTCAGGGTCACACTGGCAGGACAGTCAGCCCACACTCCCGCATCTGGGGGGCAACTTTCTCCTTTCTCTGTTGAAGCCACCCTCCCAGGAGGGCTCCTGTCTGGTGGCTCCTCCCCAAGTCCCCTCTGTGGTCTCCGATTGGCTCTCTTGTGGGAAGGGCCGCACTGGGGCACTCTCAGAGTTACTGACTGGTCTGGCCACAGGGCTAGCATCTCAATTGGAATAGGAAGCTGTACATCACCTCCAGCTGCTTCACAGAGTGTCTCCTCTCTCCTCTGGGAGATGAGTAAGGAGAAGGATTTATTAGACCACAGAAATCTCAGTGTTAACATGGAAATCCCATGTTTCAATTATAATGGCTACGCATATTAAAGCAGAGAAGGCTACTTCGTAATAGTCCTTTCTGCTCAGATAATCACTTTAATTATAGTGGGATGAGGTCATTCTCCCCAGCTTCCAGATGCCTCTTTCTGAGAAGGGACTGGCCGTGGTGCGAGGAAGGAGAGCGTGGTGAGTAAAGGGAAGGCTCCAGGCTGGAGGCAGAGGAGGAGGAGAGCCTGCCCAGAGTTTGGAGGTGGTGAAGAGGGTAAAAGAGGTCCCTCAAGTCAGCAAAGAGACAGAGCAAGCACACAGCAGGAGTCAGGGAAGGGGAGGGAGGGGGAGGCAGGAGGAGAGCTCAGATCAGCCTTCTAAGTGCTTCACGGTACTGAGAACTGAGGCAGGAGGGGCAGGAAGTACAAGTGGCATCCGACTCTGAGATTCAGGGTGGACAACAACAGCCTGGATTTCAGCATGTAGCACATAGTAGGTCCTCAATAATTATCTGTTGAATGCATGACTGCATCCATAAATGCAGGCATATATGAGTGAATGGATTCAGATGCTGGCACTGCGGACCTTATTCAATCACCAAGAACTTCAGAGTTCAGGAAGAATAAAGAATGGCCCCCTCCTGAAGTTGGCATGGATGGCCATAGAAGTTCAAATACCTAGAATTGCCACTTGGGATTTTCCATGTTGAAGACCAGCATTTCTTAGGCCAGTGTGTCCAACCCAGTCAGGGTTAGAAGGGATTGCTGGTTCTTCCTCTTTGAAAAACACCTAGCAACAGCTTAGCCTGTGACAGGTGCCATCCTCAGCATTTACCGGGCTTGGCCCCCATGGCCATCCCATTTGGTAGAAGTTACTATTATTCCCATCTTACAGATTTGGAATCTGAGTGCCAGAAAAGTGTTACTGTATTCCCTGGATCTTATAGCTGAAAGAGAGTCAGAGGTCAACCAAGTCAAGCCCAGGCTGCTCTGGGTCAGTGTGCTGAACCCCGCCTGGCACTGCCCAGTACTGCTTAAGTGCTAGATGAGGTATTTGGCTTGAAACACTTGGGGTGAATTTCTTAGCTTGTGTTTAGGGACCTTGCACCCAAACCTATATACTGGAACACTGGAAGCTCTCCCTGCAGGCCAGTGGGGTGGGGACAGGAGGGATCTGAGGTCTCTGAGGGGTCAACAGGGCTCCCTCTGAGCTTATGTGTGCCCGGGAGCAAGGTGGGCAGGTATGCCTCATCTCCATGCCCTACCCCTCTGGGTGTGTGGAGCTGAATTTGCACAATGTGATTGATCCCAGGGAGGTGACACTTCAGCATGACCGGAACGGCTATAGAGCTCAGAACTGGCACAGCAGAGGAAGCTCAGGCCTGTCTGGGAGGATGGAGATGGTGTGAGAAGTGGTTCTCAAAGCGTATTCCTGGGACCAACAGTATTTCCTACAAGCCTGCTAGAAACGCAAATTGTTGGGCCCCATCTCAGACCTGCTATATCAGAAACAAGGACCTGGATCTCACAATCTGTGGTGATAGGCCTCTAGGTGGTTCTGATGCATGCTCTGTGCTGAGAACTGCTGCTGTATGAGAAGGCTTCTCCGAGGGAAGTCGTTAGGATTGGCCTTTGAAGGATGAATAGGAGTTTGCTGCACAGACAGGAGTATAAGTGTTGTAGGCAGAGAGCTCAGCACCCACAACAATGCTCACCTCTCTGTAGCTCTCACTTTCCCTCTAAATGTCTGTTCGCCATCCATGACACTGAGGCTTGTGAAGCCTACGTTTTCATCTCTTGCCTCTGGAGATGGAGTTAGAATGCTCATCGGCTATGCTCCCTTGTCCTGGGTCCCTGTAGCCGGTGGTGATGATAGGGATATTTGGAAGAGTAGCTGGAATGAGCTCCATTCTGCCCAAGGAAGTTGATGGGCTAGTGTGCAAGCAGATAAGGACCCTGGAATAAAAGCCCACCCCTAGCTGGGGTTGAAGGGTGAGTATGTGATTGGAGATGGCATCATTCTGAGTTCAGGACTTGGGGCAGAGGGATTTATGGGAAGCCTTAGGGAGTGCATTTATGGCAGAGGTAGGTGTTATTTATGGCTAGGTGTGGGTCTGAGATCAGAAAAAAGTAACTGTGTGTAGCCCTCAGATTGGACAGGCATTGGAGACCTCAACCTTTTTACAGAGATCCCAGGTACCCTGTGGTTTTCTTTCTTGGCTCCCTTTAAGACTGCAATGCCCTCGCCAGAGAGAAAGCTCTACAAACCCCAGAACCACATTAGCCCTGCTCACAGTTCTATGCCCAGCATCGGGCTGTGTACCTGGCACCCAAGAACGGTTGTTGGATGTTATTTGAAACCTGACCCCTTTGGAGGAACTGAGAATCAAACTGCCCTTTGCGCTGTCCACATCATTGTGAAGACAAGCTTTGGGTTCAAGTCTTGGCTTGACCAGTTTCACAGTAGTGCATCCAGCAAAATATTTAACACTGACTGGCTTTAGTTTCTGTGTATGTAAAACAAGATTAACCATACCCACCCTGTGGTTGGGATTAGAAAAGATATGCATGATAATGATATTTTATGTATGTTGTGTAGACAAGACCTACATGGCACATAGCTCAGAATAGGTATTTACTAAGTTGTCATTTTTTTTTTTTTTAAAGAAAAGCAGACTGCCACGTGCAGCACCTCATTTGGGTGTATCTGCTCTTGGAAGCTTGACGAGCCTATGCTCTCCTACAAATGGACCTTGAGACCTTGTTTGGAGATTCTAGCAAGACAGTGCAGCCACTCATATGCCCTTGACTGAAGAGCAGTCCTCCTCTATCGGGGAAGGTCATCGTCTTCAACAGAGTGTGCAGCTTTCGGAGGGACGCACAGGGAGCAGTGAGGGAGGAAGGGGATGCCCGCCTAGCCAGGCAGTTTTGCTGAATCAACCCGGGCCATCAATGGGTTGCTGTCACAGAGGTGGCAGCCAGATGGTCCTCACATCCTGTCTCCACTCTTTTGATCTCATCCTCATTACTACTCTGGTTTGCACATAATTCAATGCCAATCACCTAAGCCACCCACTCACAAATGTTTGGAGTCCATACAGAGGATGGGCACTGGTCATGGATTCCTAGGACGGGCCTGGTGGACAGTAAATCAACATCTGGGTGCTGAGTGTCTCTGTGTTCCCAGGATCACCGTCGGCACAGAGGAGGTTCCAGGAAACAGAGAATGAGTCTCTCTCTGGGAGATACGACTGTGACATAAAACTTATTTAAGGCAGGGTTTGTCAAACAGTAAATCCCAACCCACTGGTGGGTCCTAACTAGAGAGAGAGAAATAGGGGAGAGGGAGAGAGAGAGAGTGTGTGAGAGAGAGAGGGAGAGAGAGAGGAGAGCTCAGAAAGCATTAGGTTCTATCATTCAGCCAGGGTGAATACTGTTTGGTGGGGCTTTGGTTTCATTTGGGCACACACACCAAATGCATTCACCATACTGTTCAGAGACCATGACTTAGACCACAGCACCATAAAAGGGAAAAAACCAAATCCCTAGTCCTGCAGCACTGGGCTCAAGGGAGCCCAACTCTGAGCAGGCAGATGGTGAAGAAAACACAGCTTCACTCTGACAAAAGCTGATGTGGGCCAAGGCGGGAAGGTGGCCACGGTGTATGACAGCTCCGGGCTTCTGAACCCCAGTGTGGCCAGCCAGAGTCCTCGCCACAAGGCCAGGGCCTGGGCCATGAGCCAAGTGCAGGGATAACAGATGCTTCCTGTGAGCTGAGCTGGTGGGTCTCTTGGGGGAGAGGAAAGGGAAGAGCTGTTACTGCCCTAAACTGTTCAGGGAAGTTGCCCTCCTGTGGGGGCAGGGGTGGGGTGGTGAGCGGGAGGAACATTCCCTCATGATGGGGATAAGGCCACGTGTCCTGGGGGTTTAGCCTCAAGAGGGTGTGGAGGAGGAAGGCCACTCGGCCGGCACAGGCACTGGGCACTGGGCACGGTCTCCACGGAAGTCTCCTCATTTCATCCTGCAGCAGGCATGCAAAAGGGAACTTCCTTCCCTTTCTCTAAGTTACAGAAAATGACATGTGTGCCGAAGAGGTCAAATAATGGGGCGAAACTCACAGCCAACCAAAGGCAGAGCCTGTGTTCAATCGGAGGATTCTCCAGAACCAGAGTGTGCACCCTCCGAAGTGCTGGGAATGGCTTTCTCCTGTGCAGTCTGCAATCTGGCTGCAGCCAAGGGCTGTCGACCCTCCATACGGTCCACAGGGTGGCCGGCCGCCTGTCTTCTGGTCAAAGGCAGCGGGGCACACAGGTGCTGCGGCTCATTGAAGGTGATGTTCCCGGTTCCGGCTGGCAGCTTGGGCATGGCCAACAGGACACAGAACTTTAGCCGCAGCTGGACCCTGGGGGCTGGGGGCTGGGGGTGCTTCCCAGATGTTGACAGAGAGCAGAGGTCAGGTGCTGGCCCCAGGGACACAAGTCCAGAATCTCCCTTCTTTGGTGTTTTCTGATGAAGCTGTGCCAAGGGCACTCTTCTTCCCCTAGAGGTGTTATCTTCCCACCTCCTGCCCACCTCGGATGGTTTTCCTGGTGCCTCAAGGTTATGGAGGAAATGCCTGCTCCCTGCTTCTCTCGCCCAACTGGGGCAGAGGACTCTGGGAGAGTGAGTTCTTTCGAGTCAAGGGGGAGAATGCCTTCAGACTAGGCGGCCTATGTGTTCTGGGAAGAGGAAGATTGTTTCAGCTTTAAAACCATGAAGGGGAAGTCATGGAGTCCTTGGAGAGTTCCTCCCATGACAACTGTGTCAAGGACAGCAGGGCAGAGGCTGCCACACCACCGCCTACGGTTTGCCAAGTTCCATGCCACTCACCCAGACTTCTATTTCAAGGAAACTACGGATCTGGTTAGAAGAGCTGCTCTCCCCTGGCCGTGACTTTGTGTGAGTCTGATTTGGGTTCAGGATGAGGCCAGCGACTAGGGGAGGGACAGGAAACTTTGTGGCTGCAGAAAGTTCTCCTTGGCTCCCACTGGGGTTTCTTCTTCCTGCACTAGATTCATGCCTCCAAGTCCTCATGCCAGTCAAGCAGAAGAAAGCAGTTGACGGCTGAAGTTTATGAACTGCCTTTTCTTTTTTGGTGAAAAACAGGTCAATCATATTTCCTTTTCTTGGATGATTTGTTGTTATCACAGTCTGAAAGGCTGTAACACTGAAGCTACAACTGGGGAAGAGTTTGTCTCAGGATGGAAGTGTGACAAAGCGACAATTACACATTGTCTGTCCATGTCTCTCGCACGGCAGCCATGTTGGCTGTGTAGGTGGCATTCACCCAGCCCCAATGGCACGTGCCCACAGGGAGCTCAGGACTTGGTTGAGGACACGTGACATATTTATGTGAAAACGGACTGCCGACACTGTGTCGTAAGGTGTCAAAACAAGCAATAAAGATATGCCTGGGGGTGTCACAGAGGGCACTCACCCATCAGACTCTGGGCCGCAGGGCTCCCAGATTCTGTGACAGTGGTTTTGATTTTGCTCATGCTTTTGTTTGTTCTTTCTTTCCTCAGCAAAATGTCTCTAGCACCTACTTTTACAGCAGCAAGCTCTCTACTTGAGTCCAGGCCCTTGCCTTTAGGGAGCTTGCTGTGTGACAGACTGAGAGAAATGCATCTGTGGGTAAGTTCAGAAAGGGTAGTTTAAAGAAGGGCTTCCTGGAGGAGGAGACCCCCCCCCAACACTGGCCTGCTCAGATGGTGGGATGGACAGGCCAGTGGGGGGACCTGGGTGCAGTGGTGAGAGAAGAGCACGGAGGGGAACTTCGCAGTGGGGTGGCCAGGACTTCTGTGTGGGCATAACTGCTGTGGTACCTGGTCATCGTATGTGAGATGCAGGGCCCTCTTCCTGTGCTTTTGCGGGAGGCAGAACTTCTCAGGCAAGTTAGCTCACCTCTTGGAGCCTCCTTACCACTTCTGTAAAGTAGGGAGTGAAACCTGCTCCTGATAGGGTTAGTGGGGTCTGCCGGCAAGGTGTGGGGTCTCAATCTGAGTGTGCCTCGCGATTTCCTGGGGGCTTTGTGACACCACAGATCCCTGCACTCACCCCAGATTTTGACACCTAGTGTGGCCCCCAGAATCTGCATTTCTCAACATGTTCCCATGTGCAGTTGATGCCGCTGGCCCTGGGAGGACCCCTGAGCTCATGATGGTGAGACTGGCTTATAGGTCACGTGCCCAGTTCCAGTGCTATCACACAGCTCTTGTTTGCAAGGAGGTGATAGCAGGCTCCAGTAAATGAAAGTATGGGGGGTGGGTCGTACTTTCTTAGTGATGAAGACAAGAAGACACAGTCACAGCTGCCCAGGCCACAAATCTGAGCTTTGTGTGCTTTCTTTGAGGACCAGCGGATGTAGTTTGAGACCTGGTACAGTGGTTACTCTGCGGACTTGTCCCCTGCGCTGGCTCCTTTGCCTGCCCCCAGCGACTGGAGCTGGGAGACAGGACAGAAGGCCTTGTGCCAGCGTCTGGTAGGTGCACTGGCCTCCAATGAATGCCTGATCAGGAGACTGTAGTCTCCTCTGCCTCATTCTTTGGAAACTCCAAAAGTCTCAGCTATCCCCTGGAAGGAAAAGTAACCTCTGCTGATTTCTTTCAGTATCCCTGGGCTCTGATGACACACCAGGGAAGCGCTTCTCCAAAGAAAGGTGTCTGGGGCACCAGAGTGGCAAAGGAAATGGGTGCTTGGGGACATTTTGGGGAGCCAAGAGGGGACAGTGTATCCCAATCAGCATTTGCTTGGCTTTCCAGCTCTGAGCTCCAGTCAGCAGAAGCCCTAGAAGGCCCTAGATACACCTATTTCCAGCCCCAGCTCTTTCCAGACTGGGGGAGAATGAGGGTGCAGGATGCCTCCACCTGCTGGGCTCGGGGTAGGGGCCTGCCTGCTTGCCTACACTGGCTGAGTCGGCCAGGTGCGAGAGTGAACAGGTGAGGGAGTGAGGTCCAGAGCAAGGGGCCATCCCACAGCATGACTGAACTCCCACTTAGACCACACGGGACCATCCTGGAGAGTGCAGTGGCCAGCACAGGGCAGCAGTGTGATTCTCACTGTTGTTAACACCATTGTCACCATTCTGACTGTTGTCAGCAATGCCAAAATGGCCTCCAAGTGCGATTTCCAAAAACGGCACCTTTAATTCTCTCATATGCTATTTGGCAAATGTGTCACCCTGAGCATCAAAAACCTAATTTCTAGCAATGGGCCTTAGAGACATAACCTGAAAAGGAAACAAAAATTCATGCTCAGAAAAGTATACTGCAACTTGGTGTAAAATGGAAAATAAAAGAGAGAGAACCATCTAAATGTTCCACATTAGGGAATTGGTTATGTAAATTCCAATACACTTATGTGATAGAATAGTATGCAGTTATTGAAGTGATGTGTGGAAATTCTCAGTGACAGGAGGAAATGCTTACAGTGTGATTTAAAGGAAAAAAAAGCAGGACCCTGTAAATATAAATTATGTTAAATATTAAAAAAAATTCTTGGATAAAAGAATAAAAGGAAATAGCATGTTGAGGTGGTGACTTTTGGGTGGTGGGTGGGGTTGGGGTAGTGTTGCTTTCTTCTAACATGCAGTTTCTGTACTTTCCAAATCACCTCCAACAAACATGTTACTTTTCAGGTCAAGAAATGGGAGTGGATCTTCAGAAATGGCTCTCATCACAGAGTCTTCAAAGCCTCAGACTGGAAAGTCCATGAAGTTCCCCCTGAATCCCCCACTATGGTCTCCCCCGCCCCACCCCAGTGCAACTTTGGTTGCACTTTCCCGAATATCTGAGTCTTGTTCTCACATACCCTTTGCCTGACCTGGTCAGGGACAGCTCCGTGTAGACACTTTCCTTTCCAGTAGAAGAGATGCATGCCGGGGACAAGTGCAAGTGCATTCGACACCCATAGCTCACCCTGCCTTTTCCCTGGGCTGCAGTTGTAGATGGGGGAGTTCCAGATGTGGCTTGAGTCCCAAAGTGCTCACAGACACCCTTGTTTCTGCAGATGGAAATGGAGGCAAGCTCTGGCCCTCTCAGGAAATGGGTCAGAGCCTGGATTTTAGCAACCTGTGGCTGCTCGAGCCCAGGTTTTGCTTTTCTGGAGCTCCTTGAGTCATTGTGGGTGTCCTACTCAGCTGGACTCCAAAGGATCCTCAGATTTAAGTATCTTCTTAAAGACCCTGGAAGGGTCCCTCTCACCTCCTGGACTGGTTAGAGCCCTCTGGACAAGATTCTCTGAAGTTAGGCCTCAGTTGTCCCTTTAATTTCAGTCTCAGGGGAAGGGACCTTATAATGGAAATGCACAGACTCAGTTTCCCCTCTTGGTCTCCTCTTTCCTGTATCTCTTCCTTTTTTCTTATCCTTGTGGCCATTGTCAGTCACTTCACACTCATCCATATCTCTTGCTTCTTTTTCTCAAGCACAATGAATCTTCCATCAATGATTTTGCCCTTATACTTTTGCAGGCTGTGTCTATTCTCCTACTTATAAAGAAGTAGTAGAGTTTAGCATCTGGAATAATGACTTCTAGCTTGCCTTGCAGAGAGGTGCACTTAGCTGTGTGGGTGTCAGAGAGTTCAATCTGGAAAGATCCTTGTAGTCCCTGAAAGCCAAACATTAGAACCTCAGGATTGTTAGGACTGGGCCTCAAGGTCACAGAATATCTTGTCTTTCAAAGTGTCTGCGGGGAGGGTGTTGGAGGAGTTAAAATCATCTATTGTGGGCATGCAGTGGGCATGTACTCATCAGTTGCTGGGATCACAGTAGCTTTGGGTTGAAAATGACCTTGAATGCTCATTCCAGCTATGGCTGTCTTGTTCTTCCATCACTCTACAGCCTCCTTGACCACAGCGCTTACACTGTGTCCACAACTTCTTGGGGTTATCAACTCAGTCCTGGATTCCTCCTCTTTCCACCTGAGCTGGGTGGCTCCTTGGCCTCAGGACACAGCCCTCCATCTGGCGTTTGTCTTGTGGCCTGATGTGTCCAGGAGAGTTTCGTGAGCTGGCATGGGGCTGTCGCCACCACTTCCCATTGTTTTGGGTAGAAAATGAGATACATATGGGCTACAGCAATGCTTTGTTAGCAAGTTTACACATTCTCTCACCCTGTTAAGCACATGGGTATTCAAAGCAACCACTCATTCACAATGTAATTTTTATTCTGGTCTCCAGGTCATGGCTGCAGCAGGGAGGCCCTGAGTTGAGCAGACACCTCGGGAGAAGGAGGGTTCTGTGGTGCAGGAGAGGCAGGCAGAAAAAGGAATGGGGCCCTACAATGGGGACGCAGCTTATGTCCTTCCTGTGAGTTGTCAGAACAGGCTCTATGTGGCTGCTCTTAACCTGGGACTGCATTGTGGGCAGATTCTATAACTTTCCAGTCCCTTCTGGAAAAAAGACCAGTCGGAAACAAAAGCTAGGGTCTCACATCTATTTTAAAGCTCCTAAGTGAAATAAGCAAGTCATAGAAACACAGATGCTACATGATTCCACTTATGTGAGGAATCTGAAATAGTTCAATTCATAGAATCCAAGCAGGGAATGGCGGGTGCCAGGGCCTGGGGGGAAATGGGGGCTTGCGGATCAGTGAGCATAGTTTCGGAACAGGAAGGCAGGATGCTCTAGAGATGTGTCCTCAGACATTGTGCCCACGGTCAGTTATAATGCATGGTACACTGGACCATTTGTTAAGGGAGTAGATCTCGTGGTAAGTGTTCATACCACAGTGAGATAGGGGGCCTGGCCTGCTCTCCTTAATTCCTCTCTCCCCACCAGTTCTGAGCTCAGCCCCTCAGAGCTGCAGTGGGAAAGGGATGTGAGGCTAAGGGAAACCATTTTTCACCCTCATGGGTGACACCGGTTACTTGGTCTTGGTGGGGGGAGCCCTAGGCTGGGCAGGCTCTTTCTGAGGACAGAGTGATAGCCTTTGGGGAGAACTGAGGCAGATGTGTCCACACTGCACTGCCCCTGACCCTGGGGGGCCTCAAGCTGACTGACCCTTCAGCAACCCCCTGTGCGGCCTGGACAGGGCTCTTGGGAGTGGGCTGCTTTGAAGATGGTTCACACCCAGCCCCTCTGGGCCTAGTCCTGCACAGGCGGGGGTGTCGAGGATGTGCTGCTGCTTCCAATGCTGCATGGACAGACGGACGGGGAGCTCACTCCCCTGTGGCGCCGGCCCCCTTGCTCTGCGGGCTCTCTTGGGCCCTCCTCACTTGGCTCGAGGCAGAGAGAAGCTGAGCACCATGGAGACAGATGAGGATGATGTGGGATTCTCCCGCAACAGCCCTCAGGGATGCTCCGGGTGGCTATCTATCCATTCTGCGACCATGGCTTGTGGGTAACCATGCTTGCACCAGTGTGGACTCCACTCAGGCTGTGCCTAGTGCACATTTGGCATGTGAGTGTGCTTACTGCTCCCCATCCTCAGTTTTGAGTCTTCATGGAAATTCCTGCATTACATCACACACGCAGGTGCACAGGCACAGACATATACACACGTACACACACGTGTGCGCACACACACACACACACAGCCTTCCGGGACCTGCAGCCTTGTCTGGCCCCTCCTTTGGCTGATGCAGCTGCTTCTCTGAGGCACAGGCTCTGGCACTGGTTGGCAGGTTGTCAGCTTCCCAGCTATGTGACTGTCCCAGCCCAAGGTCAAGTGCATGGACGATGAGCGAGAGCCATGTATAGGAAAGATAATTCTGTAAGGAGCAGTTGTGCCTCTCAGTGAGGTGTGAGGCTCAGAATGACAGTGCTCACCAAGGAAGTGGGCCAGTGAGACTCTCCCCAATCCTGATTTCAGGCAAGGGGACCTAGGGAGCGCCTGACGTCTCCAGCTTAGGACACAACAGAGGCCGGTGTTATAAAGCTTCTCTCTACAGCAACCCAGGGCATCTGGCTGCATCTGAAGTTTTTCTGAAGAGGATGTCACCTTCTCCAGACTTGCCCAGACCTCCAGAGGTCTATTTGGCCTCTGTTTGCTCTCCCCTTCATGCCCTGAAGCCTGGACCACCCCTTTGGCCTCCACACCCTCTACTTCCCCTGGGATCCCAATTACCTACTGATCCAGATTGCCCGAGTCTCTCTTTTTCTACTTGAAACACTCCTTTCCTGAAATGGATAATGATGCCATTGCCATCATTTTATGGGATCACTTTATAATTTCCTGTATTGTTCCAATTTCTCACCAAAGTCATTGAGGAGGGTGTTATAATGCCTATCACTTTAGAGTTGAGGAAACTGAGGCTCGGAGAGGTTGGGTCACTTGCCTGAGGTTACATAATGGGTAAGAGTGGGACTGAAACCCAGGTCTGTTGATTCCAAAGCTCCTTCCAGAATCATCTGTCCAAAAAAAGTCTCTGAGAAGCTACTGTGTTCCTGTTTTAGAGCCTGAGGATCCAACAGTGCACAGTACAGAGCCTTCTATTCTAGGGGAGGGAACAGTCAACAGTTCATAAAAAATGTGGACCCATGTTGTTAGGCCAGGTGGTGATAGATGCTATAAGACATAAAGAAAGAAGAAGAGAGGGAGTGATCAAGGAGGCCTCTCAGAAGAGGTGTTTTGGGGCTGTGGTAGAGACTGAATGAATGTTTGTGTCCTCCCAAAACTCCTATGTTGAAAGCCCTCACTGGATGGTATTAGGAGATGGGCCTTTGGGCGGTGGAGCCCTCGGATTAGTTCCTTTAGAGAAAGACTCCAAGAGCTCCTTCACCCCTTCTGCCCTGTAAGGGCCCACAGAGAAGACAGTCGTCTATGAACCAGGAAGCAGACTCTCATCAGATGCAGGCACTGTCAGTGCCTTGCTTTTTGGTAAATGTCTGTCATTGAAGTCTACCAGTACTCTGTGGTAGCAGCCTGACTCATACAGGGTGAAGCAGGGACAGAAAGAGGCCTGCTCATTCTGAATCTGAAAGAGGAGTGTTCCAGGAGGACATGGGCCAGTGTGAAGGCCAGGGCAGGCAGGCTGGGTGAGCTCCACGGTGAGGCAGAGACCGTGGGGCTAGAAGGTGCAGCATTCAACCATAGAAAGAAGTGTGGCCTTCATCTGAGAGGCCAGGGAGGGTCCCCCCTAGGAGCCTTTCGGGTTGTGTCTATTTGAGAAGCATCTCCGTGGCTGTCGTGCTGGGAGCCACTCTGGCCACGGTCCAGGCAAGTGCTTAGGCCTGCACAGTGGTGGCACTGGTGACGGGGAACAGAGGTATTTTGGACATGTCTGGAATTGAGGCTGACAGGAGTTGCTATTGGATTAGCTGTAGGGCAAGCAAAGATGTAGCGTGACCTCTACTATGCCCAGGGATCCCGTCAGATGTGCAGCACAGGTGCAGGGTAGGCCACTGGCACAGAGTCTAGGGCTCAGGGGACAGGTGAGGGCTGGAGCCCCAGCTGGCACCTCCAGCATCTCAAAGGCATGGACAGCCATGGGAAGGGACAAGAAAAGGAGCCGGGGGTCTTGCATAGGGCATCCCGGGGGGAAGCAGGCAGAGGGCCAGGAGGAAAGCAGGGAGCACCATGTCAGGAAGATCCCAGCCTTCCCTCTGCTGCTGCCCAGAGCTTCCTGTGCTCCAGGCCTCCATGTCTATACTAGCCCCATTTCCTCTCACTTTGCCCAAACTCTGCTAAGATCCTGCCCTCTCCCATGTATCATGGAATCTTCCCCCTCCACCAGATCACCTCTGGCAGCATGTCTGTTCCTGAACTTAGGAAAGGGACCCCCCGCCCCCCACCATGGCCTGTCTCCCTCCTGCTCCTGGCCTCTTCCTTGTTCCCTTCACAGCAAAGCTCTGCAAAAGGACTTCTCTACATACTTTTGGTGTTTCAAGTGCTTCTTTTTCTTTGTCTTCTGGTGACATAAACTGAAACAGAGCCTTCTACAGAATGTGGGAGGCTTGGAGAGAGTGGAGGCAGGGGGAGGCCTTGGCCAGAGAAAGGTGGTGGTTTGCTGGACAGAGCACTTGGGCTGTGGTTGTGGCGCTGAGATGAGGCCGGTCAGTGTGAATGTGTGTGAGTGTGCAAGTGTGTGTGTGAGTTTCCAGCCATGGCCATGTTTGGGTGCAGGCATGCAGGAGGGAGGAGCTGGATGAATCTAGACTGAGCCAAGACGGAGAGAATAAAAAAGGCTAAGAGTGTATTCAACCAAACCCAGCTGGGTTACAGCAGTGAAAAAACAACTCAGAGGTCTTGTCCTGCTGGAGTGCACATTCTAGGGAAGGGATACAGATGATGCAAAGGAGAAATAATGAGGTGTGCAGTGTGCTAGATGGTGCTAAGAGGAAAAATGAACTAGAGAAAAGGATGGGGCTCTGGGTGGGAGCTGCAATTTTAAAAATGTGGCCGGGAGGGCGTCAGGAAGAAGGCGGCATATGGCTAAGGCCTGAGCCAGGTGATGGGGGGAAGATGTGGGTATCCGGGGAACAGTGTTGCACACAGAGGTGCAGCAAGTGCAAAGGCACTGAGGTGGGAACAGCTCTGCATATTTCAGGAATAGCCAGAAGGGTGGCCGTAGTGAAGTGAGTTGTAGAAGACAGTCAGAGCATGAATGGAGGCCAGACCACATAGGGCCTTGAGAGCACTGCATGGGCGTCAGCTCTCACCCTGAGGTAGACGGGAGCCATGGGAGGATTCTGAGCAGAAGAGGGACACAAACTGACCGACACGTTGGCAGGATTATACTATGCAGGGGAAGGGACCCACGCGGGGCAGTGGGGGGTGTGTGGCTGTGGTAAAACCCAGGGTAGAGAGGATGGTGGCTTGGACTCCAGCAGAAAAGGTGAGAGGTGGTGGGCTTGAATATACCTTCTAGGTGGTGCTGGCAGGAGTTGAGAACATACAACAAGGGACCACAATGGTGGGCTATGGAATCTGAGCTGTGAGAGGGAGGAGGTGAGGAAGGAAGGGAGGCAGCCAGGCTGTGGAGGGAGGTGTTCCTGGGCTGAGGAAGTGAGGGAGGGGAGACGTGGAATGGACAGCAGCACGAGCTAGGAGTGCTGTGGGCCATC
Organism: Prionailurus viverrinus; assembly: GCF_022837055.1. Classification (NCBI taxonomy): domain Eukaryota; kingdom Metazoa; phylum Chordata; class Mammalia; order Carnivora; family Felidae; genus Prionailurus; species Prionailurus viverrinus. The sequence continues at coordinate 105,134,573 of NC_062568.1, read as the reverse complement.
GGGGGGCAGGGTGGCCAAAATGGAGATTGGGGTCCCTGGCACTGCCCCCATGGCAGCGAGGGAGTGCAGGAGCAGGGTGCCAGAGGCAGGAGTTAAAGTAAGTCACCTGTGTGTGCGCACAGCTCTAAGGATGGCGGTGGCAATGGGTGCGAGGGACGGCAGAGGTGCCCGCCTCACCCAGGAGGACAGGAAGTGTGCTCTGTGGAAGGAAGGGGCACTTAGCAACGAAGGGTAACAGTGCCTGGGAAAGGCCTCTGTCTCTACCCTGCACCCAACGCACAACAGTGTGGGACAGAAACGCAGTGTCCTCGGGGAGCCAGGCTTCCTCCCCCAGGGGAGAAGGTGAGGCTGTGCTCAAACAGGTTGAAAGGTGGAGCTTGGTGATGCAGTCCGGGGCCCTGTGGGGGGAGCACTGAGCCACAGGGAGAGGGCCGGGGGTGTCCCAGGTCCTTGGCCATCCGTGTCAGAGGCCTGGGGCACTCAGAGTTATCTGTGTGTGCCTGTCTCTTCCACTCAGCCGCTCTTCTCTTCCCTGTCATTCCATCCCCAGAAGGGACCCTCTGATGATTCAAGGGCTAAATCAGTGGTATCTGGGCCACAAGGGGCCTGAGAAGCTGAGTCGTCTGTCCCTCCCCTCTGACTGGCATTGGGGGCAGTCCAGCTGTGTCTGGCCGGATGCCTCGTGCTCCTTCTGCTGAAGATCCAGTCCAAGTTCCACTGCCTGACATTTCAGAACCTCTGGGTGCCTACAGCACCCAGTCTGGCCGGATGCCTCGTGCTCCTTCTGCTGAAGATCCAGTCCAAGTTCCACTGCCTGACATTTCAGAACCTCTGGGTGCCTACAGCCCTTATTTCAGGGGCAAGTCTTCTAAATTTGCCTCTTCTTTTTTCTCATGTGCTGCTGGCCGCCTGGCTGGCAGGAGGCTCTGGGAGGCCAAGGTTCTGCACTATGCCACAGTGATTGCGGGCCTTTGCAGACTCCTCTCTGCCGTCAAGTTTAGACCACGTCACCTCCAGGAAGCCTTCCCTGACTTCTGCAAATGGCTTGTGCGCTCCTTTCCTCTACCCCTGCAGAAGGCTGCAAACTTCATCATAAATATTTTAGGCTTTACAGATCACATATGGTCTCTATTGCATATTCTTCTTTATTTTATTGGTTGGTTGGTTTGTATGTTTTTTTTTTTCAATACTTTAAAAATGTAAAAACCATCCTTAGCTGGTTGACTCTACCAAAGCAGGCCACAGGCTGGGTTTAGCCTGAAGGCTGCAGTTTGCTGAACAACTCGTTAAAATCACCATTAAAACGCTTTGCAGTTGTCTGTCTCTGCACTGACTTTTAACTACTAGAGGGCAAGGACTGTATTTTATATACCTCCACATCTGACACAATGCTACGTGAATGAATAACTGATGTTGCATAAAATATCCTCTGACGTGTCCCAGCTGACTGTTTTATCATTTTTCTGCACACCTGCCTCTCACATGTTAAATAAACAACCTCCCTAAGAGTCTCCAAGTCAGCCATTAAACAGTCCCTCCACAGATGCATACCAAGCTTTCAGTGATATTAATGGATGTCATTTATTAGGTCCCCGGTATGCAGCAGGCCAATGTAGAGTCTTATGGACACAGAAGTGAAGCCACCATACTGTGCGTGTGCATGTGTGTGCGTGCGTGCGTGTGTGTGTGTGCATGTACGTGCATGTGCTCATGCATGTGACTTAGGTACAGATCACTGGGTCGCTGTGCAGCTCAGGGTCGCGCTGACATGCCCTCCATGCTCCCTGCACTCCAGCTGGATCACGTGTGCTAATCCTTCCCACTTCTCTGGAGGACTTAATTCACTTAAAAAATCATATAATTGCATTTTCAGCATAATTAGGTACCTAATTACATGACTAAATGTTCTCGATCAGGCTGCATGTGTAAATAATGATGATTTAGTTAGCCGTGCTTTGTTATTGGCTTTCCAGAAGGCTCATCAGTTGGTGAACAGGATGTGGAGAATGTTTTTCTCCTTCCCTCCCCGGGTTTGACAGGCAGGAGTGGCAGGAGGGGAGCAGGGTGGAGAGGGGAATGGGAGCTGGGGGGATTCCTGTTGCCTGGGGATCTTGGTTCAAAGCCTCAGGTAGAGCCTGTCAGAGTACCCACATTCTAAAGCCAGACAAGGTCACTTCCCCCCAGGATGTGCTAAGGGAAGCCAAAGTGATCCAGAGACAGCTGGACCTCCAGGTTATGGACCAGGAGGGTAGAGATGTGGTAAGGATTCTGGAAGGAAGGCAAGCCACAGGAGTAGGAGGCATGAGTAGTTCCTCCCCCATTCCCTGGAATATTTCTCCTCCTCCTAAGCCAGTGAGGGCACCCACACTGAGGGATGCTGCTTTCTTTCCACACTGGATGGAGGTGTGCTGATACTCACTGTTCTTCCGTGTGCAATGGGACCATAAAAGAACCTGTGTCGGAGGGCAGCTGTGAAGATGGCATGAGATGATGCATGTCGATGGCAAGGTATGATTTGCTACACGATACCTGTTAGCTAGTATTGTGAGTACTATTTCTGTGGTTTGTTTTTTAGGCTGGACCAGTGTTTGAAAGGGAGGGTGCATTTTGACATATATATATAGGAAGTGTAATCCTGGGGTGGTAATGAAGAAAAGGGCAAATGCATATCAATACGCCATCTATAGAAACCATCTTACAGCCCTTGACGGGGGCACTGTCATGTGGGTAGTGATGCCAGAGCTGTGGGTCCTGGCTTCTGAGTCCCACTGGCATGTGACCCTCTCTAACCCTCAGCTCACTTGCCAGAACAGAACGATGCACCTGCATGGCTCCAAGAGAGGCGGTATCCAACACATGCAAGCTCTTCTCATAATCCCCATTTATTTGAGCATGGTTCCTGCATGTGTGTACAGGCCCACATGGCCCCTGGATGCAGGGCCCCTGTGGGGAAGCAGAGGGGCCCAGTTCCTGTGACTTGGGGGGCAGGGAGTGCTTGTTTATCTCCTGGAATAATTGGGCTTCCCAATGCTTCCCACTTTGCTTTTACTCCTCCTTTGTCCTCTGGGTATCAGGGCAGGAAAGGAACTTTAGGAAGGCACCAATTCACCTCATTTTGTATCCAGCACCAGAGCCAGGAGGCTGACTGCCCCCAGTCGGGCCACTGCACTGTTTTTGTGCTTGGGGAGGAAAAAACATTTCTCTTCACTGCACACTCCCCACCACCCCACCACCCCATCCTCCCACTGTGTTTCTGGCTGATGGAGACACTTTATAATATGTCTCAATCCATCACGCGGGCACACTCCTGTTCTATCTTCCCAGCCCCCCGTTAAGGTCTTGTGATTTATATTTCTCCAACATTAATCTTTTAAAAGCAAAGAAGCTATAAACACATACATAATTCTTCCTCCCGTCAGTTTAAATCCCATGACACAAATCAACTGCCATCTAAATTAAATGTTTCTTTCAAAGAAAGTGATAAATGCCCTGGAGACCAATCAAGAAAGCCAACAAACTTAGACTTTGTTTCACTTCAGAATTTTGCAGGTGGTGTGGTTAAAGTCCAACAACTGGTTACATCGCATGACCAACAGGACTGGTGAATTGGATGTTTTAATACAGCTGAGATGGAAAGCAGACTTTGTGCATCTTTCCTTATCAAGGTTTTTAGCATTTCAAAATGTGGAGTTGAAATCTAACATGTAACCTTAGGGGAAAAGGGTAGGTACAGACACAATTTACTATTCCGTCAAACTGATGTACTGCTTTCTTAAGCAAACCAAGTAACAGAGTGAAAATGGAGTTACCAAAAGAGACATCAGCCACTTATAGACTTGGATCTGTTTGAGTGGTTAGGATTAGGGATCCCAGATATGCCAGATGGTCTAAGTGCAGATTTCAAATAATTTTATCCTTTTTTTATTTTTTTTAGCAAGGATGTTTTCATATGTAAACCAATGCAAATTGTCAAATTGTAATTCTGTGCCTTCCAAATATCTATTTTTAACTTTTGAGGGGGAAATATAAAAGCTATGGTTTAGGAAGGAAGGAGAGAGATGAATGGCTAAATCCAGTATATATCTTGGGTTTTTTTTCCTCTCTTCCTTTTCCATGTCTTATTACTTCTTCCACCATCACTACCACATTTAGTATTGTTAATAAACGTCATTATTCATTATTCAACTCATTATGGGAAGTAGAGAGTCTTAAATATCAGGCTAAAGAAGCTGTGTCTACTACTGTAGGCCATGAGCAAATGAGAGATTATGAAAAAAAGGGATTCTCTAGAAATCCTGAAGTAGTACAGGGATGGAGAGGGAGAGCATTCTCTCTTCCAAGTTTAGAGAGCATTCTCTCTTCCAAGTTTAGACAAGAAAGAATCAGCATGACACAATGAGAGACCAACAAGGCTGAGAGAAGCGGACATGAGCGGAGAGGTACGGATGTGAAATGAGGGGCTAGCAAGGCCCACTTGACAAGGCTAGGAGTCTTGAGGGTTGGAGAGTTTGAGATTCTGACAGGAGTATGATTAGAAGTTAAATGAAGGAGACAGTGTAATTGAAGAGGTTGGAGGTTTATGAACAATGGTTTATTATTTTGTATTAAAATATATCCATTTAATGACTAACTTCCATAATCACACAATAATTATATTGTAGTTACATAACATAATTTATTATCAAATAAATATATCATTTAAAGTATTAAATATTAGGCTGTGTTTCGGATTTTCAAATTTACATAAAAAGTACGTTTTTGACTATTGCGAGAGGCATCCATGTATGGATGGGAAGAATGAATGACAAGGGGATCTCGACACTGCTTGAAACGAGGATGCTTTTGAAGATTACAATGGCTCCATCCACATAGAAGGTTTTGCACCCAGGCAACCTGGCCTGGGAGTTGGGGCACTGAGTGTGTGTTGGTGGTTCTAAACTCTGGCTGCACATTAGAACCACACGAGACCCTTTAAAAGACGCTCTTGTCCAGGTCCCACCCTCCTAGGGTTGCCAGACAAAATACAGGGCACCAGTTAAATTTGAATTTTAGATAAGCAACAACAAATTTTTTAGTATACTAAGTATGGCCCAAATATTGCACGCCAGCTCCACAGACTGTTTAGTTCTTTGTCAGCTTACCAGGTAGACTGGGGGTCTCCTAAGGTGAATACACCCAGAGGAGAGCCCTGGGATCTCCTGGGCCTGAGCCCAGAACAACAGGCACAAGCCAGTCTGAATTCCCACATTATTATCTCACACGCTCACATCCCTCCTACTTGTCCCAGGTGAGCCTACTGTGCATAACACGGATTCTAATTCTATTCCATACCTCCAGACTTTGGCTCATGCTGTTCCCTCTGCCTGAAATGTCCACTCCACCCAGCTTACCTGGTGAATGGATGTCTACCCATCAAGGAAGATGTCTGTCCTGACCTCCCAGTGGAAGTGACCTCCTGTTACTACAGACAGACTCGCAAAGCATGTCAAAATAACTCTGGGGGTGCAGGAAGGGCCATGGCACTTTCATCTCGGTATCCTGGCATTTTGCAAGGTGGCTTGCACATAGTAAGTAGGTGGTCATCAAAAGCTTACTGAGAGCAAGCTCCTCTCAGCAGACCACATTGAAATGCAGCAGGCAAATCACCCAGAAGACAGGTTATGGAAGCAGGAGTGTGCTAAACCAACTTAACTGAGCACCTACTAGGTACCAGGTGGTAAAACCATCTCTTGCATCTATCTTTCCACACTGTAGAGAACTTTTTTAAAATGTTCTTTTAAATTTATTTTGAGAGAGAGAGAGAGAAAGAGAGGGAGAGAACGAGCAGGGGAGGGGCAGAGAGAGATGGAGAGACAGAATCCCAACCAAGATCCCGTGAGCTCAATCCCACCACCCTCGGATCATGACCTGAGCTGAAATCAAGAGTGGGACGCTTAACTACCCAGGCGCCCCACAGGGCAGAGAACTTTTTACATACACTAATCCTTCGGCACTAGTGATGTCTGGTGATGGTTTGGCTCGTTCCAGGGTAGAGATCAGAGGAGTCCCCGCCTTGTTCCTCCCTTATGCTGGCAGTCCTTCTGCCCTTGCCCTTGATCTGCCCTTTCTCTAGCTCGTCAGGCTTTGTCAGCCTTGGGGTCTGAAACTTGCTCATTTCTCCACAGTCCAGCTATAATCCCAGGCCTTGAGCTCAGTCTCCATGTCAGGCCTTACCACGTGTATGGTCCCAATTTGGGGATTTGAGTCAGGAAACACACTTTTCCTATCCGGTCTGCTGTGACGAACCGTCCTAGCAGGTGGTCTGAAGGAGCTCATTCTGCCGGCCCCCTCTGGGTGTCCACCCCCTCCAGGGAAGCCTCTAGTCACTGGGCCAGGGTTCCAGGAGGCCCTGCCTGACCCGCCTGCACAGAGGCCGCTGTGTCTGCCTTGTCTTGGAGGGTCCTTCAGACTCTGTTTGCATCCGTGTGCATCAGAGCCTGGGGCAAAGGGCAGCTAGAAGTCAGCCGGGCCCATGCCACTGCTTGTATGGTCTGTTCCACGCTGGGAATTCAACTGTACCTCCAGCCACTCATGATGCTTCTCTCATTCAAAATCCTGTGTCATGGGACAGACACAAATCATGAGCACCTCTCATTAGCTGAACTCCCCCAAACAACCTGCTTTACATATGAAATATATTTTTTAATTTTTTTTTAAATTTTTTTTTCAACGTTTTTATTTATTTTTGGGACAGAGAGAGACAGAGCATGAACGGGGGAGGGGCAGAGAGAGAGGGAGACACAGAATCGGAAACAGGCTCCAGGCTCTGAGCCATCAGCCCAGAGCCCGACGCGGGGCTCGAACTCACGGACCGCGAGATAGTGACCTGGCTGAAGTCGGACGCTTAACCGACTGCGCCACCCAGGCGCCCCTATATTTTTTAATTTTTAATTTTTTTATTATTAAAGCATTTTTTAATGTTTAGTTTTGAGAGAGGGAGGAGGGGGAGGGGCAGAGAGAGGGAGACACAGAATCCGAAGCAGGCTCCAGGCTCTGAGCTGTCAGCACAGAGCCTGATGTGGGGCTCGAACTCTTGAACCATGAAATCATGAAACCATGAAAACCATGAGCCAAAGTTGGACTCTTAACCAGCTGAACCACCCAGGCGTCCCCAAAATATATATTTTTATATTCCATCCCTGCTTTATATATGAAAAGACTGAGGCTCAGAGACATTGTCAGTTGCTGAAGTCAGAACCAGGATTCAAAGCCCAAGGGTCTACTGCTGTCCACCCCTGAAAGCCCCTGGCCCTGTCTCCCAGTGTAGTGTTGAGTCTGGGGATGGGACCCTGGCAGCCAGTGACACAATATGCCCTCCATCTCTGGAGCCTGTGTGCTCCTGGCAGGGCACTGGACACAGCGGCTCTGTGAGGCAGGGGTGACCAGCCCATTTTACAGACAGGACAACTAAGGCCAGAGAGACAATTTGGTGAACATCACAGTCTGCTAACCCAGTCTGCCCTACCCCAACGATGAGAAGTTTAACAGCCTAAAGGAAAAGTAGTTAACTTTTGAAGGTAAAATTGGCTGTCGTCCAGAAGGTGTGTGTATGTGTGTGCGTGCGCACGTGTGTGTGTGTGTGTGTGGGGGGGGGGGTGGTGGGATGAGTCTCTGATCTCCTTCAAACCAGAGCTCCCAGGAAAGAGGGAGGCTACCTGAGGTTTTGGGGTCAGCCAACCGGCTTTCAACCTGACCACACCACAGTCAACGAAGTACCTTAACACCTTCCCTCTCCTAGGTTGAGCGTCTGATCCAAAAAATGGGAACAGAGAACGCCTGGGTGGCTCAGTTGGTTGAGTGTCGACTTTGGCTCAGGTCATGAACTCATGGTTTGTGAGTTCGAGCCCTGTCTCAGGCTCTCTGCTGTCAGCATGGAGCCTGCTTCAGATCCTGTGTCCTCCTCTCTGTCCCTCCCCTGCGCATTCTCTCTCTCTCTCAAAAATAAACAAAACATTAAAGAAATGGGAACCCTTGTGTGCCTCCTGGGGGGTCCTGAGGGGGCTCAAACCACAGAAGTCCTCTGAGTATGTCCAGGAGAGGTGTCCACTCCTGCTGCCATGTCCAAGTCCCCAAGAACTCTCCAGCATCCCCTTCTCTATCGACCCTCCTTGCCAAACCTTTGCCCCCAATTGCTTCCTATCGGGTCCTGTTGCCTGTGGCCACCAGAAGTCTGCTTTGGGGAAGAACGGAAAGAAGCTTCCTGGGTCTCACTGGCCCTGTTTCTGAGCGGTTAGGCCCTGGGGACAGGTCTGAGAGAGCAGCTGGTGAGTGCCAGGGCCCAGACGCACTTTATCAGCCCCAGGCCTGCCAGGCGGGGCACCGGATCTCTTCTCGCTGCAGCTGCCTGATAAGAGGCACAACTCTGCTTTCTTCCCGCCCAGAGTCCTATCTGAGGCAGGCCTGGGTGGAGGCCTCATTCTCCTCCATGCTATGTGAGTGAAGGGGAGAGAAAAAGGCCCCTGGAAGAAATATAATGTGCTCGCACTTAGACGCAGTCAAGTGCAGGTGGAGGGGGACTCAGGATAAGGCACCACAGGCTTCCCCATGCTGGAGTGAGTGGGGACCCTCCTGCACACCAGGTCTCAAGCTCACAGAGACCTGAGTTCAGTACTGGTGTGTGTGCTGCCTTTCAGGTCTCCTGGACGTGTGTGTGTGTGTGTGTGTGTGTGTGTGTGTGTGTGTGTATGTGTTGGGGGGAGCAGACAGTGCTTAATCATGAAGCATTTATCCCTTTAAAACTGTAGCACATAAAGTGCATGGTGTCATAAGGACACCACACTACCTGCCTGCCCATGAGCCTGGCCAGGGAGGAGGTTAGCGGATCAGGTAACACCTGAATCACAGTGCTGGCTGTGCCCTGTGCTATCCGTGTGCCCTTGGGACAGACTTTATATCTTTTCCAGGAACACTCAGGATACTAACTTGTATGGGGACCCCGGGCTCCTCTTCTGAGCGGTGTGTAACAGCACTGTCCTTCCCGGTGGGCACGTGGATGGTCCGCCCTGGCACCCTGGCATACAGAGAGCTCGGTAAATGCCAACAGCCTCCCTGGCCCTCCCCGCTCCGCTGTTCCAGGCTGGGTGAGGACAGAGTGAGGTAGGAAATGTGAATGGCTTTGGTGTGTGCCAGCCACCCTGAGTACAGCCCAGGTACAGCCCAGGTGGCCTGACTTCCAACAGGCCCTCGGGTGGAGGAAGTGAGAAGTCAGTCACTCCAGTAGAAACTGATTCGCAGGGGCGCCTGGGTGGCTCAGTCAGTTGAGCATCTGGCTTTGGCTCAGGTCATGATCTCACAGTCTATGAGTTTGAGCCCTGCCTGGGGCTCTGTGCTGACAGCTCAGAGCCTGGAGCCTGATTTGGATTCTGTGTGTCTCTCTCTCTATCCCCCTCCCCCGACTCATGCTCTGTCTCTCTCTGTCTCAGAAATAAATTTAAAAAAAAGAAAAAAAGAAAGAAACTGGATTCTCACACTGGGATCATATTATCTGAGGAGAGGAGGCACACAGGATGAGCTCCTGTGTCCGTGTTCAAGTGGCTTTGGTCACTTAACTGAACTGCTGTCTGGACTGCTCATCAGACTCAACAGAAAAGCATGCAAATATAAAGCAGGTGCAGATAGCCTCTCAACATCTTTCCTGGTCTTATGAACCGGACCTCCGGGGGTGCAGGGAGTTGTATGAATTTGCACCTTGCACATGGGTGTTGGGGGTGTGCTTGGGAGAACCTGAGGTGGTGGAGTCCTGGGCTCTAACCTGAGCGGTCTGAGCCTGAGCTGTCTCTTCAGTTCTCTGATTTCAGGGAGAAGGAGCCTGTATTCTGGGCTATGCTCTCATTCTGCCAGGAAAGACTGGATGAGGCTGAACAGGGCACAGTGACGTCCTTCCCCAGCAAGGTGGCAGCCTGGACCCCAGGAGCAGCAGGGCAGACCACTCTTGTCCACACCCCTTCAGGGTCATCTTCTCTACCCCCCTTCCAGGCCAGACCCTCCACCCCAGGGGAGAAGGTTGCTGCTCTGTGCTCTCTGCTGGGTGGCTGCCCCCAGGGCTTCTGTGGACCCAGAGCTGCAGGTGTGGGGCTGATCCACATCCTTCTGCTCTGAGCTGCTCCTCCGGGGTCCTAGTGCCCTGGGAACTGCAGGTGCATGGGGCCTGCCCCCCGCTGCCACCCCGCACCCACACTCAGTCCCTGTAGGGCCCAGCACAGTCCAGCAGAAAAACCTTCAGACCCAGCAGACGCAACTAGCAATTTCAGAGAGGCTTCTGGAAGCTGGCCTGGGTGTGCGAGTGCCTAGGCACTCCACTAAGGCACCTCTCAGGATGGCTGAGGACAAATGCGGCTCTTGGTACAGTCCCTCCTGTCTCCCACTTTCTTGTATTTCAGGCACCCCTTAGAAGTTCCCTACCTCCTTCTTCCCTCCTGCTCACTCTCACCACTTGCCAGGGCTCGCCCAGGGCCTTGGTCCTTAGTCTTTTGCTGGAGCATTAGCTGAGGTGCTCAATGGCTCCTCTCCTAGGGTCTGGAGCATTCTATGAGGAGGTTTGCAGGCCCAAGACTCAGGAGGATGGTGGGCTTCCAGCTGCTACAAATGGTGCTGACAGATGGTCCCACTGTCTCTCTCCCACCTCACCTGTCTGACTTCATCTCCTTCTGACCACTTCCTGCCCTCCTCTCCCTCTACCCAGTCACACTGTCTCCTAGCTATTCCTTGATCAGACCAGGCCTCCTCCTACCTCAGGGCCTTTGCACTTGCTGTGCTCTCTGCCTATTATGTCCTCTCTCAGATATTCCCATTTGACTCACTGGCTTTCCTTTAGGTCTTTCTCAAACATCATCTTTCCCAGTGAAGACTTCTCTGGCCATGGTCTTTAAAATGGTACCTTCCTCATCCCTTGGTCTTCCTTACCTCCCTTCTTGGCTTGGTTGTCCTCTCTAGCACTCAGCACTATCTGATGTACTGGGCATTATCCCCATGTGTCTGGTGTCTACCTGTCTAACCCCAATAGAATATGAACTCCCTTTTGGGATTACTGCTGGTTTTTTCACTGTCATTTCCCCAGAACCTCAAGCAGGGCCTGGCACACAGTTGGTCCTCACTACATGGTCATGGAATGTGACTCCTGGCCTACTAGCTAACTAGTGTAGGTGGCACAGGAGAAGATGGGTGTAGACTCAGGGATCCACCATTTTATAACTGGTCAAATGTGGACACGCTTCTGAGCATCCAGCTCCAAATCTGAAAAGAGGGGTGACAGGATAACCCCACAAGGGGGTAGGAGGTTTCAGTAAGGTCAGGAGGCAATGTACTTGGCCCAACTCCTGCCAAATTGAGAGGTGTCCCTCTCCCTTGCCTGGGCCCTGGGTGAGAAGCACTGTTCTGAACTTAGGAGCTGAGCTGGCTGGCCCTCCTTCGCTGTAGGTCCAGGGGGCCCTGTCTGATATTTTGCCTTTCCTCCCAACCCTGTCAAGGTAAGGTGAGGATTTTCTGCAGGGTAGCAGCAGAGCTCTGAGTGCCTGTACTGACAGATAGGTGATTGGAGGACAAGAGAAAGTAAAGACTATAACAAAGGCCCTCTCCTTGGTGGCCTGGGCATTGGCAGATCAAGTGATGGGAACCAAGGCACTTTGTGTGTCCCCAGCCTGGCCCATTTGAGCCTTCCTGGCTGATGTCTGGTCCCTGACCTTCAGCACTGGTCTTTCTTCCATGGCTTCTTGTCATGGGGGTGGTGTCTCCAGAAAGAGGGGCAATGGGGCCCAGGTGGGCTCTAGGCTTGGAAGTTGAGCCATTAGAGATTTTCCTGTTAGTTTAAGTCAGGAGTCAGCAAACTTTTTTTGATAAAGGGCCAGGTAGTCAACAGTTCAGGCTTTGAGGGCCATATGGTCTCTGTTACAACAAAGCAGCTATGGATACTATATCAATGAATGGGTGCAGCTGTGTTCCAATAAAACTTTAATTATAAAAGCAGGTGGCAGGCTGGATTTGTGCCATGGGCCTTAATTTGCAGACCCTTGGTTTAAAGTCTGTGTCACTAAGTCTCTCTCTTTCCACTCAGGCTAATATTTATCAAGAATTTGTCCCACCCTTGGCCTGGGCCTTTACCCACATCTTCTCATTTAAGGTGCCCGCAGGGAGGAAGCTATCGAGTGACCCAGATGCACCTTGAACCCAGGTCTGTCACACCTGAGGCGTGAAATTTAACCTGTGCAATGCTCAGCTGTTTGAATGCAGGCACTCTGTCCACTGCCATGGCTGCTTCCACAGATTGCAGAGTTTGGTGGCACCTGGGACTCATTGCATCCTGGACATCCCATGAAGTTGTGAGGACATAAGCATCAGGGACACGGAAGCCAAAGGGGGCGAGGTGACTATCCCAAAGTCATCCTCACTGCTTAGTGGTGGAGCCGACAGTAGCTGACAAGGTGTCATGGGTGGGGTGGGGTCCTGCCTCTGAGTTAAACCTTGCATGGGGTTGAAGCCATCATTGCTGGTGAGGGCAGTGGCCTGGGCCTCTCTGATTTGGCCCTGTGTACCTTCTCTGGTCAACTGCACTGATTGTCCCAGCCCTGTCACATAGGGACTCTCCAGGGAGTCCTGAGCCCCCAGGGTGTTGGGTCCCAGAAGAGGAGAAATGGCCACAGCCTGGCTACATTCTAAGGGCTGGGTTGAGGGAGGCCAGAGGAGGCCCGGGCAGTGGCCTGCTGCAGTCCGAGCATCCCTGAGTAGGGGGTTGTCGGCTCAGAAAGAGACATCATGAACTGAGTGGAGGAGAATGCTGCCAAGCACTCATTCCCCCTTGGGGAGGGCCCTCTCAGGAGCTCAAAGGAAAACCATGAGGGACCCCGGTGGGGGTGGGGGTGGGCAGGAGGCAGGGCAGTGAGAGGTCAGCCTTTTATCTGCCTAGACAGTCAGCCTTCTGTTTCCACAGCCCCTGGACAAGGAGGGCAAGATAAAGCCAGGAACTCAGATAATTGTGCCTCCAAGGCAGTGGAATCTCAGAGTTGGCTTGCCCCAGAAGCACCACCCTGGAAACAAAAGGAAGAACAGGGAAAATAGGCGAGACCAAAGCCTCAGGAAACAAATGGCCCAGAAGGGATCAAGAATGGGAAACACAGCCTCAGAGCTCTGAAATTTGAAGGAAAACTGCGGATTCCTCCCCCTTTGACTGCCCTGTCCTCCAAGACATATTTTGACTTTTCCCAGAGTTGTTTGCTTTTTCAGTGAGTGACAAACGTCACTTCACTCAAATGAGTTGTTTAAAAATAGCACATTCTGAAAGGTCTTTTCGGAAGCTCCATGATTCTTAAACAGGAGATGACCTGGGGTAATTACCAGAGACCCACATCCAGAAATGTAATTAAAAAATCCTTTGGAACCAACTTTCTTTGCCTCCTCCTATGAAAGAAAACTTTGTTCTCCTTGCAAACTCCCCATTTTCTGCACCCACCAATGGTGGCAGTGCGCATAGGTTAAAAGACAGCCCAGGGGTCCACCCCTCACGTTCAAATCACAGCCCTACCACTCACGGCAATGTCTTGTGTCCTGAAGATGGGGGTGTCACCCACAGCACCCACCTCACAGTGATGGTGAGGATGATGGCTACTGGTGAGTATGACCAGTGAACATTTTCTCAGCTCTTCTGACAGGTCAGATCATCCCTGCACATCATGGGACCGCATACATTTGCACCAGTTTTCCTTTTACACCCTTGCAATGTATCTTTCCCGAAGTCATTCCCCAAAGTTAGAACATTCTCAAGAATCAATGTTGATCATTGACAACTTGTTTTTTCAAGCACAAAATCTTAACCCGAGATAAAACTCTATCTAGTTAAGTAGAAATTCATCATAATTTAATATTACCTACAAATATTAGCTAATATTAGGTCATAATTTACATTTGAGGGCTATATTACTTTAAGTTACTCTTTAAATATCTCGATATCTATTTAGCTATTTCAGTGAATAATCACAAGATATAGGCAATTTGGTTTGCAACCTGAATTTATGTGATAAGAAATTTCCCCCTAGGAGGATGGGTCGCTTTTTATTCCTATTATGATGTGTGTCTGGCTGCCCCAACAAACCCAACAATGCTTTGAGGGCAGGGATATTGTCTTATACTTTATCTGTTTCCTCCTTAATCCCTAGGACAGATGACAAGATGCGTGTTTCTTTTGAAGAACCAGGAATGTATATGGTGGTTGGTAAAAATTTGTGCATAAATCGCTTTCATAATGGACTCTTCCATCCAATTTCCCTTCCCACTTTTCAGGTTTTCTTCATGGAATCTGAGCATAGTGGTCCTGAAGTTGGTAAGAACTGTCCTCATGGAATTCATTGGTAAAGTGATTGACAGCTAGGCATCCATTACAATCTGGCCATAGGCAAACCTTTAACCACAGTGAGAGCATTTTCTGGCTTTATGTGATGGAAACATCCACGATGGAAAGATCCTCTGAGATCCAAGCTCCCAGGTATCATCACTGACAACCAACAGTGACTGGACATCAGTGAACCATTCTGGCTTTGGCACCAGGCAGGAGGAATTTGCAGACTGGGTTTCACAAAGCCCTCGGTGTCCAGTGATAACTTGAGAGTGAACCATTACAAGGGGCCCCTGGAGTGTGTTCACTCACTTCTTCTCCTCAACAGACATCAAATAAACTTTTATCTCTTTTGTATTTCTAGACTTTATCTGATACTTTATTTTGGGGGAATGTCCTTTCTGCTGAAAATAACTGCAATGGAGATTTATAGTTGTGACACCATTTTGTGTGTGTGTGTGTGTGTGTGTGTGTGTGTGTGTGTGTGTGTGTGTTTGGAGTGGAGACCCCAGGTGAGAAGCTACTTCTTTTGGAATTTCAGGGATACATGGCCTTTATTCCAGAGGGGACTTGCACAGTTGCATGAACCTGAAGGGTGTTCTGAATTCCTTTGCCCTCTGATGTTCCTGGGTCTTGCTTCCCCAGTGAGGCTGAAGACCCTTTGAAGACAGGGTCCCCTGTGTCTCCTGTGTGGCCCCTTGCACGGTGGTGCTCATTGGATCAGAATCAAAGTGCATCAGATTGGATTATGGTGATCTGAAGATTGTCCTCTGGACTGGATTCACCAGAAGGCTCATGGTTTGTGTCACTGGCTACCCAAGGGATCCCTGAAGACATGATCCAGATCATGTGAGAGACTGGGGGTGAAGAGGGTGTGTGTAAGGATCAAATCTGGAAACCAGCCCTAAATTTAACTACTGGTACATGTATGGGCTGCATAGATAACCCACCAGAGAGAAGGCTGTCTTTATTAATGGACTTACTAATAGAGTGTTGCCTTTGTTAATAGACTTGGGATGGGTTCAATGGGGAGAGGCAATGCTGAGTCCAAATCCCAAATAACCAAAACAACCTTGCTGCCTTCTTCAGACCTGTGTGTCCCTGTCTGCCACAATGGGGGGTGGGTGGTGGTAAAGGGGATCTGGCCTGGACATCACACTGACCTCAAAAGAGATCACAGACAGAACAGACTGCTGATAGTCAGATGTACTGCAGGGATACCAGACCAAGGCAGAGAAATGGGATGCTGTCTGAAAACTAGTGGAAGAGGAAATAGTTTCAAAAGCATGCCCAAGGCCAAAGATGCTTGTAGACAGCACTTCTCACATTTGTCTCCAGCTATCTCTGTGAGGTCATAGGACCCATAGACTAAACGCCTGTCCACGCTGCCCCAGGCCAAACTAGAACCCAAAAGAGCTCCTCCCCACCTTGAACCTGGGGGTGACACCAGTCTGTTGCTGATGACTGCAAGGAAGTGGTAAGGACTGTGTGTGTGTGTGTGTATGTGTGTGCACCTGTTTATGCACCTGTGTACGTGAGTGTGCGTGTGTGTGTGTGCCTGTGCATGTGTGTACATGTGGATATACAAGAGAATGTAGGGTCAGTGTCAAAGTGTCTCCCTTTCGGTGACCCTGCAGTCCTTGCATCCTATCCCTCCCTTCAGAACCTGATGAATGAGTTTCTGTGGCACAAACAACACACCCCCAGAAGATTCAGCCTGCGTCACAGCCTTGTTCCATCTACTACCCCTGGCTGTGGGAACTCTTAAAAGTCACTCGACTTCTCCGAAGCTTACTTTGTTTCCTCACAGAGAGGGAGAACAGACTCTCTTGAATGAAGAAGGGGAACAGATTTGAAAGTGCCTGGCAAAGTACCGCACAATGCAGGAAAGGTCCTGCGGCTGCTAGTATCTTAACAGCATCTTAACAGAAGACAAAGCTGCCAGCCCAGGGGTGGTTCTGTGGTGGAGGCATCCCAGGAATTGGTGAGGAATTGGTGGGGGCTTCATTCTCTCCCAGTGCCCTTGCGGTGAACCTGAGAGGCAGCTGCCCACTGCTTCCCTGGGGGAAAGCGAGACCTGTGTGTGGGCTGGCCTTGGCTGGAAAGGCACTCACAGCCACAGCCCGGCCCTTGTGTGCCACTGCGGGCATTTCATTAGCAGCTGCTGGGCTGGCAGGTGTGGGCCGGCAGAGGAGGTTAGAGCTGAGCACAAGTGGCCTGGGGTGGGTGGATAAAAAAAAAAAGGCCTTTTTTTTCTGATAGTGACCTCGGAGTTGCATAGAGCTGAGCAGAAGGGCACGGGGTCACGGGCAGCCCCCCTCCTGCCCTGGGGGGGAGCCAGATGCAAGAGGCAGAGGGAGACACACCGAGCTCAAGGCTGGACAGTGCCTGTGGTGCATGGCGAGGGCCTGGGGACACGACTTTTTAAAACTCAGTTTCCGTATTCCTAAACTGGAACAAACAACATCTACGTGTGTGCAACGCCTTCAGGATGAAACAAGGTACCCTGTATATCGTCGCTGGGTCTGGAGGGGAACAGAGACAGCATGGAGCAAGTGCTCTCCACCGCCCCCCCCCGCCCCCCTGCCGGCCCCTTTGTGCCTGTGTGAAGACCCACATTGTCTGGGGTGATCCGTGCAGCCCCAGCAGGCTCCTCACGGCCCCCAGCTCCTCACTGGGGCCCCCAGGCCGTCTTTATCTTTGCCCAGATCTCTCTCTGAAACTGCCTTCCAGCTGTCACCTGCCTGCCGCACAGGCATCTCCAAGTCAACTCCGCTCTAGAGACAGTCATCCTACACCTTTCCTCTTGGTCATATACATAGTTCTCCAGCGAACGTGATTGTTTCTGTTATAGTGAAACAGGGCAAAGAAAACTTATTCTTTTCAAAACTTTTTAAAGTGGAGAACAACCTAATTTCATGGCTTAAATAGCCAAGAGAGTAAGAGAAAGAGAGATGAGGGTGGGTGGGAAAGAGAGACAGAGAGAGAGAGACCTAGGTTCCCTCAAGCATTTACTTTTGATTCTAAATCTCCTGAAGGCTGGGGTACAGGGCAGGCCCAGAAGCAGCCACTACCGCTGCGCAGCCCCCAGGGTTCTGCTGGGTTAGGCAGGACCGCCAGGGGAAAAACGTGTGAGGATTCGAGGCAGGACAGCTGCTCAGAGGGGTCACAGTGCTGGGAGCAGGGCAGAGTCCGGCGGGGAGAACGGCAGTGCAGGGAGCAGTAGGCCGGCACCCGGTCCCATGGCCTCAGCTGTGCTGAGCCAGGCAGGGCTGCAGGGTGACCGTTTTGGACCTCAGTGCTTTATGTTTATGGGTCCCTTCTCCCCCAAAATACCAAAAGCTGTATTTTACAGTGGCATAGGTATAAAGACAAATGTAATGTTTAGTCTCAAAAGTTCATTTTTTCCTTTTCTTTTTAAAATTTCTTAAATGTTCACTTATTTATTTTGAGAGAGAGAGAGAGAGAGAGAGAGCAAGTAGGGGAGGGGAAGAGAGAAAGGGAGACAGAATCCCAAGCAGGCTCAGCACTGTCAGCCCAGAGCCTGATGCAGGGTTCAAACTCATGAACTGGGAGATCATGCACCATCAGAGCCAAAATCAAGAGTCAGATGCTTAACTGACTGAACCACCCAGGCACCCCTTTCTTCCTTTTCATTGTAAAAGAAATGTAAATTTTTGTGGATCTCTAAAAGCACCCTGGGTTCTAAGCACTTGCCTGCTATGTGGGTTGGTCCTGGCTGAGCCTTCCTAGAAAAACTCCCTGAACATGAGCCTGAATCCACCGTATGTGAGCCTGAGAGTGAGGGGTTGGCTGTGGCTCTCTCTGCAAGCCACGTTGGTTGCCTCTTAGGTTTCAGTGCCATCATATGCAAGATGGAGATAAAAATACCTCCCTTAGTTAAGGTGGCTACAAGGCAAAATGAGATAGCATACGGGAAGTGAAGTCTACTTTCTGTCCTTTGAGTCAGGGAGACCATCACCATAAGAGGACGGTGAGTCAGGATAATTTAGAATTTGTAACAAGAGGAAAAAAAAAAAAGAGATTGTGAAATTAAAAAAAAAAAAGATCACTCAGGATTGTCAGCCATAGCTGAAATTAATTCACTAAAATGAGAATTTTGGTAGAAGTGGAAGGATGGCAATTCAAATGACAAGCCAGTCTCAGAGGAAGCAAGGCTCAGGTCCCCTGCAGGAGTTCAGGGGTGGGCTGTAGGCTGGACAAGGGGAGCCCTCCCAGGAGAGAGGGGAGCCCGGGCATTAAGGAGCACCTGGCGGAGTCCTGGCTGTGAACCCACACAAATGGCAGCACTGAAGAAAAAGAGAAGGGAGCCAGGAGAGAAGGCACTGAGAGGTGGTGGGTGAGATGGGTAGGGGGGTAATACAGGTTAGGGTGCGTAAGGAGTGCAGGGCTGGGACAAGCTGGTGGGCTCAACCAAGAGGAGCCACTTTAAGGGGTGGGGGTGGGGAGGTGACTACGGGGACCCACTGCACTCTGTGTACATCAGGCTTGGCTTGCATTGGCTAGACCTTTTCATTCATTCATTCATTCATTCATTCAGTGTTTTTAGGAGTCTACTCTTCCCCATGGAGAACAGGACAGCTGAGTCCCTACTGTTCAGGGGCTGGTGTTCAGTTGAGGCTAATGGAACAAGGAGGGTCCACCAGGCACCATGTAAGGAAACCCATTGCTGAGGCCACAGCTGGTGTTGAGGTCACAGTGGCCTGCACACCCTCTCTGGGCTACCTTCCCCCTACTGCACCCCCTCTGATGCACTCACAGCTCAGGAGGGAGCGGATTGCCAGAGCTATTGGAGAGGTCCTCGACCAGGCCCTACAGACCTGGGCAGACTCTGCCATCTTGGCCTCAGGTACTATTTTCAACAGCAATTGGGCAAACATGGACAGAGACTGAAGAACGTGGAGGGAGCGGGGCAGGGGGAGTGAGCCAGCATTCATTTACAACACACTCAAGCACTCAGTAAGTGGCAGTGATTAACAAGCATCAGGTGCTACTGGAGGAATTTTATCTAGGCTAATGCATTTAATCCTCAGAACAAACGCCTGAGGTAGAAATTATTATTATCCCCATTTAGTGGCTCAAGACTGGCTATAGAATTTGTGGGGCCCAGTGCGAATTGAAAACAGGGGCCCCTTTACAAAAGCGAAGAATTTCAAGGAAGTGACTGCAGAGCATTGAGAGTGTGGGGCCCTCTGAGGGTGGGGGTCCTGTGAGACTGTATAGGACAAAGCCAGCACTGTCCTTGAGGAAGAACTGGGACGCAGGGAGCCCAGCGACACGTTCAAGGCCACAGGCAGGTCAGAACGGGTTCAGATTCAAACCTCTGACCTCTTCAGTCTGACCTCTTCATCACCAGCAAATTGGTACAAAGTGAATTTAGTTAAACGGTTTTCAAAAGCGCAGAAGGGGGACCTGAACGCGAAGCCTCCGCTCGCTGAAGGTGGCGTGCAAGGTTCTGGCGTCTGGTGAGCCTCTCAGGAGCAAGTACCATGTCATAGCCAGTGGGCCATGCTGCCTGGTGAATGCAGAAATCACAGACTGGGGCCCAACACAAAAGGCAGGCAGGCATTAGCAAACCGTAATGTCCTTCACTCTTAGACTCTGGTGAGAATATATGTGCCCACGGCTAAAACGCAAAGCTTCTCCATTCCAGGAGAAAATTTTTCCAAGGGGGAGAAATGGCAGGGCTCGGCCTGGGGTCAGCTGGGCGGCTGTATGCTTGTGCCCCTCTTAAAAACATGCCTTGTGTGCAGGTGAAGGGGACACGGGCTCTGCAAGTGACAGGGTCAGGTTCCAACATCCCTGTCACGTCTGGTTCTGAGGCTTGCTCTGTCTCTTCAATTTGTATTATTTTCCTTTTAGTGGGTCTTGTAATTTTGTTGACAGTCAGGCATGATGTATTGGGTAGAAGGAACCGCAGTGACAGCGTGGTGGGGTGGGGCAGAGGAAGTGGCCCACGGTTCCGTGAGTAGGAGCCTGTGTCTCTGGACCGTGAACTTCACAAGTGTTTCTCATTCTTTTTTCACCCTTCAGGTGGGACAGGATGGGTGCGGTGGGCTGGTGTTGGTTATGTCCCTTCCTCTAGGTCAGATAGGTTCTAATGATACCTCTGGGGGGTTAGCTGACCTTTGAACAATGTAGGGGGTGAGAGGTGCTGACCCTGCACACAGGTGAAAATCCATATGTAACTTTTGACTCCCCCCAAAACTTAGCTGTTCACCAGAGGCCTTACCAATAACCTCAACAGTCCATTGACACAGATTTTGTTATGTTATATGGCTTATGTAGTGTTTCCTCACAACAAAGTAAGTTAGAGCAAGGAAAAGGTTATTAAGAGAATCATAAATAGGAGAAAATGCATTTACAGCGTGTACTGTATTTATCGAAAAAAATCCACGTAACAGTGGTCCCACGCAGTTCAAAGCCCTGGTGTTCAAGAGTCAGCGGTAGCTTCTGCTGAGGGAGGCCTTGTTAACAACAGGTGCTCTGGTCGATATCAAAATGTGAACCTTTCCCTTCCCTGGCTGGAAGCTTGAGGGAAGTTTCCTCTCTTTCCTGTGGGAACCAGGTCGCGCTCTGGGAGGTAATTGTGGGGGCTCCCTCTGACCGGGTCCCCCTGGAGTTTCTACTTCTCAGAGTGGTCCACACTGAGCCTCCAGCAACCGCCCAGTGTCAGAGTTACCAACAAGAGGGGTAAAGATGCCCGGCCAGGAGGAAGGGCTCAGACCGCTGTGCCAGGCAGCTGGGCCACTGTGGCTGGGGCCACAGGGGCTGTGTGTGCAGTGGTAACAACCTCGCAGGCTCTCTGAGGGAGTCATGCAAAGAGCCTGCCACGCCCGCCTGACCTGTGATGGAATCCAGTGTCCTGGGCTCGGCGCCTGCTGGCACGAGAGGAAAACCGCTCTTGTCAGCATCTGCCATTGGCTACACTTTTGCACGCTATTTGTTCTGGAAGAATGTGCAAGAGTGAAAATGCATACTAACTAAAGGCAGGAGCCAGCACTGCCTCGGAAGTTCAGATGATAGAGAGATGTGGAGAAAACCCTAGGCAAGGTGTTGGGGTGTTGGGGGAGAACAGGAGGTGAGAATCAGTGCAGGAGTGAGAAAGAGCCAGGCGGTGAGTGCCAGGACCCAGCAGCCCTGTTCTTAGAGTTTGTTTCGTTTTGACTTTCTGTCCATTTGAACTTATTAGTCACTGACCTCCATGTATATGCCAAGTGCTGGACTAGGAGCTATTGAGTGAATGATTTTTTTTTTAATGTTTATTCATTTTTGAGAGAGACAGAACATGAGTGGGGGAGGGGCAGAGAGAGAGGGAGACAGAGAATCAGAAGCAGGCTCCAGGCTCAGAGCCGTCAGCACAGAGCCCCACACGGGGCTTGAACTCACAGAAGGTGAGATCATGACCTGAGCCAAAGTCTGTCACATAACTGATTGAGCCACCCAGGAGCCCCTATGATTTTTAAAAGGCAATTTCAGCGTGTGGAATGGATGCAGATCTGGGAGCATTCACCTCTCTGGACCAGGCCTCAAGGAGGGAGTGGGTAAGGTCATGGAGCCCCTTAGGAGGTCAGAATTTCCAGGAAACAGACAGATCCAGGAATTTGGGGGGTGGCTACAATGTCCCCAGGGCCACGGTGGGTGGTCTTCTAGTGTTCAGGGAAGGCCCAGGGAGGTTGGGGGTCATAAACTTGGCTTTATGGGATGAACAGGAGTGAGGCAGGCAGGCTGTGTGTGTGTATGTGGATGTGAATGTGCGTGTGCACGGGCATGGGTACCTGTGTGGTGGGGATACCCAGAGAGCCCTGGAAATGAAGCTACAGAGGCAGGGCAGTCTGGGCATCAGGAGAGTCCACAGGAAAAGGCTCCAGGGGACAGCCTCAGCAGGCTGTGGAAGGCAGGGTGAAGGGCAGCGGCTGGCCTGGTGTGGGTCGGGCCCAACTGCAGAACAGGGAACTACAGTAGGCAGTGGTAGACTGAGGTCATAGACTGTGGTCAGAACACAGGCTCGGCCGAGGAACTGTGGCCTGGTTGGCAGGTTCTCAGCGCCCGTGCCACATGCAGTTCCTCTGTGTGCAAAGCTACAGTAGTGACTTCCCAGCCACAGCCCCCACAGTGCCCTGCCTGCACACACCCCTCAGGCTGGCCCCTGCTGGGTCTCGGGTCTGAAAGCCTGTGTCCATAGCCTGGCTGAGCCCTCCTCAGTGCCTGGGAGGCCTGGGATACATCGTCCCCCAAGCCTGCAGTGTTTCATCTGCAAAACAGGTAAGAAAATGCCCATGAGACCAGGCTATGGAAAGGTGACCCACACAAGGCCCTACCACAAGGCTCAGCACGTGGGTACTGATATCCTTGTTATGTTATCAGAAGCCAAAACAGCAACTGTCTGTAAAGGAGACTTTGGAGATTACCAGCACTCGCAGGTCAGGTCTACTGTGATAAATTCTGTTCACAACAGCAGCCACAGTCACCACCATTCGTGGGCATGATGCCAAACCCTTATTCTCTCGTTCATCACGTGACCCCTGCGAAGCCACTGTTATTATTCCCATTCACAGATGAGAAAACTGAGGCTCTGCTATACTGTGTACCTCCTCAAAGCCCACAGGTATTGGAGGTGGGATCAAATCCAGTATGGAGATATGAAAACATGCAGAACCTCACTTAGAATTACAGAGGCACGTTCAAAAATGGCAACCTGTTTCACTTACTAGATTGGCTAAGAGGTAAACCACACAGGGTGAATGGGGGGGGGGGATAATGACTTTCATGGGCTACTGGTGGGTATTAGAAATTCATGTGACTTTTCAGAGGGCATTTTTTTTTTAGTATCTACAACATTTTGAATGTTCACACTCTTTGTCCCAGAAATCAAATTTGTGTGTGAGGGCATTTGCTCGAAATTTATACAAACACATGTATTTGTACCTATTCGTGTAAATACATAAGGCCTGCTTACAAGGTTTGTCATGGCTGCACTGTGTCTGTTTTTTTTTAATCAAATAAAGATTGTCTATAACCTAAATGCCCATTGGTGTAGGGACTGGTTAAATAAAATAACCAATTTATTTATATATTCATACAATGCCCTGAGAAGAATGAGTTAGTCTATATTTGACGATGAAGTACAATCTTCAACATATATTCTTATGAGAAAAAAGCAAGATGAAGGAGAATATATAAAGTGAGTTTTATTTTGTAAAACAGAAAGTAGCTGTGTATACACATAACACTTTAGAAGGATTCCCATAAATTGATAAATTGCTCTGGAGGTGGGATGGTATCTTTCTCTTTCCTATTATTTACTCTTGATTTATTGTTCAAATTTGTTCTTAGCTTGAGCTTACTGGGCTCACTGTGGCCACACAGTCTCTGGAAGGTGTTTTGGTTGGGGCTGCAGAAGGCCATTTGATATATGAATATCTGCCATGCAAAGAGAGAAACTGATCTGGGGTGCCAACCTCCCTGCACTGCCTCTTCCTCCTCGTTATCGATGGGCTCACGTGTTTCCATTGCAAACACAGAATGCCTCTTACCCCACACCCCTCTGTTGCCCAAATACCCAGGAATAATTGCCCAACCCTAGACACCCTTGGAAAGGTCTAGCTGCTGATTGTGCCAATGCCTTGTGACTCCTCCCGCCATGGATATATCTGGAGCCGTTGGGCAACGTCTGAGATGGAATTTCACTTGGCACTTAATGCAACCCTTTCCGCTTCTGCCGGAGGCAGTGAATTCTGAATAAAGTCCACAAACCTGACCATCTCCTCACTGAGCAATCACCCCTTCCATCCAAGGGCAAGGCAATGGATTTCTGCACATGACTCCTACGCAGTAACTGTGGCACTCTGGCTTATGGGAGTTGGCTGAGACCAGAGGGTAGGGGACAGGCCTGGCGGAGCCCAAGCGGTCCTCTCCTAACCTCTGGTTCTGAGAAGCAGTGATGTAAACTGACACAGGATATAGACACATCCTGCCTGAGTTAGCAGCAAGAGAGAGGGCCCCACAGTTCTCTCACAGCAAAGAGCCTGCCATAAATGGAGTCCTAAGGGTAATCTAGAATGGCATGCAAGTGATGGCTGCATCCCTCTGAGCTCCAGAAGGGAAGTGTTTGCAGCCATTGGTCATGGTCTGAAACTTGAAGCCTAGAGAACTGCTTAAGGGAGGGGGCGGGGCAGGCTCCTGGGGAGGGAGCCAGCCTCTCCAGAAGGGGGAGTGGCAGCCTGCCTGCACTTCCTCAGTGGCTTTGCCCTTCACCCCTGGCCCCAACACACACACACACACACACACACACACACACACACACACACGTGTCTGACTCTCACACTCACGTGTGTTTACACACGAAAACAGGAGCCAACATGAGCTCCCAGATCCAGTCTCCTGTAAAATGAAAAATGAAGATGACTGACATTTATGGGGCCCTTAGCAGTCCATCTCCATGCTGGGACCTTTACGCAGAGCTTCCTTCCCAGGACCCAAAGAAGAATATCCTATGTTCCCATTTCACTGATGATGAGGACGGTGCTGGAGCTAAGACAGAGGCTGGCTTGCCTCAGGCCCCTGGCTAATCAGTGGCACGCCTGATGCCAATGCAGGCGGAGGGGCCCTCCCCCCAGGACTCCTGTCCCCACGCACCCCCAAACAAGCATGCCGGTGGCCACACACACACACAGGCACATAGTGCACAACCACAAACCTAGCCACAGTAGACTATGCTCCAGTTCCGCTGGTGAGGCCACAGAACCACCTGGATGTTAAAAACTTGTAAAGGAGCTGGTGTCCCCAGTACCCCTATTATCACGTTAATTATTTAACAGGATGACTCAGAATGTCTCCCCTCTGTCAGTATCTAATGAGCAGACCTGGGCAGAGTTGGGGATAAGAGGGATAAACGTTCGCTTTTTTAAGAAGAAAATTTTAAGTTTTTGTTGTTGTTTATGTTGTTACTGCAAAAGCCCATTGGCAGAGGAGGGGTGGGGGAGGCCAGGCCAGGTCCCCCAACACCCTTACAGAGAAGCTCGGGGTATCCGATTTCTCTTTCCCGTCAGCAGGAAAGCATGTGCCTTCTTAACAAGAAAGAGGAATTACAACGCTCTGGGGGTCAAGGCCAGAGATGCCCCCGCCGCGTGCACGTCCCTCCTGCCGCCCCAGAGAGGAGTCAGGGCACCAGCTGAGTTTCCTGAAGTTTACTCGGAATCCGCCCCCACGTCTCGGGGCGGCCGAGCCACAAGGCGGGCGTTGTCCCCTCCCTCCGCGCAGGGGTTCCTTACTTCCCGGCCTGGGGCAAGTTTCCGAGGCGGATACGCGCTGCCACCGCACAGAGGCGCGAACGGAGCGGCAGGACCCGGGGGCTTGGGGCGCAACCCCGCGGGGCGGCGGCAGGCACTCACCTTGGTCGGGCGGCAACGTGCTGTTGAGACTGCTCATCGCCAGCGGGTGCGGGGCGCGGGTCGGGCCAGGGGCACGGAGAAGCCGAGCGGTGGCGAGGGGCGCGCGGGCCTGCTTCTGACCCTCAGCAGCCGGGAGGAAGCGGCACCTGTGTCACGGTCTCCGGCGGCCCGAGGGGAGGGGCTCCGGCCCCAGATAGGCAGACTGCATTTATTTTTTTTCTGCAGACTTGGCTGGTGGGGTTTCCACCCTTTTTTTTTTTTTAAACACACACACACCCGCCCACGTCTGAACTCTTCTCTGTTCCAACTTTCCTGGGCAAGAATCACATTTTCTGTGTTTCTGTTTCCATTTGCAGCTATCAGACTCAGAGGTTGTGGTGGAGAATTCCCCTGGGTGAGGACTGAAAAACTCCCAGATGTGACAGGATGGCCTACAGGGCACTGTTAGGGCCAGTGACCAAATAGGGACAGACCTGTGTTTGAATCTTGGCAGGCTGCTTGGCCGCTGGATGGCTGCGTGGCCACTCAGGGCTGAGGGGCACCGTTGGCCTGGGAAGTCCCTGCCTGGCTGGCCCTCCTCAAGGGCGCTGTCCCCATCCGTGGGCTGATGTTTGGAAAAGATTCTTAGAAAAAGGGATTGCTTGGACAAAGGTCGTATGATTTATTTGGATCACTTTTGTCTGAGGCTTCCAGACATAGCTGAGTTTGTAAAGAATTCACTTTACTTGGACAGTTAAAAACTTTGAGATGGATTTTGACACTCTGGTTAGTTAAATGGAGTCTGCCTACCTCACGGAGAAGGAATGCTATGTTATATGCAAAATTTGATCTCTCCCCTCTCCCCACCAGGGAGAAGGGCAAGGGAGTTTGAGACCATGTCAGCCTGGTTTTAAATCTCAGATCCAAGACACATCCTGTCCTCATGTCTGATGGCCCTTCCTGTGGGGCTTTTCATGTTGTTTACTTGATGGTCCTCCAATGCACCAGCTGTGACACCTTCTCCCCTTCTCCCAGGTAAGGATGCTCTGCTGCAGTCCCGGGGCACCATTTCAGATGTCTGCACGATGTATATGCCCTTGGGAGTACCAACCAGGTTGAACACAATGTAAGGCTGCCCCCTGGAGGTGTGCAGAGCAGACTCCTTGCCCAGCTCTATGTGGGCTGGACCAACTCCAGGCATTATTATGAGGACGGCCTGTTTGACACAGTGGGCAAATGTTCATAATTCTCATTAGTTAGATGATGAAGAAACTCACACTGCTTGTAAATCCTTAGTGAGACTCCCATGCTACATATACATGTTGATGTGAAGGGAACTATTCAACGGAATGCTTTGGGCCAGGTGTGGAAACTTTGGAGTCTCCATTTCTTCGCCTAGAAAATGCAGACAGGAGCACTTGCATTTCAAAGTTGCAGAAGCAATGTCTATAAATAACAGTGGGACAGAAAAGGGATTTACTAGAAACTAGCAACAATTTAGCATATAAGTCCTTGTTAGATGATAGAATCCCCTGTATTCAGAGTTCATAATTTAA
Organism: Prionailurus viverrinus; assembly: GCF_022837055.1. Taxonomy (NCBI): domain Eukaryota; kingdom Metazoa; phylum Chordata; class Mammalia; order Carnivora; family Felidae; genus Prionailurus; species Prionailurus viverrinus. The sequence goes on along the minus strand of NC_062568.1, from coordinate 105,107,265 downwards.
AGAACTTCAATGATCTGAAATGCAGCTGGGGAGCCCAAAGGAGGCCAAAAAAGCCACTAGGTAACCAAAGAACAAGTCCCCAGGTCATTGCATCTCACTTGTGAGAACACCTGTGGGGAGACTTTTAGACCCTCACTGACAGCCAACTGGCCTTTAGATATAATCATAAGACATTTGCTTATGTCATTTCCCAAAGTAGGACAGGTTAAAAGCACCAAAATGGGGCACCTGGGGGGCTCAGTTGGTTATGTGTCTGACTTTGGCTCAGGTCATGATCTCCCCTTCTGTGAGTGCGAGCCCCGCATCAGGCTCTGTGCTGACAGCTCAGAGCCTGGAGCCTGCTTTGGATTCTGTGTCTCCCACTCTCTCTTCCCCTCCCCCACTCATGCTCTGTCTCTCTCACTCTCAAAAGCGAATAAATGTTAAAAAAAAAATTTAAAGCACCAAAATGTAACAAGAATCCTTTACAGAGAGGAAGCCAAAAAACTAAAGAAAGGTAGCTCCACAAACTCTAAGTTCGGATACAAAAACAGAGTAGCATTTATTATACAACAAAAGCTTCTTGGATCCAGCCATAAGTGGAGGATGTGACTGCACCATGGACCGTCAAGGAACCGAGGCTTTGGGACTCCATCTGGGTTTGAGTCCTCATTGCCTTCTATGTGGCTGACCTTCAACATTTTACTCAAATCCTCTGAGCCTCAGTTTTCTCATCTGTTAAACTGGAACAATCTGCAAAGTGAGGTCACTGTGACTGATGCATTAGATAATAATGTAATAATACAATATCTTACTCAACAAATAAAGACATTAAGTGTAAGTTATCGAAGACATTGGTCCTGTCCCCTGATGGACACACTTTATAGTAAGGACTTCAGGCCATTCTGAAAAGAAGATAAATAGTGTTTAATAGTGAGTAGTCATTTAGCTAGCAGAGAAACATTTGATATAGTTTAGAAGGTTTAATCCTAAAAGTGTCTAATTTTAAAGAAACAAGGAGTATTTTAAGAAGGTAAAATCATAACATGAAAAATTAGATTCTATGGTAAGGGTCTGATACTAAGTCACAGAAATGCAGTGTATCTTGATGTGTTGGGTGCTTATTAATGGAGTAGCAAGAACTCAGCTATATCTTATAACAATAAAACAGTTATCTAATTCACATAAGCACCATCGAAGAGAATATTGCCAACGGCCCATTTGGAAGTGAGAAAATTGAGGTTGGCAGCAGTGACAAGAACTTGTTTGACGGAGTGCAGCCAGGATTGGGACTCAGCTCTGGCAGCCTCTGTAATGTGTGCAGGATGTGGCTGGGATACCCTGCTGAGCTCACCACAGACAGAGAGGGTGTGATGGGGCCCCAGAGGGGAACTTTCACTTCCTTCCCAGAACTACATAGGGTGGGAGTTGTGCATGTGAGGGGGATTCCTGCCTGACTTATCCCCACCCAAACACACCCAAATACACGCATACACACGCACACACACACACGCATACACACACGCACACACACATACACACATGCACACACACACACACACATACACCCAAACACACACATACATGCACACACACGTACACCCAAATGCACACACACACATGCACACACACGCATAGTGCTGGTTTCCTCTTGGAGGGGACCTACTGCAGTCCTTGTCTGTGAGCTCTTACAGGTAGAGGCAGGCAGATTTTACTTGGGTCCTTTAAAATTTCTAATTAAAATTTTTGCCCTGTATCAAACTAATAGATGTTCTTTGTTTAAAAAAAAATGTAATGGAGAGGTTAAAAAAAAAAACTCTAACAATTGCTCATAATGTCTAGCACATTAAGTGCTAATCTCTTTTACACATTTGTGGGCATTTGCTTTATATTACTGAGATTTTACTGAATGTGTGATTTTAAGTGCTGTGTTTTCACTACCAAACATTATGCCATGACCATTTTCCCATATACAAGTATAAAAGCTCTTTGATTTAATTACTAAGTTGTTTCCTTTTCTTTGCTGGGATAAACCATATGAACATAAATACCTACTTTTCATATATTTCTCCTTAGCTTGTATTCCACCAAGTGGAATGGCTGGATCAAAGGCTAGGACTATGTTTTAGGGTTTTGATACATTCATGAGTTGTGGCTGTGACAATTTACCTTCTCCCCAGTCAAGCGTTCCTCTCAGAGCCTCTTGACAGAATCAAGCATTAGATTTTAAATCATTGATAATTCTGTGGACGGGAAATATGTAATTATTCTACTTTGCATTTTCTTGATTACTAGTGAGGCTGAATATACTGTCATGCTTATTTGCAAAGTGCATGTTCTTTTGGCTGAATGTTTTGTTCATGCTGTTTCTCATTCAGAAAGGTGTTTTATGTTTTTTTTATTGATTTCCTTGAACTCTTTATACACAAAAGACAACAACGTCTTTTCATGTGTATTGCGAACATTTTCTCCTTGGGCCCTTTTCTGGTTCTTTCTCATTAGCACAGAAACATAGCTTGACTTATCTGATTGGCAAGTTGGCAGCTTTTAAGAAAACCACACTGTGGCTCTGCATATTTTAAGAGGCGTGGAGAGAAGAAGCAGGGGGAGCTGTGAGTAATGAGGAACATGGGCTGGGAGTTGGGAGGGTGGAGTCCAGAGGAACACAGAGACATCAATGGCAGCAGACGCTGCAGCCTTGGCCAAGAGCCTCTCCCTTTTCCCCTCAGGACACACATCTTTCTGAGAAGAATCCATGAGTGAGGATATTTGAAGGCTGAGGGAAAGAAGGTCTAAGGGTGTCTGCTATGATTGAGCCGCTAGGCCCTCTTCTGTCTAGACTTTACTAAAGGCTGGCTCTGGCCATGCCAGGCAGAGCAAAGGGTGTCCAAGGTCAGTGAGGCTGTGGGACTCATGCTAGACCCAGAGCTGCAGCCTAGGCCCCTAGCTTATAGCAGCACCTCATCTGGGAGTAGATAGGTCATAAGCATCCAGAATGGTCTGACCCTGGTAACTTTCTAACAGTATCTTTAAGAGAGGAAGAGTAGCACAGAAACCCAGCAGGAACACTGGGTGGGCTGGGGTAGTTGGAAGTGACCATAAGCAAAATCTTATGCATTGGTGACAGCTCTGAGAGTCCACCTAGTACAGACTAGGATTGAGACACATGAAGAAGCTTCAGACTGGCGGTGGGGGAAGAAAAGAAGAGGAAGAAAGAAAGGAAGAAAGGAAGAAAAAAAAGGAAGAAAGAAAGGAAGAAAGGAGACAACGAAGGAAGGAGGGAGGGAAGGAAGGAGGGAGGGAAGAAGGAAAGAAAGAAAGAAAGAAAGAAAGAAAGAAAGAAAGAAAGAAAGAAAGAAAAAACACATAGAGAAATGTCAGGATGGGGTTGGTTTGAATCTCAGGCAGGGAAGAATCAGTGAAAAGGACACAGCCAGCACATAAGTCAGCCTGGGTGGTTCTAACACTTAAGCAAGTGTGATTTTTCCAGAAAAACACATCCTAGCAGACATAGGAATATACAGATAGTAACAATTTCCTGAGGACCTAGAATGTGCCAGGCCTGGTGCTGTGTTGGGCCCTCCCATGTGAGGTTACTAATATGTCACAGTATCCTTACAGGGTAGGTGGCATTTTGTTTCTGACTTTTTTTTCTTCCTTTCCCTTTTCTTCCTTTTACAGAAAAGGAAACTGAGGACCAGAGAGGAGAGGTAACTACTCATGCTCACACAGCTACTCAGTGACAGCTAGAATTGGACAAGGACTGTCCAACCCTAAAGCTCTGGTCTCCTTGGCACCCCTCCTGTATCCCTGTATCCAGTGTCCCTGGTGGACCCCAGTGCCCCTGGAGGACCCCACTGTCACTGGAGGATCCAAGTGTCCCTGGTGGATCCCAATGTCCCTGGAGAATCCAAGTGTCCCTGGAGGATCTAAGTGTCCCTGGTGGACCCCAGTGCCCCTGGAGGACCCCACTGTCGCTGGAGGATCCAAGTGTCCCTGGTGGATCCCAATGTCCCTGGAGGATCCAAATGTCTCTGGAGAATCCAAGTGTCCCTGGAGGATCCAAGTGTCCCTGGAGGATCCAAGTGCCCCGGTGGACTCCCTGGTGTTACTGCCCAGCTTGATGGCACTCTTCATGCTGGCAACCCTGAGACACAAGGGAAGGAGGCAAGGAGTTGCTAAATGAGTCTCCAACAGTTCCCACCAGCACATAAAGAAATTATTATCTCCCAGGAGGTAGAATGAATTACTAACTTTCAGAGAGTCCTGTTTGGGTCACAGCCCTCTCCCTTTGTGAGTAAGTTGTTGGTGTGAACCTGAACTAAAAAATTGTACTCTAGCTGCTTCCAGCTGAGGTCTGGGGCCCACTAAGAGAGGAGGCAGTTTCCTCCTTAGAGTTTTTGCTGTGGCTTTTATTCCCTTTGGCCCAAGAAGACAGAGGGATTTGGGGTATGTAGCTGTGACTAAGAAGGGGCAACCAGAATGGTAATTACATTTGCCAAACTTTTGCTACAAGCTCTGCATATTTTATCTCATGTAATACCCCAAACAATCTCATGAGCAAAGAAAGAACAGGGTTTTGGAATGTGGCAGATATGGCTTCTCATTCTTGGCTCACCATGTGCGACTTTGCTCAGTGACTTTGCCTCCAAAATTTCTCACGTGCAAAAGGGGGTTAATGACCCCTACATCCGATGTGCTCTGAAGGGGTCGGTGCAGATTCCCCCCAAAAGCTCACACATTTACCAAGATGTAAATGTATGTACAGTGTTGTAGCACTGTAGAAAAAAAATTAAAATAAATCATGTGTAATACATAGAGAGACATAGTATGCCATGAACACAACTAGGTATAACTATGTCTACTGTCCAGGCCACAGGGACACAGGTGACTGTATACCTATTTCTCTCATCTTAAGTCCCTTCAAGTGTAAGGCTCGAGACAACAGAATTAGTGTATTTTGTACTCTTTTTACAGCACATGACAATTACATTATAGGAATAGTAAAGAAAGAAGCTCATAAAGTGAAGGGGCTCTAAGGGGATCCTTCAGTGTGTATGAGATTTCCAGAATTCCAGGAAGATGGGGTATGGAGTATGTCAAGGGAGGAAATAGAGAGATAGAGGTTCCAGCACAGGGGAAGCCCAGGGGAGGCTGCAGGGTGGCCGGTGTGTGTGTGTGTGTGTGTGTGTGTGTGTGTGTGGTGTGTGTGTGCCCGCGTGCGCGCAATGGTGCGTGTGGGCAGGGGGGTTGGGCTCAGCCTGTCAGAGCTGCAGAGGCTGGGGCTCAGAGTGGCAGGTTGGAGCATGGGGTTTGGAAGTGAGAATACAGACAAGGACATTGGTTAAAGGTTTATTCCTTGTGGAAGCAACTCCTCCCTGCTTCCCCACCTTTGGGTACAAAATGTCAGGCCAACCACAAAGGTTTGCCCCTGGGGACAAAAGCATGTGAATGTCCCTAAGAAAATTAAGAAACTGTGTAAGTGAGTCAGGGCTACTAGTGTGGGAAGGAGCCTCTTTTGGTGAAACCCTCCTCCTTCTGGGATTTGTCAAGAAGGTCTTTTCCACACATCCTAAAGCAGAGACCATTTAGTCCAGAAACACAGATCTCCCAGCCAGATTTCTCCCTCCCAGAAGGAAGACTAATCAGGAAACATATTCAGACAATGGAAGAGAGAATCCTTAACAACGCTTTAGAATGATTGGCCTGGCCTTTGCTTTTTAAGCATCGATAGACAGCTGTATATGACAACCAAGTCACATACAAGAGCCAGAACATGGCCGAGCCAAACAAAAGAAAAAAGCTAACTTCAAAAAAAGAAACAGAACTAAATAAGACGAGGATCTAAAGAAAACCAAGGGACAAGGCAGAACTTTAATACTCAGAAATTTGGGAAAATAATAAAACCATAAAATAAGAGAGGTGTTCTATGTAAAAGAAAAAGCAAATAATGAGAAAGGAATTTTTGACAATTAGCAGTAACAACATATAGATTAATTATACAATTAATGATGTGTAGATCTTCCCCCACTTAATGGGGCTACATCCCCGTAAACCCAGGTAAGATGAAAATATAAGTTGTCAATGCATTTAATCCACTTAACTTCCTGAGCATCATAACTCAGCCTAGTCTACCTTACACATGCTCAGAACACTTACCCAGCCTATGATTGGGTGAAATCATCTCACACAAAGCCTATTTTTTCATAAAATATTGAATATCTCATATAAGTCATTGACTACTGTACAGAAGGTGAAAAACGGAATGGTGGTAAATGTGGGGGTTGTTTGGCCTTGTGATCATGTGACTGACCAGGAGCTATCACTGCCCAGAATCATGAGGCAGCATCACCCTGGGAAGAGATCAAAATTCAAAATTCTGAATACTGAATGTGTATTACTTGCACCATCATAAAGTCCAAAAATCCTAGGTTGAACCATGCTGGGTTGGAGACCATCTGTAATGGCTAAAGTGAAAATCCAATCAAGAAGGTGAAAGCTGAAGGAATAACTGATAGTTTGTGTTTGCTTTTGTTTCTCTGGCCTTAAAAATGTTGCGATGGCTAGTGTGAGAGAAATTACTATCTGTGCTCCCTTCTGGGATTTTTATGATTTTAGGTCTCACAATGAGGTCTTTCATCCATTTTGATTTTATTTTTGGATATATTGTGAGAAAGGATCCAGTTTTATTCTTTTGCATGTTGCTATCCTGTTTTCCCAGCACTATTTGTTGAAGAGATAGTCTTTTTTCTTTTTTTTTTTTTGCATTTGATATTCTTGCCTTCTTGTCAAAGATTAATTTGCCACGTAAGTGTGGAGTTATTTATTTCTGGCCTCTCTAATTCTGTTCTGTTGGATCTATGTGTCTACTTTTTTGCTTATACCATACCGTTTTGATTATTACAACTTTGCAGTTTAGTTTGAAATCTGAAATTATGATACCTCTAGTTTGGTTTTCAAGATTGCGTTGGCTATTTGGGGTGTTTTGCCATTGTACACTAATTTTAGTATTATTTGTTCTAGTTCTGTGAAGATGCTGTTGGTATTTTGATAGAGATTGTACTGAATGTGTAGATCGTTTTGGGTAGTGTGGACATTTTCACAATACTGATATTGTTAAATATATGCTTATAGTCCATCAGCATGGAATATCTATTTGTTTCCATCATCTTCCATTTCTTTCATCAATGTTTTATAGTTTTCAGAGTACAGATCTTTTACCTCCTTGGCTAAGTTTACTTCTGGGTATTCTATTCTTCTTGGTGCAATTGTAATTCTAGACTAAGAACAAAACAAGAGAAAATTGGAGAAAAAATGAGTGATGAGATTAGGAGGTCCAACTTATATGAATTTCTCAAAGAACAGCAGAGAAAATGAAAGAGAGGAATTTACATGTAAATATGTATAAGGAAGACAGAGAAGAATGAGCGGGGAAAGGAGGAAGAAATCATGAGGAGCTAAAGGAGTATACAGGTTTTCAAATAGAAAGGACTGCATTTAAAAAATTATACATAACTATGTATTATGTAATTTCAGAACAGCAATGATATGGAGAAGAGATTTAAAAGCTTCCACAGACAGGTGGGTGGGGGAGCGTAGCTGGCATCTTCTGCAGAAGATTCAAGTCAGACTGGCATCAGGACGCCTATCAAAAATACAGAATGTAGAAGTTAAGAGGCAAAGATGACTTCACACCTTACATCTTACACCTGGACAAAAAATCAACTGTCATGCCTGGGCACCTGGGTGGCTCAGTCAGGTAAACATCCAACTTGGGCTCAGGTCATGATCTCACTGTTCATGGGTTCGAGCCCTGTGTTGGGCTCTGTGCTGACGCTCGGAGCCTGGAGCCTGCTTCTGCTTCTGTGTCTCCCTCTCTCTACCCTACCTCGGCTTGCTCGCTCTTTCTCTCTCTCTCTCTCTCCCAAAAATAAACATTAAAATTTTGTTTAAGTAAAAAGAAATAAATAAATTATCATGAGAGAAGAATAAGAGGTCTTTGGATATCTAAAGGCTCAACAAGTTTAGTTCTTATGCAGAAGAAAGCTGTTGGAAAATAAGATCTGTCAGACCAAGGGAGAATGACCAGGCAGAGGAGTCCCAGGATGCAGAGGACAGTAGGTGTGGCTGGAGGGAGGACAGCGAGGTTCCAGGGCTTTTGCTGAGTTCTGGAAAATGGTGACATTCAGGAGGGAGAATGCTGTAGGAGATGAGATGATTGAGCAGCTGGATATAACTGAAAATGAACTAAGAATGCATACTTTGCTTTTCCACAGAGGAAAAAAAAATGTTGGCTAAAAACCCAGAATAACAAACAAAAAGCTGTACAAGTAAGCCAAATACGAAGCTCGCTAAAATATGGCATTTTGGGGGACTGTTGATGGAGGACAAGAAAAGATTACTCCTTTACACCCCAGGTCCCTCCTCTGGCTGGGAGTAGGGGAGAATGGGTCTGGGAGATGGGTAAATGGACAGTAACCATTACAAGAAGTCAATGCATTGTCTGAAGTTGGCAAGTCACAAACCAGGATAATGAGCATATTATCTAGAAAAATGATGTGGCCAACTGGAGACCCGCTATCTGTGATGGTAAAAAGAGCATTTGTAGAACAGGCCTGTGGGTAGGGGCATGGGGTGGGAGGCGGTTGGTTTTAAGACAAAAGCCCTCTGTGCTATTTGAATCATGTATTTATTTATTTATTTATTTATTTATTTATTTATTTATTTATTTATTAAATTTTGAAAAACACTCGAAAACCACAGGAAAAACCTAAAACATCAAAACAAAACAAAACAAAACCCACCCAAAACCAAAAATCCTTCAGGCGGCTTAGAAAATGGGCTTAACCTGGAAAGATGAAATTTAGCAGCAAATTAAATTAAGTCCCTGACCTTGCTTCAAAATCATGCACATGGATGGTACCACGGAAACATAATTTAGCTCAGTCCTCAGCCTCAATTCTGCTCGCGGCATGATTTACAGGGTGTGTGCTAAGGGAGGTGTCTCAATCTCTGTGGTCTCCTTAAAGGACTGGCCCTGAGCCCCTCAACGCCCCCTCCCTCCCCGCTGCCCCACCACCAATCAATTCCAGCTGAGGCTCTAAAACAGAAACCTTTTCCTCCTCCCAGTGGATCACCCAGATCAGTATCATTGTGCATTCTTGTTTCCTCAAGTTCAAGCTTCCCAGGCTCTTCACCTACCCAGCTCTTAAATCCTTACTGGGAGCCCATTGCCCATTCCTCTGACTCTCTCAGCCCTTCTACTGGTGCTCCAACACTCACATTCCTAGCAGCAGATTCCCTTGTATTCTGCAACTTTTTGTCAGATGTTACTTTTCTGTTCTTGCTCTTTCAGGAGCATGGCTTTCTTTAAGGGCATTTCTTCCTCTTTTGTCCTTTTAAGTGAGGATTCTTTTCTTTAATTATTGTTTGCTTGTACACACACACATACATCAATACCTACTTCCATATTTATATCTATATCTACGCCTACATCTATATGTCTACATATTACATAGTGTATTTAGGAGGAGCGGACTTGCTGGGTATTAACACAGTATGCATTTGACTCTAATAGATAATGTCAAATTGATCCCTAAAGTGCCAATTTCCATTGTCGCCAACAGTGTAGGGAGCTGTTGATACTCTGTCTTCCAAACACTTGGTATTTTCAGTCCTTTAAATTTACTTACTCAGTTGGGTGTGTAGGAGTATTTCATTGTGGTCTTAAATGGCACAAATAAATAAATCAGATAAGATGGTCAGTGAGGTTGAGCGTCCCAAGAAATTTTAAAGGGCCCATGGTCTGTGAGTTGGGCTGCTAGAATGGTCTTGGTGTCTATCTCTGGCATGCACTTCGTGACATTGGATGTGATACTTTCTCTCTTGGATCTGTAGGTTTCTCATATGCGATACACATAGCATATGGGTAACAACTCTTTCTTTGTAGATCTGTAGTGAGAATTACAAATGACACATGTGAAGTGGCTGAAGCATAGTGGGTACTCCAGAAATAATGACTCTTTATGTTGTTATTTTTACTCATTGAATTAAAAGTCACCAAAGCATAAAAAGTGGGCAGAGCTCCAGGATACTGTAAGGAAGCAGCAGGGAGTTTGAGAGTTAACTTTTGAATGACCCCCTGTGATAGCTTGTATTACTATTCAGCAAATATTTACCCTTCCCTTCCCCAGCAAGAGCCCAGTATGCTGTCTTGCCCTATGGATATTGGGATTGGTCCTGAGATTTATTTTGGCCAATGGAATGTGAGTGGACATGACCTAAGCCGCATCCCAGTGGAGGCTTGGAATATGTTTGCATGGTTTGGCCTGACCTCTTGTCCTCGAGCCCTCCACCATGGGAAGAGCGTGCCCCTGGTAGCTGATGACTCTTCAGCCTGAGTCACGCTTTGGAAGCCCCACTGGCTCTTACTATGCCATTTTGATGCCTTGATTCAGCTGTGAATGCCTGTGTTGAGATTTGCTCACAATGATGACAGTCTGAAACATATCAGAATTTCATTGTATATGGCAACAATAAAAAATAATAAACATGAAATAGACTTTCTTTGCAGAGAGGAATTAATATGACAGTGGACAGATACTCTCATATTCATCCCTGAAGCTGTTAGTGCTTGTTTTCTCAGAAACAGGAAACAATAAATACAAAGAGCTTTCTGCTTGGAAAAGAGAAAAAAACAGCTAAGGGAAACAGCACCAATTTAATTATAGTTTTCTCTATGCTGATGATGAAACTTACAGGGTGGAAATAAATTCCACAAAACTGGAATCCTGAAGTATGGACACAAGTTAGATCAGAATATAGAACTATTTATAGTAGACTTTAGACATTATCTAGGGTGACCCTCTCATCTTCTTGTCATGAGGAAAGGGTTGATACTTGGTAGGAGGTATTCACTTACCCTCCCCTCCACCCATCCACTCAGCTTTTCATCTGCCTATCCCTGGATCCAATCATTCATTTATTGAACTGATTGCCCACTGTCTGCCAGACACTGTACTAGGTGTCGAAGATAACAGAGATGAATCCAATAGAGAGTTACCATCAGGAAGAACATAGACAAGCACTGGAGAGAAACATGTGTCAGAACGTCCCCACAGTGTGCTGTCGATGCTGCTAGATATCTGGGCAGGGCTCCTTCTCTGAGAGTCTGGAGCAGAGTACACGCTATTCTTACATCACATCCAGACTTTTAGACACAGATTAAGTCCTGTCATTCTTTCGTAAGTCCCACAGCAGTTGGCACAGTGGAGCACACAGAGACGGCAGGTGATGGACATTATTTGATGTGGAGGTAGTGAAATCTTCTCCCACAGTTATCAAAATTTAGGGACCTGGTTAGCCCAGTCTTATGGCTTTATTTACGTGGTTCCATGCCATTGCCCTGTGACCCACCTGGGCGACATTTTGATCTGTGCCTGATAGCCACCACTCAGACATTCCTTTTAAGACGTTCGTGTCTTCTACCTAGTGAGTGAGGCAAAAGCAAGCCCTACATTCCCTTTTCAGGTTTAGTGTCCTATTCAACTTACCATTCACACAGGGAAATATCTATTGCCTCTATGTCATTTTGAGAATTATATCTTAATACTCAAAAAGCACTAAGTCTAGCAAATAGTGAGCTCTGAAAAAATGTTGACATTATTATTAGCTAATATATCTTCGTGTGCTTCTATGAAAATTTCTGAAATGATAGAGCCTTAACAATGGACATGCTGAATCAACGAGCAGTAAACTTAAAACCCAGAGAGATACTTGGCAACCAAAACTTGTCATTTCCACTTCCCTAAGACATGAAAGTTCCAGCTTTACCACCATAGATCAATGATGTATTGTATTACTTTCAATGAAATGTATGAAAAATAGCATCTGATTGCTATTTTAACTTGCAATTTTTGATTAAAAGTGAGCCTGCACATCTGCCAGATTTATTCTTTTATAGCTTATTTGTGTTTTCTTGTGAATTGCCCGTTTAGAACTTTGGCCATTTTTCCTTGTGGTGATTTTCTCTAATCTTACTGATTTGTTAGAACTCTTTATATATTGTTAATCACTATTGTATCTCAATCTGGTGGTGGTTACAGAATATATATATATATATATATATATATATATATGCACCAATGACATGTCCGTTTAAGATTTGTGCACTTTACTGCATATTAATTATAATCCAGGGAAATATTTTAAAAATAGAAAATCAGACAATATAAACAGACCCACAGAAAATTCAGGTATTGGATTTATTAGACGTGAACTCTATATTCATATATTCAAGGAGTTAGCTGACAAAATGAAGACTTTGATAAGCAAACTATAAAAAAGTTTATATGAACAGTCTAGAAATAAAAAAAATACAAGAACCTATATTAATTTAGAGCTCAATAGATGAATTTCACAACAGATTGGATAGACTTACAACAGAATTAGTAAGCTGGAAATCTGGTCAGTAGAAAATAAATAGAATGAAGCACAGAGAGAAAAAACACGAAATACAGGAAAAGAATACGAGACAGATGGAACATGGTGAAAATATATGACACAGAGTTACTGGGGTCCCAGAGGTAGAAGAGAATGAAACAGAGTAGAAGCTATACTTGAAAACATCATGGCCAATAATTTCCCCAAATGACAAAAGACATCAAGTCACAATTTCCACAAGTGTTTTAAACCTTAAGCAAAATAAATGCCATAAATAAACCTATGTTTAAACACATCACAGGAAAACTGGTGAGAAAAAGTCAGAGAGAATCCTAAAGGCAGCTAGAGAAAAAAGGCATGTTACCTTCAAAGGAATAATACTTAGCCTGAAAATTGACTTTTTTCCCCCTATTGGCAAAGAGGAAGCACATTTAAATGGATTTAAATATTTAAATGGATGTTCCTTTTGTCTGTATAGTTTTAAAATGATAGGCAGAAATATAATATGAAGGTATTTGTATTTAGGGGAAAATCCAGATGTAGAGGCGACAACCATATTCCAGTGATGTAGCCCGTATTTGAAATGGTCTTCTGTCTCATCTCAACTTGGCAAATTGCAGATTTACTTTACATGCCAACTAAGAAAATCAGGCCTTACAAAAAGAAAAACAAATATATCCAATCAGCTATGCTGTTCGTCAGTTTCGGTTCAGAAAAACTGGTGACTGCTCTTCAAGTCAAAACTTCCCAGGAGACATACCAATGCAGGAGGTAGAAAAGAACACCCTGTAAGTCTGACAGCAGCTCACGTGAACACTGGAATAACTGCCAGGCTTCAGAGGCAACTATTTTGAAGGAAAAAAGTGCATCCTCGGACAAAAATATTAGAAAGTGTGATATGAAAAAAGTGACTTTAAGGATTAATAGACTTTAGTTTTTAGAGCAGTTGTGGATTAACAGAAAAACTGAGCATATAGTACAGAGAGTTCTATATACATCCCTCCCTACACACACTGCTTCCCTTATTATCAAAGTCTTGTATGAGTAAGGTACATTTGTTACAATTGATGAACCAATATTGATACATTATTTTTATTTTTATTTTATTTTCATTTTTTTATATGTGACCTAAATACCAATTTTACTGTTTACCCCCATTACATTATATATCTGTTTTTTTTTCTAGTCTATGCTTTTATTTACATGCAAATTTAGAAGGGGTGGTAAATGATGTAGTAGCCAGTTGTAAATTTTTTTTTTTAGTGAAAGTTTTTATTTTATTTATTTTTATTTATTTGTTTTTAATATGAAATTTATTGTCAAATTGATTTCCATACAACACCCAGTCCTCATCCCAACAGGTGCCCTCCTCAATGCCCATCACCCATCCTCCCCTCCCTCCCACCCCCCATCAACCCTCAGTTTATTCTCAGTTTTTAAGAGTCTCTTATGGTTTGGCTCTCTCCCTCTCTAACTTTTTTTTCCCCTTCCCCTCCCCCATGGGATTAATGGATAAAGAAATTGTGGTTTATATACACAATGGAATACTACTTGGCAATGAGAAAGAATGAAATATGGCCTTTTGTAGCAACGTGGATGGAACTGGAGAGTGTCATGCTAAGTGAAATAAGTCATACAGAGAAAGACAGATACCATATGTTTTCACTCTTATGTGGATCCTGAGAAACTTAACTGATATGTTATTTTTAAATAAAGTCCATAGTTTACATAAAGTTTCACTCTTTGTGTTGGGCACTTCTACGGGTTTTGACAAACAAATAATATTATGCACTACCATTACATTGTCGTAGAGAATAGTTTCACTGCCATAAAAATTCCTTGTGGTCTACCTATTCATCATCCCCAAACACCTGACAACCCCTGATAATTTTTGTCTCTGTGTTTTTGCCTTTTCCAGAATGTCATATTGTTGGAAGCATACAGTGTAAGCCATCTTTTCAGATTATTTTCTTTCATTTAGCAAACATGCATTTAAGCTTCCATCATGCCATTTCGTAGCTTGGTAACTCATTTCTTTTTATTGTTAAATGATATTCCATTGTATGGATGTACCAGGATATCTATTCACATATTAAAGAATATCTAAGTTTCCTATAGTTTGTGACAATTATGAATAAAGTTTCTGTAAACATTTGTGTGCAGAGTTTGTGTAGATATGAGTGTTCAACTCAAATGGTAAATATGTAGGAGAGCTGGATTATATGGTAAGAGTATGTTTAGTTTGGTAAGAAACTGTTAAACTGCCTTTCAAACTGTTGTATAATTTTGCATTCCCAGTGGCAGTGAATGAGAGTCCCTTTACTTCACGTTTTTACCAGCGTTTGGTACTGTCGATTTTTTGAATTTTAGCAATCTTAATAGGTGTGTAGCAGTATTTCATTGTTTCAGTGCTGAGCATTGTTTCATATACATGTTTTCATCTGTATGCTTCCATTAGTGAGATGTCTGTCTAGACTTGTTTGCCCATTTTTAACTGGGTTGTTTGTTTTGTTATTGTTGTTGAGTTTTTAGAGCTCTTTGTATTTGGGGTAAGAGTCCTTTATCAGATATGGTTTTCAAAGATTTTCCCCCAGTCTGTGGCTTATATTTTTCATTTTTAAAATACTGCCTTGCATAGAGTAGAAGTTTTTAATTTTAAAAAGGTCCAACTTAGCATTTTTTCTTTTTAAGTCATGACTTTGGTATCATATCTAAAAACTCATCTCCAAACCAGGGAGCTTTGAATTTCTCCTATGGTATCTTCTAGAAGTTTTATACTTTTTTTGTATTTTATATTAGGTCTAGGATCCATTTAGGGTTAACTTTTTTGTGAAAGGTGTAAGGCGTAGAGCTAAACTTATTTAGTTAATTAATTAATTAATTAATTAATTAATTAATTAATTTATGTAACACATGGATGACTTATTTACTGATTTATTCAATTTATTTTTGTAACACATGGCTGACTTATTTATTTATTTATTAAATTTATTTGTGTAGCACATGGATGACTATTTATTTATGTAGAACATGGATGTTTAATTTCTCCAACACCATTTGTTTAACAGCCTATTTTTTCTTCCTTGAATTGTCTTTGCTTTATCAAAGATCAGTTGATTGTCTTTGTGTGGCTCTATTTCTGGACTCCCTAATTTGTTCCATTGATCTGTGTGTCTATTTTTTCACCAATAAACATGGTGTCATTTACTGGAGCTTTATACTAAGTTTTAAAGTTTGGTCGTATCTATTTCCCAACTTTGCTCTTCTCTGCCAGTATTGTGTCAGCCATTCTGAATCTTTTGTCTCTCCATATAAACTTTAGAACCAGTTTGCCAATATATACTATATAACTTGTTGGGACTTATATTAGGATTGTATTGAGTAAATGGATCAAGTTGGGAAGAATTAGAATCTTACCAATATCAAGTCTTTCTTCCCATGAACATAGAATAACTTTCCACTTATGGAGATTTGCTTTTATTTCTTTCATCAGAGTTTTGTAGTTTTCCTCATATAGATTCTTTACATACATATTTTCACATTTGTAACTAAATATTTTTTAGGGGCTAATATAAATGGTATTGCGTTTTTAATGTCAAATTCCAATTGTTCAGTACTGATATATAAGAAAATAATTTACTTTTGCATATTAACCGTACATTCTACAGACTTTCTATATTTACTCAGTTTCAGAAATTTTTGGGTGATGTTTTTGGGATTTTCTGCATAGGCCACTCATGTCATCTGCAAAAAAAAAAAAAAGCAAAATAGTTTTATTTCTTCTCAATCTGTATGCCTTTTATTTCCTTTTCTTGTCTTATTGCATTAGCTGCCAATACAATACTTAATAGGAACGGTGAAAGGGGATATGCTTCTTCCCAGTCTTAGAGGGAAGGCTGTAGTTTCTCAATATTAAGTATGATGTTATGAGTAGGTTGTTTTTGTAGATGTTCTTTATCAGATTGAAGGATTCCCTTCAATCTCTATTCTTAGTATGCTAAGAGGTTGGTTGTTGTTGTTGTTTTTGTTTAAAGTTTATTTATTTATTTTGAGAGAAAGAGAGCACATGCTGGGGAGAGGCAGAGAGAGAGAGAATTCCAAGCAGGCTCTGCACTATCAGGGCAGAGCCCAATGTGGGGCACAAACTCAGTAAGCGGGAGATCATGACCTGAGCCAAAATCATGAGACTAACACTTACCTGACTGAGCTGCCCAGGGGCCCCTTGTTGTTGTTTTGTGTGTTTTTTTGTTTTGTTTTGTTTTTATCACAAAAGGGTGTTCAATTTAGAAGAAAGCCTTTCCTGGTTATGATCATATGATTTTCTTCTTTAGCCTGATATGATGGATTGAATTAATTGATTTTTTTTTTGGAACATTGAACCATCCTTCTATACATAGAATAAATCCTACTTTGTTGTGGTGTATAATTTTGTTTATACACTGTCAAATTTGATTTGTCAGTATTTTGTTGAGATTTTTCTTGAATTTATGTTTTATGAGAATTTTCTTGTAAGGTCTCTATCTGGTTTCACTATTAGAGTAATGATGACCTCATAACTTACACATTTTTGGAAGATAATATAGGGAATTTGTATCATTTATTCTTCAAATGTTTGGTAGAGTTTGATAGAGTAAACTATCTGGGCCTGACACCTTCTTTTTTGGAAGTTTAGTAATTATTGGTTCAATTTCTTTAATATATAGGGCTTATTCACATTATATATTTATATATTTTTCTTTATTGAATATGGATAGATTGTACTTTTCAGGGAATTGTCTCATTTCATTCATGTTATCAAATTTATGGGCATATAGTTTTTCATAATATTCCTTTATTATCCTTTTAATATTCACAGTATCAATAGTGATAGTCTTTCTTTAATATCTTATATTTCTTTCATATCTCATATCTCATAGTTTATGTATTCTCTTTTCCCTACCCTCTTAGGTAGCCTAGTTAGAGGCTTGTCAGTTTTACTGAAAAAAACATTTTTTGATTTTATTTATTTTTCTCTATTATTTCCTGTTTTCAATTCCTTAATTTCTGTCCTAATTTTATTATTATTTTTCTTTTGGTTGCTTTAGGCTTATATCTCTTTTGTCCTAGTTTCCTAATGTGGAAAATTAGATTATAGAATTTCGTACTTTCTTCTTTCCTAATATATGCTTTGGGTGCTATACATTTCCTTTTATTATTTTTTTAATTTTTTTTAAAAATTTTTTTTTTCAACGTTTATTTATTTTGGGGACAGAGAGAGACAGAGCATGAACGGGGGAGGGGCAGAGAGAGAGGGAGACACAGAATCGGAAACAGGCTCCAGGCTCTGGGCCATCAGCCCAGAGCCCGACGCAGGGCTCGAACTCACGGACGGCGAGATCGTGACCTGGCTGAAGTCGGACGCTCAACCGACTGCGCCACCCAGGCGCCCCTATACATTTCCTTTTAAAAACCGCTTTCCACAAGTTTTAATGAACTGTATTTTCATTTTCATTTAGTTCAGAATACTTTAAAATTTCTTTTGAAACATCTTTAGCTCATACATTTAGGAGTGTGTTGTTTAATCTCCAGTATTTTGAGATTTTCCAGCTCTCTGTTCATTATTGATTTCTAATTTCGTTCCATTATGATCTGAAGGGCAGAGGTTGTGTGATTCTAATTCTTTTGAATTTGTTAAGGTGAGTGCTTTGTGCCTCAAAATGTGATCTATCTTGGTGAATGTTCCACTTGAGCTGTAGAAGAATGTACGTTCTCGTGTTGGATGAAATGTTGTATAAATGCCAATGAGATCCAGTAGGCCAATAATGTTGTTCAGTTCAGTTATGTCCTTCCTGATTTTCTGTCTGCTAGATCTGTCAATTAAGGATGGGGTCTTAAACTTTAACAGCACACTTTGTTTCTGTTTGCAGTTCTATCAGCTCTTGAGCCATATATTTTGATGCTCTATGGTCAAGTGTATACCTGTTAAGAATTGTTATATATTCTTGGAGGATTAACCATTTTATCATTATGTGATGCTTCTCTTTATTCATGACAATTTTCCCTCCAGAAGTCAGCTTTGCATGAAATAAATATAGCTGCTCTAGCATTCTTTTGTTAGTGTTACCCTGGCATATCTATCTCTACCCCTTTACTTTTAATGTATTTGTGTCTTCATATTTATGTGTTTTTTTTTAATTTTTAAAAATGCTTTTATTTATTTTTGAGAGAGAGCAAGACAGAGTGCGAGGTGAGGAGGGGGTGGACAGAGAAGGAGGGAGACACAGAATCCGAAGCAGGCTCCAGGCTCTGAGCTGTCAGTGCAGAGCCCGATGAGGGGCTCGAACTCTGTGAGATTATGACCTGAGCCGAAGTCAGATGCTTAACTAACTGAAACACCCAGGTGCCCCTCAGTTATGTTTCTTTTTAAAAAACGTTTAAATGTTTATTTATTTATTTGAGAGAGAGAGAGAGAGAGAGAGCGCACAAGCAGGGGAGGGTCAGAGAGAGAGGGATACACAGAATCTGAGGCAGGCTCCGGGCTTTGAGCTGTCAGCACAGAGCCTGACACGTGGCTCGAACTCAGGAGCCTTGAGATTGTGACCTGAGTCGAAGTTGAATGCTTAATGGACTGAGCCACCCAGGCACCCCTATTTCAGTTATGTTTCTAATGGACAACATATAGCTGAGTTTTAAAAAAGAATTCACTTTGAAACAAGACTTGTAATTTGTATGTTTAGAACATTCATATTTATAGTGATTATTGACATAGTTTGATTAATATCTACCATATTTGTAACTTTTTGTTGCCCTTGTTCTGTTTCTATTTTTTTGCTCACTCCTTTTTCTGCCTTCTCAGATTTTAATTGAGAATTTTATATTGTTCCGTTTATTTTTTCTTTTGCCATATCAATTATACTTCTCAAATTTCATTTTAGTGGTTTCTCTAAGGTACTATTTTATTTTATTTTTTAAATGTCTAGTTATTCATTTTTGAGAGAGAGAGAGAGAGAGAGAGCACAAGCTGGAGAGGAGCAGAGAGAGAGGGAGATACAGAATCTGAAGCAGGCTCCAGGCTCTGAGATGTCAGTGCAGAGCCCAACTCGGGGCTTGAATCCACAAACTGTGAGATCATGACCTGAGCCAAGTCAGATGCTTAACCAACTAAGCCACCCAGGCGCCCCCTAATGTTTTAAATTAGATTTGTAATTAATCTGAGTTGACTTACAAATAACATCGAACTGCTTCCTGGGCAGTATAGGTAACTTCAATGCCTCTCTCCCTTCCCCTATGACATCGCTGTCTTTCATCTCACTGACCCATAAGCTGTAATCACCCAACACATCGTTGCTATTATTGCCTCAAACACCGTTATCTATTAGGTCAGTTAAGAATAAGAAAAATAAAGGATTTTATTTTTATCTACCTTATTTTATTTCTTCTCTAAAATTTTTTATTTCTACATATAAACACATTTTTCTGACCTATCATTTTCTTCTCTGGAAGAACTTTTTAAAATATTTCTTGCAAGGCAGGACTACTAGTGACATATTATTTCAGTTTTTGTTTTTCTGAAGGTATGTTTATTTCTTCTTCACATTTGGAGGAAAATTTCACCGGGTTTAGAGTTTGGGGATGGTGGGTTTTTTCTTTCAATAACATAATATTTCATTGCATCCTCTTCTTGCTTGCCTGGTTTTTGGAGAATGGTCTAATGTAATTCTTATCATTGGTTCTCTGAAGGTAATGTGTTTTCCCCCAATTCACCTCCTCCTGACTTCTTTCAAGATCTTCTCTTTGTGGATTTTTTTTTGTTGTTATTGCTGCTGTTTTGTTTGTTTGTTTATTTGTTTTTTTTTTGTTTTTTTGTTTTTTTGTTTTTTTTTTTTCAGTTGGAATAGGATAGACTAGGTATGTTATTTGTTTATTCTTGGGATTTTTCTTGGTTGGTATTCTCTGAGCTTCCTGGGTTTGTAGTTTGCTGCCTGTCATTAATTTTGGAGAATTCCCTGCCAATATTACTAAAAACATTTCTTTCTTTCTTTCTTTCTTTCTTTCTTTCTTTCTTTCTTTCCTTCTTTCTGTTTCTGGTATCCCTATTATACAAATGTCACTCCTTTTGTGATTATCTCACAGTTCTTGGATGTTCTGATCCTTTTTTTTCTCCCCATTCTTTATTTCTCTTTGTGTATCAGCTCGAGAAGTTCCTCTGACACATTTTCAAACTCAGGGGTTCTTTCCTCAGCCCTGTGCAGTCTACTGTTCACGGCATTCAAACTGTCCCAATTGGAGTTCCTTTTCAGGAAATGCTGTGTTGGGACCATGAGTGAGAATGGGCAGTGCTGAACTGGTAACATGGAGACCAGAAATGCCACACTAGCACATTTGACTGTGCAAACTGGGTGCAGAGGGAACTTGTATGTAGAAAGGGAGACTAAAGCAGTTATGAAACTCAAGATGAGGAGAAGGAAGGGAAATCATAAAATACCAGGACCACCCACTGTAGCCATCTTACCATCATGAGGGGATCCAGCCTGGTGACAAAATCAATGCACCCACAACAGAGAACACAAAAGTGAAAAAAGATTGGCTCTGAGACATCTCCGAGATGGCCAATTAATCCTGAAGCTTATTCTTCTAGCAACAGACTTCCTGTTTTGTAAGCTAATAAGTTTCTTTCTTCAATAAACTATT
This sequence comes from Prionailurus viverrinus, assembly GCF_022837055.1. NCBI lineage: Eukaryota > Metazoa > Chordata > Mammalia > Carnivora > Felidae > Prionailurus > Prionailurus viverrinus. Next base: position 105,086,175 of record NC_062568.1, on the reverse strand, counting down.
TTAGTTCGGTTTTCCCATTACTTAGGATATAGCACCACCACTGATTCTATTCAAAGGGACTAGTTTTCATTCTATGTGACCATTTTATTAAGTGAAAGCATTTTCTCCCATAGATAGTTGGTGGGGTGATTTCTTGTATCCTGAGAAAGCACTTTGGGTTGTCTCTGAACTAAAGGTAAGGCGGGGGACTTCAGCTGGCCACTTGAGCTTTAAGTCCTGGATCTTACATCCCCTAGTTGGGACTTTCTCACTCTGACTTCTCCATCCTGTGAAATTTCACTCCTCCCTCAGAGCCTCAGTCAGCTCCCTCCTCCTTGTAAAGATTTTTCCTTGTGACTCCAAGTGAAAACAAATTATTTTTATGAAGCCACTGGCAGAATTACAGTCAATAAAATGACCTCAGTTAATAAACTTAGACACCAGGGGCGCCTGGGTGGCTCAGTTGGTTAAGCGTCCTACTTGGGCTCAGGTCATGACCTCATAGTTCGTAGGCTCGAGCCCCGCGTCGGGCTCTGTGCTGACAGCTTGGAGCCTGGAGACTCCTTCAGATTCTGTGTTTCCCTCTCTCTCCGCCCTTCCCTCTCTCTCTCTCTCAAAAATAAACATTAAAAAGTTAAAGAAATAAACGTAGACATCATTTTCTCATGGTCGTGTGCATGTATTTTCTGTTTCCAAGGCAGTGTACCCCCAAAATGCTCTCAGCTGCAAGTAACACAAGACACAACTAACTCAAACAGAGGTTTAGTGTTTGGTTAACAGGCAGTCTGGAGAGTATAAGCATCTCAATAATGATATTAAAAGCCAAACTCTTTTTGTTTTCTTTTTGCTCTACTATCCTTTGTACATTTGCTTTTTGTTCTCATGCCTATTGCCTCATGGCAAGAGGACAACTGGAAGTCCAGTGAACTCCCATATTTCTCTCATAAGAAGTTCAGAAGAAGTATGGTTCCAGCTCATTCGATGCCGTCCTGAACCCATGTTCTGCTCTCTCTGCTCTGCCTCGGCGCCTGTCCCTTTGTGGTTGAAAGATGGCCGCAGCAGCTCTAAGACTCAAGGTCAGACATCAATGTTGAAAGGCCAGAGTAAAGAATGTTCCTTCCTTAATTCCCCTTTCAGAATATGCAACACTTCCTTAGAAGCCCTGCACAGGGCTTCTCTTTATACATTGTTCGCTAGACATTCTTAATCGACCACTAATAAGAGAAATAGAATTATAAGGATTAGATTGGATAAATAAAACATCACTCCCCATGGGTGAAAAGGGACTTCACCTTCTCTGGAGTATATGGCCATCTGTTAGTAAAAGGAACAAGGAGAGAAATAGGCAAAAATAAATTCTGCCATAGAAAACTTTCCTTACCCTAGATATTGAACAAGGAAGGGCATTGAAGTAGCACAGGCCTGATGTGTTCTTTTAATGAAAATATCCAAACATCACAAATACTCTACAGTAAACACCCATGTATCCATCACATAGAATCTACCTTTAACATTTTACTATCCTTGCTTTATCACAATCTAATTGTGCATCCATTTCTTTATCCATCATCATTTCATTTTAGTTTTTGGTACATTTCAAAGTAAACTGTAGACAATAATCCTAATTTATCCTGAACTTTATTCTAAATACTTCAGCATGCATAGCCTTAAAATTCAATCTTTTGTTTCTGTTATCTTTCTTTTGGTATACAGTTTCTACACAGTGAGCTGTACATATTTTCGGTGTATATTCGCTGTGTTTTGGTAAATGCATACTAGCATAACCCATTAACCCAAGCACCTATTAAAATACAGACCATTAACATCACACGAACATTTCCTTGAGATCCTTTCGGTCTACCCCCACCTCCAGTCCCTCAGAGATAACCACTGTTCTGACTTTTTCCTACATAGATTAGATTTTTCTATTCTAGAACTTCGTATGACAAAATACTAGAATATTTCCTCTTTTGGGTAAAGCTTCTTTCAAGCAGTGTAATGCTTTTGAGATTCATCTGTCATTTTTGTGTAGTAGTAGTTCATTCATTGTTATGAATAATGATACATTGCATGAATCTACCACATTTTATGTTTCTACTGTCCTATCAATGGATAAACAGAGTAGTTCTAGCTTTTGAAAGTTATGAATAAAGCCAGTCTGAAGATCCTTTATAATTCATTAGAATCGGTATAGCTAGAATCAGAATTTGGTGGCTCATAAGGCAGGAAAATGTTTAATTTTGTAAGAAATTATTGGAATTTTTTCCCTAAATTGGTTGAACATTTCATAAATCCACTAATAGTATATTATAAAGTTCCATCTTTTTGGCACTGTTGTAGAAATCAGATATCCTTAGAAATGTGGGTTTATTTCTGGTTCTCTATTCTGTCCATTGATTTATTTGTCATTTCTTATGCAGATACCACACTTTTAGTGCTTTTTAAGAGAAAATCTTGACATTTGGGAATGTTAATCCTCTGAATTTCTTCTTTTTCAATATGGTTTGGGTATTGTATGATCTTTGCATTTATATTTTATAATTAATTTATCATTGTCTCCAAAAAGCCTTTTAAGATTTTCATTTGGATTTCTTTTAATTTTTTTTACATTTATTTACTTTGAGAGAGAGAGCGAGGAAGTGGCAGAGAGAGAAGGAGAGCATCCCAAGTGGGCTCTGTGCTGTCAGTGTAGAGCCCATGGGAGTCAAACTCACAAACTGTGAGATCATGACCTGAGCCAAGATGAAGAGTTAGACCCTTAACCAACTGAGCCACCCAGGTGACCCTCATTTGGATTTCTTTAAATCTATAGGTCAATTTGAGAGGAATTAAATTAAAGACATCAAATCTTAAAAACAAATAGTTTTAATCCATTAACATGGTACATCTCTCCATTTATTTAGTTAGTCTTTAAGATCTCTTAGGTCTGCTTTATAGTTTCCAGTGTGGAGGCATTAAGCACTTTTAATTAACTTTAAGTACTTCATTACTTTAAATGCTATTGTAAATGGAGTTTAACAAATCTCCTCTGATTGTTTATTGCTAACTACAGAAATCAGATTATTTCTGTGTATGATCTTTTCTCCTATTTTATTGCTAAATTCATTTCCTAGATGTGTAAGTTTTTTATAGTTTTTGTTTTGTGGTTCCATTGGGGTTTTCTACATAAGCAATCATGCTGTCTGTAAGGGCAGTTTTATTTTTTCCTTTCTGATTATGTGGCTTTTATTTCTTCTTTTTTTCTTATCTCACCAGCTAGGATCTCCAGTAAAGTGTTGAATGAGGTGATGAGAGCTAACATTAAGCTTTGCTCCTGGTGTTACGTAGAAAGCATTGAACCTTTCACAATTGGGTATGATGTTAACTGTAGGTGTTTAGAGGCTCTTAATTAGGTTTGGAAGTTCTCTTCTATTCAGTTTTCTGAGTTTGTCTCAGCAATGGAAGTTGGGTTTGGGTGATTTCTTTTTTTCTGCATCTGTTGAAAGAATCCTGAGGATTTCCCTCTGTTACTCTCATCCTTGTGGCTATCTGGGTCAGGCACCTCCAGGTTCCAGCTCAGATGAGGTGAAACTGATACAGGGGAAAACACTTGCAATGAAATAGCAAAGGTTTGTTTCCTATTGGTGATCCCTTATCAGATGCCCACACCCAGCTACCAGGGGGCCTGGGAAAAGTGGTCCCATATCCTCACCCATAGTTCAATTAATACACAGATGCTGGTGGGTAAGAGGCAAGAAACCATCTAGCTTCTGTCTGAATCTCTCCAGCGATGGGAAAGTCACTAATGACCGCAGCAGCCAACTTCATCCTTACAAAATTCTGAAATGAAGTTTGCCCTTTGAGTAGGCCCGAATCTGCCTGTGTATAGCCTCCCCCAATTCTTTCTAATTTTACATCAAGATGTTATTTACATCAATTAGGTTCTAAATCATTTTGTTCTAAAACACGTGATGATGTTAGTCCACCACTTACAGGACCTCAAGAGCCTTCAGTTCCCTACTTAGGTTAGCCCAAACCCTTGGGCGTGGTGGCAGTGGTGTGCGTTGCACAGGGGGTGGGGCTGTGTGAGGGGTAGAGGCGGGGAATGTACAGAGCCAAGCACCCTGCGACTTCCTGCTATCCCAAGAGTAGGCACAGAGACCTCTGAAGGCAGCAGTCAAGTATGCTACTGATCAAGGTCCAGCTCCCAAGGTTTACACCTGTCCTGGCAGGTTCTGTCTTCTTCAATTACATCAGCTTTCTCTTCAAGCTGGCTTCCACTTGATCCTAACATAGATGCAGTAGCGCCAGGAAAAACAGAAAAGACACCTTCCACTCGACAGTATCTCTTTTGCCCGTTTGCTATGTTTCCTGAACTGTCATCATTCACTCTTCATTCCTCTGTGGTGAGGCATGGCTCCTTCCAACATGCAAACCAAGTTTAGATAGGACTAATAAATGTTCACATTGATTAATTAGCTGGAGGGATTGCAGACAAGCATGGTGATATTAGGGAATTCTCAGTCATTATAACCTCAGAACGATTCATTTTCCCTAAAATGAAGTTTAGAGACGTTAAGAGATTTGACTAATGACACTCAGCAATTTGATAACACAGCTGTGCAAGCGGTGCTCCTGCACTTTAAATACTATGCCTGTGTGTGCACATTTGTTCATTTGTGCTTTCCTTTAGGTGTGTGGCTAGAGTCATAGCTTGAGAAAGTACTAAAAACAGGCCATGCAAACGCCTCTTTGCTGGATGCAGGGCATTCCCCTGACTGAGACAGTGGACTCCTCAATTAAAAAATATATATATTAAAAAAATTTTTTAAACATTTATTCATGTTTGAGAGAGAGAGCGTGAGCAGGAGAGTGGTAGAGAGAGAGGACGGCACAGAATCTGAAGTGGACTCTAGGCTCTGAGCTGAGGCTTGAACTCACAAACTGTGAGATCATGACCTGAGCTGAAGTCAGGTGCTTAACCAACTGAGCCACCCAGGTGCCCCAGTACCCTCCTCAATTTTATTCTGGAGCTGTGAGGTCAGACAGACCTCAAGTTTCATCCCACTTCCTTCACTTACTGGTCTTTGGGAAGAGACTTAGTATTTCTGAGCCTCAGTTTCCCCATCTAGACAACAGGATACTTCGTGAGCCAGGTTTTCTGAATCTTGACATCATTGACAGTTTGGACTGGATTATTCTTTGTTGTCGGGGAGGCTGTGCTGTACTAAACATTGTGTGTAAATGTTTAGCAGCATCCCTGGTCTCTATCCACTAAATGCCCACAATACCCACAAATTGTGACAACACCAAATAGCTCCAGGTCCTGCCTACCATTCTCTGAGAACAACACAACAAGCATTAACTAACATATGCTCGAAGTGTTCACACAGTGCCTGGCTCAGTGCAACCATTCGGTGGTATTAGTGTTAGGACATCTCCCCTGACCCCCACACCCTTCACCCTCGATCAATTCCATCTCCCATCACTCCTCTACATTGAGACCCTGTACTCATGTCTGTGGGAGGAGACATTTGCTGGGTTTGGAACAGACAACGGATCGGCTCTTGATTCTACTACTTAGTCACTGAAATGGATGAAAATTGAAAGCAAACCTGATGATATCATTTTCAAAGCTGCCTCAAATACTGCATTTCCTTTCACAATTTAATGGACTCATTCACAAATTGCAGGTATGGCTAAAAAATAACATGTATTATGCTTGATAGCTGTGATTTTGTTTGTGGGGGAAGGAAGTGAATTTTTTTTAACCCAGAAGTCAATGCATGGTTACAATGTGGGTTTTGGGTGCAACCAGCAGATTTGGGATATATGACAGAGAAAACTAAGCCAGTTAGGGCCACTGATTGCTGAGTTTAGAACCAAAGGCCTCCTGTGGAAGGATTTCAAAGCTCCTGATAAAAATGCAGTCCTCAAGAAGCAGGGAAAGTGAAAGATAAATGTCCACATAAAGGAACTGGTTTTGATTTTCAATGGTGGTGGAAGAAAGACCCATACCCAGGAGAGATTGAATGAAGAGTACCCTGAGAAGTGAATGGTGTGATGGTCAGAGCTCTCAAGGTTCAGAGAGAAGCTCTGAGGGTCAGCCTGCCTGCAAGATGGATTTGGGTCTTGAGTGGGCATCTGGCTCTGGTCATCAAAACAGAGGTATAAGTCTGGGTTCATCCATCACATCCTACCCAGGCAGGAACAGATCTGGAATATGATTTAGAAATACAGTTGTGATGCTAAAACTAGAAATCAGTTTGGAGGAAAAGTCTCAGGCAGTGGGGACCTGGTTCTAATCTAGACAACTCTGTTTTAGTGTTATTTATTTTTAATTTTTAAATGTTTATTTATTTTTGAGAGAGAGAGAGAGAGAGAGAGAGAGAGAGAGAGAGAGAGAGTGCAAGTTGGGGAGGGGAAGAGAGAAAGGGAGACATAGAATCTGAGGCAAGGCTCCAGGCTCTGAGCTGTCAGCACAGAGCTTGATGCGGGGCTCGAACTCACAGACCACGAGATTATGACCTGAGTTGAAGTTGGACGCACAACCAACTGAGCCACCCAGGCACACCGGGACATTGGTTTTTAATAAATCTTCCCAGAGACTCTGATGGTGTGCTTTGTGTAAATTTCAGAAGCATCATTAACACTGGGAGAGCTGTGTACTGAATAGCTACTTAGTGCTGGATTCAGCCAGCAGAAAGTCTTGACCATAACTACATTATCATGCTTCAAATATATAATTCAAGCCTTAAAATGCCTAGGAGGTATATATTTTTGTACTCATAGTACAGATAAGAAAACTGAGTCTCAAAAAAGCCAATAATGATACGCCATAAAAAGTAGATTCAAACTCAATTCTGTTTGACTACCAGATTTATGCTGTTTCCCTTACACCACACACAGGCTGTGCTGAGGCTGTCTGGTTGGGTGAGAAACCCCAGGTACAACTAGATCTCAGGTAGGGAGCGGCTTGTGTCATGGGGTAACAGAAGTAGGACATAGCCACGCCTGTACACCTAGTGCCTCTCCAACCTGAGCTGCCTAGAGTCCCTCACAGGGTCCTCTGAGGCTCTGGAGACCTCTGCTTACACTTTAAGGCATCAGCCATGAAAAGCTCCTGTGATTCCCTAACCTCAGCACTGGCTGGCTGCACACAAACTACCTAGGGCACCTGTTCAAATGGAGATCCCAGGATCTATGCTGGGATGTGACCCAGCGGGCATGGGGACAGCACACCTCTGGACAACTGCTAGAGCTATGAAAAATTCCCAGAAGGATTGGATGCGCCATTAGCTCCTTGTCCCTTTGTGTGGGACACCTCTCATCCCCCCTCCCACCCCTGCTGAGTCCTCCTCATTCTCAGCTCAGCTCATTCCTCCAGCTGATGCAGCAGGTTGAGCTCAGAGCCCCTCCCTGTGTTGTCAGCCGCCCCCCCCCCCCCAAATTCCAGCTTCCATCTGAACAGGTGGCAAACTGGATGTTGAAATCATGTTTCCTCATCGATCTCTGCTCCTTTCCAGGAGAATGATTCTCCATGGGGGTGATTCTGTCCCCCATGGGACATTTGACAGTGTCTGGAGACATTTTTACAAGGTTGTTACAAAAAGGGGTGCCGATAATGCACAGGGAAGCGCTACAGGGGAAGAATGATCTGTTCCTGAATGTCAGTAGTGCTGCAGCGGAGAAGCTTTACTATCACACCCCTTCCCTGTTTCCTAGCCGTGCACCCCACGCAGGTTTCTTACCTTCTCTGTGGCTGGCCCCTCCATCTGTAACACAGGTTCACTAAGTGAACCTGTCTCACAGCTACAGGAGGGTGAAATGGGTTAGTACACGGAAAGTGCTTAGAACAGATCGGTGACTGTTTCCTGGACACATGGTACTATTCCTGGTGGAGTTTAGGGCATCTGGGGAGTCATTGTCCCTCTGACCACACTCCATGCAACATCCACTCTGCTGGGCTCTAGTCATGCTGCCTGGCCTCCTGGTTTCCTGGCCTCACTGGCCTGTCCCACCCTGTGACGATCCCTTTCCTCTGTCCCTCATTTACATTTCAAACCCACCTGGCCATTTACAGTTGGCTTTTGGTAGGTTTCACCTTGACCTTTTGTTCTCTGACCACTCCCCTGGGTGCTGTGGGTGCTTCCAGCCCACTTCAAATGTGCCCTGAGGTCTTCCTGGTCAGGCCCTTTGCTCTACCTTGGAGATACAAGGCAAAATAGGATGTTCCCAATGTCTTTCCACAGGAAACTCGCAGACAAGCTGAACATATGGAATAGGTGTCAGTGTTCACAACACGAGGCCTTCTCGGCTGATCAAACTTCCAGAATCTGGGCCTGAAATTCTGGAGCTGAAGGTCTGGGTGGACAAGAGGAGGCCAGTTCCTTTGCACCACTACTGTATTGGGTAGACCACTGATCTTCCTCATAAATATCACACTCACAACAGCTCTGGTGACAGTTGTTATTGTCCCCCCTTCACCACTGAGAAACGGAAGCCCAGAGAGGTTAAGTAACTTGCCCAAGGGAGCAGGACATGGGAGTTGCCTGCCTTTCCACATATGACAGTAATAAGTGGGCCCCGCCTCACTGCCTACCTCTTCCTGCTCTTGTGCTTAGGCATCTTGGGGCTCTCCCACCCCAGTACTTCTCTGTACCTGGTGGTCACTTATGAGCCCTTCCTTATGCCTGTCCAAAGGAGCGCACCATCTGCCCCTCGCCAGCCAGCTTCGACCGCACTGGCCCAGCCACTTTGCTTGGAAGGCGGTCTGGCCCTTGCCTCCAGAGGTAAAGCGCTTCCCTCCACCCACCTATGCTATTGGCCTGGCTGGTTTGTTCAGTGCTCCCAACCTTGCAAATCATTGCTTGGGGTCGTCCTCAGGTGCTGTCAGACCTGCTTATCTGACTAGGAAGGCTGGAGGAGCCAGGCCATAAAACTAAATGAAATTACTGCAGAAACTAGGATGTTAGTGAAAACGAGGTGGAATTATAACTTGGAGAATGGCGAGGGAGCTTTACGATGCCCCAATGCCTATCTGCGAAGTCGTTATTCAAAAGGCTCCCATTTTCCCTGATGTCCAGGCTTAATACCGTCCTTTGCCAGCTACAGGGGGGGCTAGCTGGCCTCTGCAGAACGTTCTTCTCAGGTTGATAGAATTTGAACCTTGGAAGGGTCTCTGTTTCGACTAGCTCAATCCTCTCATTGTATGATGGAGGAGCTGGGGCTCAAGAGGTATTGAGGTCGCCTCGCTGTCCCAGAATGTGTGAGTGACAGAAACAATATTCAAGCTCAGATCCCTTAGCTCCAAATCTAGTGCGCCCTTCCTTGTCATTTTGGAGCATTTTTTAATATAAAAGAATTGCATTCACGCACCACTGTGAATTAGTATCTAAACACAGACAGAGCTATGTAACAGGAGTGAGACGGTAAGGAGAACAGGGCTGCGGTGAGGTCAGGGAGGTGAGGTGTCAGCCATGTTCACAGTGACACATTCTCTCCCTCTGCAAGGAACCCAGCCTGAGCCAGACCTCGAAAACCCGCTTTCACTATCCAAATCCCACACCAATAAGTGATTTTTCTTCTGATGCCAATTTTTTTTTTCCTGGATCTTAGGACAACAGAAAGCATAAGTCGCAATGCCTGCCCTCAGTGAGTTCTGAGTCCACTGGGGGAAAGAGGCAAGTAAGCAAATTCTCTCCCAAATAAATTGCCATGTGTAGAGACAGAAACGTGCAGAGAAATGGGAAGGTACAAATGTTCACAAGAGTAGTTGTTATCTGGGGCTATCTGGGAAGGCCTCTCGGAAGAGGTCATAGCATGATTCTCTCACAGGGAGTCATGACACTGAGGCTTTTTATTTTTTTTTCCAGGAAGCAACTTTATTAGTGCCGGCATGGCTCTAATACCCGAAGAACTGAGCCCCCAAACGCTACGTGGTGTAGTTTTTTAAATATAGTTTTTACTTTTTTGTCTCTAATATATGGTAACACACAAACATGTAGTCTGATTAAATGGTCTCATGTTACAAGGTCGTGAGAGATGTCACAAATGTGTATAGCCAGGTTGTCTTGAGTTTTGTGTGTATGTGTGTATGTGTGTGTGTGTGTGTGTGTGTGTGTGTGTGTGAGAATGTGTGTGTTTTCCTTAGGGAGGGGACCCTACCACGGTGTTGCCTGACCAGGAAAGCGTTCTAGCCTGGTGTGGCATGGATAGCTCATTTTTTTGCATGGTGTATCACTTCTGTCCTTGGTATGATTGCCAGCATCTTGAGGAGTGGAAAAGGACCTCTTATACGTTTTTGGGTCTTCATCAGCTCACAGTTCAGGTTCATAAACCTTTAGGTGCACAAAATGGATGATGGATCAATGATGCATCAGGAAATAGAACATGGGCTTGGGCCAAAGTCTCATCGCATGTCAAACAGAGCTGACCAAGCTTACGCTGGAGGGTCATAGGAACTTAAATCCTATGAAGCTCCTAGAATAGTTCTTGGCATAGAGAAGCTAAGGTTTTTTGAGTCCTGGGGCACTGCTGTAACCTAACTTCATTTCATAGCAGGTAGATATCCTGTTAGTTACTCGGCCAACCCCATGTTTCAGGACAGGGTTAGCTGAAACAGCGTTTTTATTTTTCTTGTAAGAAATAGCAAGTCTGGAACCCTGTCACAAAGCTGTCCTGGACTAATGGGAACATCACGGGGAGAAGCTGTCTGCACGGGATATCCTTGTTAGCACTCATTGCCGGGGAGTGCAGCCTCTGTCTCCAGGCAATGGAATCCTGCTGTGAGACCAGGTGCAGTTAACCTCCATGGAGCTTTCTGGTTTGGGGGACATAAGGTGAGACTTCAATCCAGCGATCTCTCAAACTTAGCTGGAATTTTCAGAAAATGCTGTGCATGGGATTTAATTCATGATGGCCCGGAACAGCTCTGACCACATCAATGTCCATGGAAGAAGTCATGGGAAAAGCATGGATTTTAGAATTGCATGGGGTAGATTCAAATTCTAACCTCACCACACAGAGATAGAAAAATCCCGTCAATTCCTTAAGTTCTGAGTCTCAGACTCCTCGTCTACAAAAGCAGGGTATAAACACTGACTGTGCAATCATTGTGTGGATTGTATGAGATGACATGTGTACTCAGCTCACAATACCCATGGCCCCACTCCTGTGTCCTCACTCACGAAGCTTGTCATTTCCTTACACCACTAACCATCAGTCCCTCCACAGGCTGGCTAACGGAGGATCCTCCCGGAGCCCAGTCTTGAACCAGGCCTTTTCTCTCATGTCTCAGATGTGCTCTGATCCAGGGCTCTGGGTTGAGACAGAGCACTGGGCAGGGAGTCTGCCAGCCTGGTTTTGGAGTCCCTGTCAGCCTCCTCCATGCTCCCGTGACCTGGATGTGGCATATGCTCCTGCCTGCCCAGACATGCACAAACACACATCAACACCTCCAGGCTTTGCCATTCTCTTGCATCGGAAAGGCACCTGTTAAAAGGGAATTTTCTGGAAATATCACAATTAGCTTTGAAAATGGTTAGGCCACTCCATGGCAAGAACTTTTAAAAAAGCTTAAAGCCAAAACACACAAACCTAATCGCCTCTTAATTTTGAGGGCATCTTCTTTGCTGTGGAGACCCAGGATGGATGGTTCCCTGGCCTTCAGTGACCTCTCCTTGGAGTTCAAGAAACCCCTTCCGTGAACGTCTATTTTCTCTCCAGAAACTCTTTTAATTATTCCTTGAACCTGCCTTTGAGGGTTTTGTGGTGTCAAGAGAGACAGGTAGGTGGACTGAGTTGTGACAGAGCAAGGCACTGGGTCAGGGTAATCTCCCAGTTCCCTTCTACGACCAGACTTCAGAGAAAGTCTCAGCACCACTGAAACACCCAGCGAATTACAAAATCATTCAATTGAGCGCCTTGGACATGCCTTATGTGACATTCTGACCCAGTTTTTCAGGCAAAAAAATAGTCCCACAGGCGGTGAACATGTGAATGAGAACAAACTGTATGCCCCAAATGTAGAAACTCCTTCCCATTTTTTTTTTCCTAACACAGGTGCCCTCACCTCACAAAACCTGTCTTTCACAAGTGGCTTTTTTAGGTTTCAGAAAGTCCCTAAAATTATTAGGTTTTCATCACTGCACTTGTAACTATGAATAACCTAGGGGAAACCTAGGGGGATGGAATAAGAGCTATCAAACCTACAGAGCTATCTGTAGGTTTCTTAAGGATGGTTGTGTGTTGGAGCAGGAATAATTCTTATTTGAGAACTGTTATATGGATGGCCATCCCTGTCCCGCCTCCTTACTGGCTGGGGAAACTGAACATCTTTGAACTTTACGGGGACATTCTTCACATATGAATGAGGATATTTTTCACGCAACCATCTATCACAGAGACTTTCCTATGTCAAGACACTGTCTACCTTATTCATGTTAGTGACTGTTGATATATTTCCAAATACATTATATTTGGAATATGTATCGATGTACCATAATTTATTTAACACTTCTCTTATTGGTAGCTACCTTTCATTTTCTTTTCTACCCAAAACAATGTTCCAGTGAACTAGCTTATCTATAAATCTATGGAAAGTTTGGAGGATATTTTTCTAGAATAGATTTGAATTACTTCGCTTGCTGGTTCAGTGACAGGGGCATTTAATATTTTAATAAGTTTCTATAAATTGTCCACAAACAATGCTGTATCTAATTTACACCTTATCTATAAAGTATATATCTGCCTGTATAGTTCAGTTCCCCACAGCATTGCAAGCTCTACGCTGTCACGTCCATCTTAAAGATGAAGGGAGCCGGAGTCAGAGAGGTTAAGTAAGTTTCCAAAGGCCACCCAGGTGTCAAATTCTCCAGCTGGGATTTGACCGAGGTCAGCTTCTGTTTGCTTCACTGTCCACACTATATGGCTTCTCTTCGGGTCACTGGTTTTCATGACCTCTGGAAAGTTAAGTTTCACTCATGATGGAGTGAGAGAAGGCAGTGGAGGGTCCGGAGAACACACAGGAGAATAGGAAAAATAACATCCTAGGGTCCACGTAAGGCCACAACTGGCTGAGCCTTTTTCTTGTATTATGTATTAGATACAAAATATTTATGAAATATGCATAATAAATATAAAATAATAATATGGCGAATGCCAACATAACCCTGCACAGAACGTTATACCATGATCTTCGAAGCCCAGTGAGTATCTCTTTCTAACCCTGTCTTCTCTTTCCCCACAGGGAGTCGCTCTACAGGATGTGTGATTTTTTCGTGCATCTCTTCATAGTTGTAACAACTACGGCTGCGTCTATAGCAGTGATGCCACCTAATGCTTTGGACCCGAGGCGCCACAGGGGGCTGGCTCAGCTCTGACTTGCAGCCTCCAAAACAAAATAGTGCTTAGTGCTGCAAATCTTAAACTTTATTTAAATGGCATCGAACCATCTGTGCTCATCTGCAGCTTGCTTTGTGCGGCTCAGCGTACTCTCTGGGAGCGAGCCACCAGATGCTCCTGGCTGCAGCTCATTTAGTTTTACTCTGTGCGGGACCGTGTGGCACCAACGTGCCAGTCTCTATGCATCCTCCTGTTTTGGGGCGTTCCGCTCGATTCTGCGGTTTTGCTATTACGGAGTGCTGCTGTGAGCATTTTGCAGATATTCCCCAGAGCATCTGCAGCCAGGGCTTCCATTCAACCCTGGGAAAGGAAT